>NC_041222.1:44215475-44247718 GCF_002837175.3 Physeter macrocephalus | reverse complement strand
ACATATATACACTACCAAACGTAGGGTGGATAGCTAGTGGGAAGCAGCCGCATAGCACAGGGAGATCAGCTAGGTGGTTTGTGACCACCTACAGGGGTGAGATAGGGAGGGTGGGAGGGAGGGAGATGCAAGAGGGAAGAGATATGGGAACATATGTATATGTATAACTGATTCACTTTGTTGTAAAGCAGAAACTAACACACCATTGTAAAGCAATCATACTCCAATAAACATGTTAAAAAACAAAACAAAACAAAAAATCAATGAACTTCTTCAATTAACACGTTTTAATTTTCCTTTCTGGCTACAAGATCACGGTTTCTGAATTTCAAATGGTTTTCAAGTCAAGACACAAGTAGAGTAACTGCCTCATTGAGTGTCGCTTAATGTTACTGTAACGGTGACTTCTGCACCACAGAAGGGAGCTGTCACTTACGACCTTTTCCCCTCCTCTTCCAGTTACACACAGGCTTCCATTCAAAGCCCTGTTTTCTCTCCTTTCCAAAAATATTATCCTTCTGGGGAGAAACTTTTCATGCATAAACTCAGCTCAACCAGTGACTTTTTTCAAACAAAATTTGAGAAAACCAATTCTTAATTATTTTAGGGAGGTAACATATACACTAATTTTTAAACCTAGCTTTGAGCATGTTGATAATTAAAAATTTAAAGAGAAAAACCCATGCATTTAGCCTGTGATGAGAAAGACTCTTGAGTCTTTTGGAAGTTACCAAACACTTAGTAAAAGCAAAAGTGTTTTTATAACCACTTTACATTGCAGATTCTACAGCAGGACAGAATGATTTCTATTTTTCTAAAGTTCCAAAATTACGAGCATTCAGTGCTACATGAGTACACATATTTGGTAGGCTCAGATAAATAACGGTAATTCTGTTATCACTGCTACAGGAAAGGTTTTTGTTGGTCTTTTAAAACAACTACTCGATTTAAAAAACAAAGCAAAGGATAAAAAGCAAAAAGCTTTTAACAACTCCTCTATGTAAAAAAAAAAGCAAAAGAAACTGATTATTCTGTATAGTACACAGAAGAACAAAATAAGTTTCAGGATATTTAGAATATTCACTTAAAAATCTACATTGTCTATACATTTTCTGGGAGGATATTAAGTGTGGAATTTTATCTAGAAATGTTGATAAATTTACATCATAATGAGATTAACCCTAGTTTGTTTTGTCTGTGTGTCTGTAAAGCATTATAGTTTTACTAACCAAATTTCTCATACACGATACAAATTAGAAATAGAATTTAAAAGCTTTCTAAAAGTACAATTTAGCTTTTACTTCTGTTGTAAAATTAGTTTATCTAAAAACTATAAAACTAATTAAACTGATATGAAAAATTCAAAGTCTGTGCTGCCTGGTTTAGAAAAGGAGACAACTCAGTAGGACCAACCATTTCATTTCTATTTCTTGTTAACTGCTTGCACATCTTGAAATGAAAACAGCCAGAATAGGCTACTTTTAAATTACTCAATAATTACAATATTCTAACGAAAGAATTTGGGATTTATCATGTGCAATTCAGGAGTGACAGGTGAGGGATTTTTCATGCGATGCTGCTTGCTTTATGCTGCTGTGTTATTTGATAACCATCCCCAGAGACCTGGGTCCCCGTCCTATCTTCAGTTTGAATCTCATCCAATCAAGGGACAATTAATCTCAATCTGAGTCAGCCCTACTAAGTTTCAGTAGAGCCATGCTGAAATTTGGGGCAGCCACTTACAGAAAACCCAGAATGGAGGAGAAAGCTACACGTAATAGCTTTCATTGTACCATTCACTGCCTCTGGGAAAGCAGATCTTAATGGGCTTTAAAAAGCATTTCTATGAATGCATTTTTTTCACTCTTACTTAGGTTCAAAACATAGAAGGAGCTTCCTTCCTCTGTAGGCAATGAGGTTTTTTTTTTAATTCAACTGTCAGTGAAATTATAAGAAGAATTATAAGTCCATATTTGATGGCTCTCCAAGATTCCAAGTCATAATTAGATCATTCTAATGTGTTTGAGAAATTAAATTCACATCCATCACATAGGCTGTTAGCAAAAGAACACCCAGAAGACAGTAGAGGCAACAAGCTAAGTAATTCTGAGACTGAAACTGCTCTGCCTCGATCAGTTGGGTTTGGGGAAGGGGGAGAAGGCCATGTCTCCAAATAGAAATGAGCAGATAATTCTTACAGGCATAAGCAGCAATCCATTGACCTGACAGGGCCTCAGAGACCAGCAAAACCCTTGTCTGACTCTGACAAGTGTCAGAGTGGTACACCTTGCCAGTGAAGCAGTTTCTAAGCAAAACCCACTTGTGATCACTGTGGTAAGACAGCCGAAGCAGTTTATAGGAGAGAGTCCTCATCACCATCTCTGGGCTCGTGGGACTGGGGATAGACAGGGGATGGTAACTATCTTGATAAACAAGCAGCCTGATGTAATTAATCTTTATAAAACATTAAAATTAATGCTCATAATGGTTTGGTTCTTTTTCCTGGACGCGTTGCACGGCTTGTGGGATCTTAGTTCCCTGACCGGGGATTGAACCGGCGCCCTTGTCAGTGAAAGCACAGAGTCCTACCCACTGGACCGCCAGGGAATTCCCCTGTAATGTTTATTTTTTAAATATTCATAAAAGCCCTGGACCCAAGTCTCCAGCCCTCTGCAAACTAATTTTGAAACTGCGGTTGAGAAAAGTTTTAAACAGCTAAGTCTCGCCCTTATTATCTGGGGCCAATGAGCTATGAGGTGACCAAAAAACTAACTGTTAATATAAGAAAAATAAAATGGTTCAGTAGGCCTGGATAATCCCCATGCTCTCTAACCAGCCTCTGTGTAATCAAGAGTTTATTTTCAAGGCCAGCCTTCCTGTCTGGTGTGTGGCTCAGTCTCCCACGCCCTCAGCCTGGCCTGTCTCCACAGCCTCTTCTGTTGGCAAGCCTCTCCAAATTCAGTCCTCCTTTACATCAGCAGGTGCATCACCTAAAGACATCACTGTGGTCCATCCTCCAACTATATCACTCCCTGCTCAGTGCCCCAGGCCAGTGCCACCAGCCCTAACTCTCATCCAGCATACACAGCCATCCACAACCTCAATTTCCGCTTCTGTCTATGAGAACCCACCCACACTGGGCTGCCCAATACCCATAGAGGGTACCCACAGGTCTTTACTGACACCTCTTCTCTATCTGTCCACTGCTACCAGCCCCTCAGTACTCCACCAATCACAATCCACCATCTCTTAAGGATTGGTTCACATTTTATGAAACCTTCTCTGCCTACCCCATCCTTTGACCTCTGATTTATCTCAATATCTATGCTCTTTATACTCTACCTTGTATTTTTAGTTATTTTTATATTGTTTTATTTACTTTTTTATCATTTTGGTAAGTCATTTTTCTAAATCTAGGCTGCAGTCTCCTTAAGAATAGGGACCATATCTTAAAACTCGTGTTCCCAATATCACCTAGAACAACACCTTAAAGAAGATACGTGGTCAGTGGATATTTGCTAATTAAATGATTAGGTCACTAGTTTGTGAGTGGAAAATAAAGGTCTTTCATTCATTAATATAACAGACGCCTATTGAGTACTTATGTGTTAAGCCCAGTTCTAACCTCTGGAGACACAGCAGTGAACAAAACAGACAAAATCCCCTTTCTTTATGGAAGGAAGACAGACAATTACAAACATATAAGAAAGTATATAATATGTCAGATGGTGATAAGTGCCATGAATAAAAAAAAAAAGTCCTCTCAAAATTCATATATTGAAGCGCTAACCCCCAATGTGACTGCACTTGGAGACAAGGATTTAGGAGGTGATGAAGGTTAAATGAGATCATGGGGGTAGGGTCCTAGCTGATAGGATTGGTAGACTTATAAGAAGTGAGATTGATCACTGTCTCTCTGCACACATGCTCTGAGGAACACAGCGAGGACACAGGGAGAAGGTGGCTGTCTGCAAACCAGGACGAGAGCCCTCACCAGAACCTAACCATTCTGGCACCCTGATCAAGGACTTCCAGACTCCAGAAATGAGAGAAAATGAATGTCTGTTGTTTAAGCAAAAACAAAACAAAACAAAACCCTAAGGGGAACAAGGAGTATCTGGAAGGGGTGCTATTTTATACAGAGTGGCTTCACCGATAAGGGACATCTGAACAGAGACCTAAAGAGGTTTTGCTATCTGATGGAAGAACATTCCAGCCAGAGAAAATCACAAAGGCCCTGAGGTAGGAACGTGCTTGGCGTGTTCAATGAACTAGAAGCGGCACAAATGCAACTGTATCAGAGTAAGGGAGACGGTGATGGTGAACGACTGTTTGAGAAGTGGAGAGGGACAGATCATATAGAACCTAGAGGACCTGGGCTTTTACTCTGAGGAAGATGGGGAACTTAAATAAACAGAAGTGTAAAGCATTAAAGCAGTTTGTGTCATTTAAGCATGAATGCCAGTGTCTAAAATCAGACCAACACTCAGGCTATTTGTGTAAAATAAAATCGCTGCTACATTTATAGAGCACCCACCTAAGGCCAGGTGCATTAACAGATTATCTAATTAATTTCTCTGAGCTGAGCAATATGTCCATTTTGTAGACATACAGAGTTTAAGAAACTTTCCCATGGTCACACATCTGATCAATTATCGGTGGGCCTAGAATTCAACTCCAGATAGATCTAACTCCAGAGCCCATTCCTTTAACGATTGTTGGTGGAAACTGCAGAAGTCTCAAATATATATTATACTTGAATACAGATGACTTGTATATAAATGGTCAACGTCATCTATATGAGTGCTTTTAGTATTGCTAACATTTGAGAATCTGGATATAGACTCTTGGCAAGTGATACTACATAAATAAATGATAAGTTAACTGCCATTAACATTATTACTAGCAATTCTCTCATGGAACTACAGTGCATGGAGGCTTGAGAGCTAGAGTCCACTACTTCGAACTCCTCAGCATCCAGGCCCCAGCATCCTGTTACTGAATGAAGTCTCTCCATTGGCCTCAACAACACCCAAAGGGGCAAATACTGCACCTATCCCGACGGAAGAAGCTCTCAACTTCCAGAATAGATGGAAACCACCTGCGAAATTTTGGCTTTCCCTCATCCCCAAAAAAGTGCCCAGGCCAGCACCCCTGCAGGTGCTGAATCAGGAACCAGGCACTTGTGTGGCCATCAAAATTAAGAATCACTGACCCAGGGTCTCAAATAGTCTTGTTAGAGCCATGATATCCAGGGACTTGGTCCAGCTCCGACTTAGTAACTGAAAGGCTTACTTGGCAAATATCTAGCCAACAAATTCTATTTTTTTCTATTTCAGAATCATAAAACATGTGTCAGTCAGATGCACTTCTAGACTCTGGATTTGGACCTGCATATGTAAAAGGAGGAGCTATTGAGGGCTACTCTAACAAGCAAAAAGTGTGCAGGAAGTGTTGTTACTACAAAGAGAGAGACCCACTGGCCCAGTGGATCCTCGAACCAGAAAGCAGCGGTGGGCACAGGCTGGACGGCAAATGGGCTTCAGTTCTAGAACCAACTCAGATTGCCAGTTTGCAGCTGCCAAGAGCATTGCACCCGGCAAAGGAGTCTGAGGCTGGGCAGCAAAGAGCAGAATTCAATTAGCAGTGACTACCACGGATGTGCAGATGAAACAGCACACTTTATATGAGAGTTAAGTGGGAGAATATCGTGTTAGAGAAAGACATCCTACCTGATCCAAAAAAGAAATGAAATTGCAAGAAACATCAAAATTGATATTTAGCAGGTAAAAATCTATCTAGTCTCGACTTAACCATCGGAATATTCAAAGTGAGATCTCAACAGAAAAAGCCCAGTATTTATAACATTATTTATTAACTACCCTAATAATGCTAATATTTAAAAGGAAGCATACATTTAATTTACCAGGTGGTTTATCAAGCTATCATGGTTAATGAAGTTATATTTTAGGGTAATCCTGCAGGTGGAGCAAAGTCATCAAAAGTTAGCTAATTTACAACTGTGCTGACACTACTCTTCTTCCTAATTGAATGGTTTATTTAACTGCTGTCTACTGCTTCCTTTATGAGCTTTTAGCTTCTTCCTGTGATTTTTCTTGAGCCTGACAATGTGACATTGTTTGTTTGTTTTTGTCTTTTTTCCCAAGGTTTATGTTGACTTGTATTATTCTCATAATGTGCCTACTTGTTCAACACTTAAATAAGCAAATCCCTAGGCTAAGAACATGTGAAAAAGAAGTTATCATCTACCAACAACCTGATCTTTAAAAATATTTAGGCAGGGAGGGGCACAAACAAACTAATTTTAGGTCATCTTTCTCTCTCCATGCAATACAACTCTTAAAGTTACTTTTGCTTTTCCTCCTATTTTTATGGAACAATTTCTGACATATAATTTTTTAAATCTTACAATATCCTAGATTATGCATAGTTATTTTCTATTTCATGGAACTATTAAGTATATGTATATATCACATATATATATGTATGTGATTTCATGGAACTCTTAAGTACACATAATATCTTACATTATGCATAACTATTACTTTTTGCACATTACATGTTAGACATACTTCCACATAAAAGATTTGCTGACTCTGGAAAGATAACAAAGAACATCTCATGTGATAATGTATGCTTATGCAAATATCTCCTCTAATTATGCTACAGAATGATAAATATATTAAATTGAGAGCTGGCATCATTTGCTCATGATTTTCAAACATACCTTAGCTTACGAACCTTTCTGCAAAAGAAAGCACCCTACAAGGCCGCAACATGAAACAGTTAAATTCTGAGCTACCCTCATTGAAACAGGAATGGGGACCCTGTGTGTCTCTTCTTCTCCACTTCCCCCAGCCCAGCCCAGCGTGGCAGTCCCTAAATCACGGAAACTGAGGAAAGGGAGGCTTAGCTGGATGCTATATTATGCAGGATTTGTTTGCTGAGCATTTCAACACCAGACTACAAATGCTTTATCATGTTTCCCTTGGATCAGTCACCCCTTTATGAGAGGCTTCTAAAGCAGGAATTATTTTATGAGGCTCCACCATGATGGGCTTTGAACAGGCCCTTCCTTTTATTTCTTTGAATAATTTATTTTTTAAGTTTACATCCAAAGTCACTTAAATTAATGAGAATAATATCATTAGAGAATAATGATCACAAGATTTGACAAGGTGATGGACGCCTATTATATTAACTTCAGCTTCTGTTTCTGTAACTTGTTTTGACTATAAGACACTCAGAAACTCCTGATCCATTCAGACAGGTAGCTGCAAAGAGTAATTTTTAGAACTTTTTAATTGAGGGAGAATCTATACACAGTGAAATGCACAAGCATTAAGTGTACAATCCAATGATTTTTTATAAAGCTGTGCACCCGTGTAACTAACACCCCAATCAAGATATAGATGCCTATCTGTGTGGCAGACTTTGGGGTGAGGGATAGATGCTTTTGGCAGCGTGCAGGTAAGCCAGTTTTCAGTCCGAAAATCATCCCGAGAGGCCTGCTTAAGAGCTGTGAACCAGGCAGGGCCCCGAATCCCAGTCTGAACAGTAGCCCAAGGTGTTAGAGAAACAGTCCCAGTCAGGCACAGCTGGGTAGCCCCACCCCAGCTCTGTGAACTCAGGCACCATCCCTGAAGCCAAAACACCAAGGGGACAGTGGGCACCACAGTTACAATGATGCACAGCCGCATTCTGTAGGCGGTGGGGCAGGCCTAGCCCAGGGAGAAGGGGCCGGAGCTCCTTTTCCCAACGTGTGCTCTCCTTGAGTCAATAGTGAAGCTGTTATGAGAGTGTAACCTGAGCCGGGTAATGTGTGCAGGATCTGTGGCTTTCTTGTGTCCCTGCTATGTTCATTAGTATTAGGAGCGTGATGGATTGGCAACACGTGTGCGCTCTGAGTCTTAAACCAGCCCTGAGAGTTTAGCACTCTATTAGTTACACATCACAGAAACCCAGGGGATGTTTACTCAAAAAGAGGATCACTTACCAGAGGAAAACATGCTAATTCATTCCTGATACTGTCTGGGGAGAGGGATACCCCATCAGCCAGGGAGTGGTGTAACCCGTCATCCAAGAGAGAGATGCAATGAGGGGCTGGTGGGAAACTACAGAAAGCCCCAGCTCCCCCTGGCCTGGAAACCCTGAAATCTCAAATCCTCAGTTGTTCCTGCATGAACCCCTCCGAGACAGAAGTTCACAGAAGGCTCTGTGTTGACATTTCAATTCATTACCCTGTTCCAGAAGCAGGGAACCCTCAACCCCATCTCTCCCACACCCTTGCCAGGCCACAGAGAAGGGAACTCCCACTCTGCCCTCCTTCCTCACCAGATTTTCCACCAGCTGCTGCCTCTCAGGCCTGGACCAGCTGTATCTACTCCCACCTCAGCCCAGTAGGTACCAAAAGGGCCCAGAAAGGATGTCTCAAATCCTGGAGCTCCTCTGAAGCAGGTGACATGACTGTCCTTTTTTTAAAAAAAAAAAATGTAGAGTACTTTGAGAAGATAAATGCCAGGTTCCCTTCTCACTCTAAGTTTCCAGCATCTTAATGTTGTCAAAGCAGTTTTGTAGACATGAGGAAAATACAGCTGTGGCTAAAATATCAATGAATCCATGAATGGTGCTGGCTTTAAATTATCCTGTATAATTGGTATGTAATATCTACTAAGAATATAGACTACACACACACACACACACACACACACACACAATTGCATTGTAGACATGAGGAAAATACAGCTGTGGCTAAAATATCAATGAATCCATGAATGGTGCTGGCTTTAAATTATCCTGTATAATTGGTATGTAATATCTACTAAGAATATAGACTACACACACACACACACACACACACACACACACACACACACACACACAATTGGGCAGTGGTGTGCTGGCAAATGTTTAACAACTGGCTGGGGTGGGGGGAGCCCCGATTTGAAATGCCTGATAGTTTCTGGGGTGTAAACATTCCCACCATAAACAAATTTCGAGCAACCAATCTGATATCTCTGAACTCCAAGTTGGGAAGAGATGTTCACAACTGGTTCTCACAAGCCGGTAGGAACAGGTGCCAGCACACCATTAGAAGCTGGATTAATACAACTAATTAAAAATCACCCCTGTTTCTTATTATCTGCCAAGTTTGTTCTCCTCCTCTCCTTTCTGTTACTGTCCCCACATCTCAGGGTAGTGGTGAAGATCTGGGACCTTAAGTCAGCATATCTAGCTCAAATCCTAGCTCTGCTAGTGTGAAATCCTGGGTGAATTCCTTTGTCTTTCCTTGTCTACAAAATTGAGACTTTTTAAAATAGGTTCTACCCCATAGGGCTGTCGTGTGGATTCGTTAACTTACTTAGCACTCTCTACAACGGTGACATTCAAACTTCAGTGAGCATATGAGGAACTCCTACAGGGCTTGCTAAGACATAGATGGCTGGGCCTCATCCCCAAAGTTTCCAATTCAGTAGGTCTCAGCTGTGGTCTGAGAATGTACATTTCTAACAAGTTTCCGGGTGAGGCCTGAGTTTGCATTTCTAGCAAGTTCCTAGGTGGTGATAATATGGTTGGTTCAGAGCTCACACTTGGAGAAGCAGTACCCTAAGGGTTTCAGTATGGTGCCTAGAATCCATTAAATATTGATTGTTGTATTGTCAGTTCTAAGAGGTCAGAGCCATTGCTTCTAAATAAAGACCATACCAGGAAGACCCCAGGTGCTTCCTAAATGAACATACTATCTCAGAGGGGTTTCTCGGGATCTCTGAGCAACCTCAGCTGCCCTCAAGCAAGGAATAGCAAGAGAGCACCCACTCTTCCCTTGCCTCTCCCTCCTTCAGTCAGCAAGGCAAGCCCCAGACCCCACACCCCGAGGGTCTACTGTGGGCCAGCTCGGACAGAGGAAGATCAGGTAGGGCTAAAAGACACATACATTAGAGAGGCAGGAAGCAAAAACAATTACCTCCTGACGTCACCAGCCAAAAGGAGAATCCCCTGAAAGGCAGCCGTCCTTCCATCAGGCATTCAAGTTTGCCTAGTGGCTTGTTTTTCAGTAGTTGACCATATGTATGCCTGGACCGCACTAATATTTATTGGTAATGACAGGGGCCGATAGGGGCCACGCTTAGAATCAGACGTTACTGAATCATACATGAAGCACAGAATTCCTCTGCTGTGTCATTAATCCTTCACAAATCTCCCATTTTGAGTTTCACACTACACTTAGATCAAAATTATGTAACTTCTTATACTCACCTCTCATTACAATTACTAATTTCTCCAAGTGCACTGTGTTCACTGCATAACTAAGACAGGAAGTACGAATGGTTAAATCTCAAAGCTTTTTAGGTCGATTATGTTAGTTTATCAAGCAATTGTTTTTTGCTAAAATACAGCACACAAGCCACATGCTATGGTCAGGCCACAGGGCAATGAAAGCTTAAACTACACATGGAAAAGTAGGACTCGCCCACTGAGAAAGAGGAAGTTTATGGCCCCCCTCATTCCCACGTGAACTGTCCGGACAGTAGTTCCCAGCATTGGCGAGTTGGGACACATGCTCTGTTTGGTTATGTAACAACTAGCACCATCCCTGACCCACACACAGCCACCACGGGAAACACAGAAGATATTGAAAACCCAGATGGGAAACCCTGGAGAGGCAGGCCCTTCAGATCTTCCATGGAACTAGTCTTTTGAAGACTAGTTCCTCAATATTCTGATTTTCGGATATACCCAGAGGAGGCCTGACCCAACATTTCCATCTCACTTAAGGGCTAATTTTCTTCCCTTTGGTGTAATGCAGCTGCACGCCGGTGCCAGCACAAACATTCCCACTGTGCATAGGCCCCCTAATTCAACCCTAAGAGCCAGCTTTGCACGAGCCAAGATACACTGACTCCAGCCTTCTCTTTCCCACATTTTTCACTGAGAAGGCAGTGAAGCGCATTTCAGCATCTCACTCTCGTTAACAACCTCTTCTTCCCCCAGCATTCACATCAGCTACCTTTCTCCTCCCCTGCCGTCTTCATAGTCTTCACAAAGGGAGCATGGAGGGAGGAAGAAGCAGAGAGCCTTCCGCCTGTTTCTTGCTCAATCCCATAGAACAAAGGTGCGACGCCAAAAGTGTTGGAACTATATCATACCCTTCACGCTATGAACTAATCATATGACTGAAAAATTCTCTAAAGTAAATATGGAGAGAGGTGTAAACTAGCCAGCAACAAAAAACAAGAGAAATCTTCCCACCTCGTGTATTAGGTGCCTGTCTTTCCCCTCTGTTACTAGTATTCACATTCTTACGGCTTATAAATTAAAAAGTCAAAGGAAAAGTTCAACAGATTTGACCCCCTGGATAGTAAAACAAGAGAAGGGGGCTTCCCTTGTGATGCAGTGGTTAAGAATCTGCCTGCCAATCCAAGGGACACGGGTTCAAGCCCTGGTCCGGAAAGACCCTACACGCTGTGGAGCAGCTAAGCCCGTGCGCCACAACTACCGAGCCTGCGCCCTAGAGCCCGCTCGCCAGGAAAAGTTCAACAGATTTGACCCCCTGGATAGTAAAACAAGAGAAGGGGGCTTCCCTTGTGATGCAGTGGTTAAGAATCTGCCTGCCAATCCAAGGGACACGGGTTCAAGCCCTGGTCCGGAAAGACCCTACACGCTGTGGAGCAGCTAAGCCCGTGCGCCACAACTACCGAGCCTGCGCCCTAGAGCCCGCGAGCCACAACTACTGAGCCCATGTGCTGCAACTACTGAAGCCCGTGTGCCTAGAGCCTGTGCTCTGCAGCAAGAGAAGCCACCGCAGTAAGAAGCCCGCGCACCTCGACAAAGAGTAGCCCCTGCCGCGGCAACTAGAGAAACCCCACGTGCAGCGAGAAAGACCCAACACAGCCAAAAATAAATAAATAAAATCAATAAATTTATTTTTAAAAATAAATAAAAATAAAACAATAGAACGGAAAAAAGAAGGAGGGTAGGCAGGAAGGAGAAAGAAAGAGGAAATTCTTAAAAATAACAGACTAGGGAAAACATTTTCAGCAAATAGGATAAAGGGCTAATAACTTTGTAAGATATGTGTCATTTCATTGATAATAGAACACAGTAGGGAACAGAACTCACAAAATAATAAATTCAACCAGTAATCAAAAACAGAAAAATAGTCACTGGAAATCCAAAAAAATGCAAAATTAAAATATCAAGATACCATATTTATCTGGTAAAGTAGCAAAAAAAATTTTATGTTAACACCCAAAGCCAGTAAGGGTAGTGTGAAACTGGTACTCAAACATTGTTGGGAGCATTAGAAATTGGTACAAATCTTGGGCAAAGTAGTTTAGAAATACATATCAAATGCCATAAAATTATTCATTCCCACTGACTCAGAAATCCCACTTCTAAAAGAGTAAATAACCCAACAGAAAGAAAAAGCTATACACACACAAATATACTCAAAGTAACATTTATAATTTTTTTAAAAGGAAGCAACCTAAAAGTCCAACGATAGGAAACAGCTAAGAAAACCATGGTATGTTCATCCATTCATTTATTCAACAAGCATTTATTAATCACCCTCGATGTGCTAGTGAATCCTTTCCCAGTGTTAAATTCTAAGGATAATCAATAACAGATAAGAGAGATAGAATATACATTTAGATTTTTTCCCTTTAAATTAAGAAATGTCAGTCTTTGGTGGACCATGTATAGCATGGACCATGTGTAGGCATGTATTGATATATCACTCCCAAATCATCAGGGAATAAAATGCCCAGTGTACAGTTAGAAAGGCTATCATCAAAAAGATAATAGATAACACATGTTGGCCAGAATATAGAGGAAAAGGAACCACTGTGCACTGTTACTGGCAATGTATGTGTAGGCATGTATTGATATATCACTCCCAAATCATCAGGGAATAAAATGCCCAGTGTACAGTTAGAAAGGCTATCATCAAAAAGATAATAGATAACACATGTTGGCCAGAATATAGAGGAAAAGGAACCACTGTGCACTGTTACTGGCAATGTAAATTGATACAGCCACTATGGAAAACAGTATGGAGGTTCCTCAAAAAATTAAAAGTAGAAATACTATATGATCCAACAATTCCACTTCTGGGTATTCATCTGAAGAAAATGAAAACACTAACTCGAAAAGGTATCTGCACCCCCATGTTCATTGCAGAATTATTCACAATAACCAAGATATGGGAACAACCTAACTTCCCATCAACAGATGAATGGATAAAGATTATGTGGTATATGCACACAATGGAATATTATTCAGCCATGAGAAAGAAGGAAATTCTGCTCTTTGTGATGACATGGATGAACCTTGAGGGCATTAGGCTAAGTGAAACAAGACAGAGAAAGACAAATACTGTACGATCTCAGATGTAGAATCTAAAAAAGCTGAACTCATTGAAATAGAGAGTACAATGATGGTTACCGGGGTGGGGAGGGAAATGGGGAGATGCTGATGAAAGGGTACCAACTTCCAGTTATAAGATGAACAAGTTCTGGGGATCTGATGTACAGCATGGTGATTATAGTTAATAATACTGTATTATATACTTGAGCGTTGCTAAGAGAGTAGATCTTCAATGTTCTCACCACAAAAAAAGACATGATGTGTTGGAGGTATGAGCAAATGCTATGATGGTGATTATTTTGCAATATATAAGTGTTTTCAAATCAATGCATTGCACACTTTAAACTTACACAGTGTTATATGTGAATTATATCTCAATAAAGCTGGAAATAAATAAAAATAAAATGAAATAAAAGAAACTTTATATATAAAGTGCCCAGTGTGACTATCAAGGAAACTGATGGCAATTGTCCTTGAGGTCCACTTAACTATTTAGGGCATCTGGATGTGAGCCTTGAGAAAATCATGGGAAACATCTATGTGAAGGGCTCCCATTAGCCCAGAATTCACAGGCCACTGCTTTAAGAACTTGAACTTAAGTGTACGGACCCCCTGGACCTGAGCAACCACTTGCCTTCAGAGAGCCCTTATAAATGTTTACTTGACACCTGGGTCTTGGGGGCAGCAGAAGTGACAGGCAGAAACCGATGAAATGACTTTGCCCCCCAATGGGACTCCTTTCCTCAAACGCATTCCCTTATTATGTGCCCGTCACTGCACCCCCAGGTCTTTGGAGGCCCCACTGACTGTCCAGGAAGAAAGTCAAGGAACATTGAGTGTGATGGGAGGGAAGCAAGCCGTGGGCAAGGAAGCTGACCTGCCTGGGTTCCCTGAGCTGGCCAAAGAGAGCCCTTCCGGCTGCACCACTTGCCACTGGCCTCTGAGAGCAGCACCCATCTCCCTGGCAGAGAGGGCTGCTCCTGGCTGTGAATCAAGGAATCAGTTAAGATGCCTCCCTCTAAAGAAGCCACTTTCCCACCACTCACTAAGAGCTAAGATATTTTTTCAATACGGGATAACCCTTCATTTCACAATTAGAGATAAGGCTTAAAATTGATACCCCTGGCAGACATAATAACACAAAATTAAGTATTACTATAATACTTGCTACGTGCCAGATATTATTCTAAGTGTTCTTCGTACGGTAACTCATTTAATTCTCGCAACAAACCTGTGAGGAAAGTACTATTATGCTCAATCCCACTTTACACATGAGGAAACTTAAACACAGAGGTATCAAGTCACTTGTCAAGTTCACACACTAATGGGTTGCCTTTTGACCCAGCGATCCCACTTCCAGGAATAAATGAAACTGCAGGAATGAAAAATTCTATATACAAATATATTTGTGGTGTCATCATGTAACATGGGAAGAAGTTGGAAGCAAACTAAAATGAGTAACAAGGCAAGAAAAGCTAAGTAAATGCATTCATTTATTATGGGATTTGGACACAGGCAGGCTGGCTCTAGCATATTAACCACTACACCACCCCGCCTCCTTAGAAAGAGACTAACCACCAAAATCTACACATGGGTAGATGGCTGGTATACAGAGCCCTTCCTGGAAGCAGTTTGAAAATGAGGGAGAAACTAATGCCTGAAGGATGGGGGATGTTGTGGTGACGATTAGGATCAGGGCTCAGGCAACACATTGTGCTGACCTCACGTTTTGCTATACTGGGTCCAGGTGCCACGCTCCTTTCCAGAATCAAACTCCTTACCTCTCCCTCCTCCTCTTCTTCAAAATCAAAAATAAACAGGTACTAATCTAGGTACTGACCTAATTTTTTTAAGGAAATAATTGCGTTTTTATCCTCCCCAAAAGCCTCAGAACCACTAAGCCAATCTAAACCAAAACGAAACTTCTACCCCCTGCTCAGCGTTGGTAAAAGAACTTGTTAATAGCTTTTGGTGTGGCCATTGATAAAAAGCCTCAACATACTAAGTGAAGTAAGCCAGACAGAGAAAGGCAAATATCATATGATATAGCCTATATGTGGAATCTAAAAAAAGAAAAAGAAATGATACAAGTGAACTTATTTATAAAACGGAAACAGATTCACAGACATAGAAAACAAACTTATGGTGACCAAATAAGAACGGTGAGCAGGATAAATTAGGAGTTTGGGATTAACAGATACACATGACTGTATATAAAACATCAATAGATAACCAACAAGGTCCTACTGTACAGCACAGGGAACTATACTCAATATTTTATAATAACCTATGAGGGAAAAGAATCTGAAAAGGTATATATATATATACCTTTTCAGATTTTATATATATATGTAACTACTTATATATATAACTAAATCACTTTGCTGTATACCTGAAACGAACACAACATTGTAACTCAACCGTACTTCTATTAAAAACAAAGAACATTGTCAAGCTGAGCTACCCCACAGCCTAGCAGCTTCCCACTATTCCAGGCCACTAAGCAGCGCTCCTGAAGTGGGTTTCCTCATATTCCAAACCCCTTCAGTCACGCCAGGGTCCGGCAGGGGCACAGAGAGGACTGACGTGCCATCTGCAGTGACCTCAGCCATACACTCTCCACCTCCCGCCTGCCCGCCCGCCCGGCCGGAGCGTGAACCTGCAGGGACAGACGTGCATTCTCCTTCTCTGGTCTGTCTCTGTCCTACCTCCTCCGTGGTTCTCACTGCTGAAAAGCCCAGCCTCCCCTAAGGTTCTGCTGACAGGTGTCTAGGGACACAGGTGAGGCCTTCCTGAGCTTCTGCTCCCACATGAATTTGGGCATCTTTCCCTTTTACTTTTTTTTTTTTTTTTTTGCGGTTCGCAGGCCTCTCGCTGTTGTGGCCTCTCCCGTTGCGGAGCACAGGCTCCGGACGCGCAGGCTCGGCGGCCATGGCTCACGGGCCCAGCCGCTCCGCGGCATGTGGGATCTTCCCAGACCGGGGCACGAACCCGTGTCCCCTGCATCGGCAGACGGACTCTCAACCACTGCGCCACCAGGGAAGCCCCCCTTTTACTTTTGAAAAGACCTTTCCTAATTCCTTAATTTAATATCCAAGGATGTGGACAAAGTTATCTGGCACAGAAATCAAGGGCTATCCTGGATTAAATACTGTGGACTCCTGGCATTCCCAGGTTTGACATTCACGGTTCCAGCTCTCTGAGGAATCTGGAAGGTCAGGACTTGTGGACAATTGTGTTTGGGGGGTGGGCAGCTTGAATCAGACTCACTGCACGGCTGGGATGGAAGTGAGCCCCTTAATTATGGTGAGTGAGCTCAGCTGAGCACCCAGTGGGGGCACCTCCACTCAGCCGTGTGGATCTCTTCTCAAAATCTAGAATGCGTTTTATGTTAGAAGGAAGCGTACTGATACACATGGGGCTCTCATGACGGTCTTGGAATGTATCTGCAGAATGTCATGGGTCAGCCTTCTCTCTCACTATCACAAAGCAACCAGGAACTATATCCTTAGCACGGCTGGGAATAATAGATTTGGTTCTAGGAGCTGTGTTCACAGTGCAGTCTGCAGGGATCAGTCAATAAGTCAGCATGCAGAGGTCCCACCAAGTCAGGAATTCTGTCCTAAGCAAAGGAGTCAGAAAAGCAATGGGGCCCATGCCTTCCTCTGGGAACTTGTGGGATCAGCAAAGAAAAGGCAGCCAGAAAGGAAAAAGAAAGTGTAAGCTAACAACAAAGACTAACCCCTTGTCTGTGAGGGATAACATTTTCTGAGGTATCTCAAGGCACAGGTTTGGTGTCAGACATGAGTTAATGTCCCAGCTCTGCCGTTATTGGTTATGTAATCTCTCTAAGCCTCAGTTTCCTTATCTGAAAAGGGGATAACAAAAGTGCCTTCCTCTTTGGGTTCTTATGAAAATTCAAGGAGAAAATCTGTGTGAACTGCTTAGCACGGTGTCTGGCAGCTAGCAAACACCTGATGAGCATTAGACAGTATTTTTATTATTTTACTATCTGTTAGAGAATGACAGAAATTAGAAGTTTCCTGACTGTCTAAACCACCATTTTCTCCTTCACTTGCTTTCGGCTTAGAGGTTATTTTCCTGGCCTCCTGGGTCCTTCTCCTGTGGGGTCAGAGTGGCCTCCAGCGGCCATCCTCTAAGCCTATACGACATACTTTGCCCATCTTGGGTAACTTCACTCTTTGTCAGAAGAAAATCAAAGAGGCCAGAGATGGCCCATCTGGTCAGACTGCTCACTAATAAAAGCCAGGATGGTGCAGAAGAAAGAGACAACTTTTCAGAAATGTGATAGACCCCCTCCTGTGATGAACAAAACATCTGTTTGTTCCATCTTGCAAATTTGGGAACGCTGGGTCTGAGAGCTGTTTTTTCTGACAGCATTCGATGGAATGCTGTTTCTAGGCTCACACAGGGTGTCTTTTCAACTCCAAATGTAAACATTTAGCTCCAAGAATGGAAGAAATACCAGGTTGCAGTGGCAAGCAATTACTTGGTGTTTCTTTAAGAGATGCCCTGGTTTGGGACTACTTGAGGGTAAGTTAACTCTTGAACAATACCTGATATAGCTTGGAAGGAGCAAAAGTTTTTAAAATGAGCTTGGAAGAAAATAATCATAAGACAAATATTTGACAATGGACTTGTAATTAAAATATGTAAAGAACTCTTACAACTCAGTAATAAAAAGACAAGTAATTCAATTTAAAGAAAAATGAGTAAAAAATTTTAACAGACACGTCACCAAAGAAGATATACAAATTCCACGGGCTTCCCTGGTGGCGCAGTGGTTGCGCGTCCGCCTGCCGATGCAGGGGAACCGGGTTCGCGCCCCGGTCTGGGAGGATCCCACATGCCGCGGAGCGGCTGGGCCCGTGAGCCATGGCCGCTGGGCCTGCGCGTCCGGAGCCTGTGCTCCGCAACGGGAGAGGCCACAGCAGAGGGAGGCCCGCATACCACAAAAAAAAAAAAAAAAAAAAAAAAAGAAGATATACAAATTCCTGATGAGCACTTGAAATGATGCTTAATGTGGTTAGTCATGAGTGAAATGCAAATGAAAACCATAATGAAATATCATCATATACCTATTAGAGTAGCTAATTTTTTAAATTTGACAACACCAAGTGTTGGTGATATGGAGTAACTGGAACTCTCACCGGTAAGGATGAAAAACGGTAACATTTTGGAAGTTGCTTATAAAGTAAATCATCCACTGGCCATAGGACCCAGCAATTCCACTTCTGGGTATTTACTCAAGAGACATGAAAACATGTGTCTACATAAAGACATCTACATGAATGCTCGTAGCAACCTTATTCATAATAGCCCAAACTGGAAATAAAACAAACGTTCATCAATAGGCAGATGCATAAACAAAATGTGACATGGATACGTCCCCACCATGGAATACTGCTCAGCAGTGCAAAGAAATGAACTAATACACAGGACAAGGTAGTTGAACCTGAAAAACATTATGCCCAATAAACTAAATCAGACACAGAAGACTCCATACCATATGCTTCTATTTACATGATACTAGAAAGACAAATGGAATGTACAGCGACAGAGGCAGGATAGTGGTTGCATGGGGCTGGGCTTGGGGGTGATTGAATGGGAAAGGACATAAGAAAGTCAGTGATTCCAGGGCTTCCCTGGTGGTGCAGTGGTTAAGAATGTGCCTGCCAATGCAGGGAACACAGGTTCGAGCCCTGGTCCGGGAAGATCCCACATGCCGTAGGGCAACTAAGCCCGTGCACCACAACTACTGAGCCTGCGCTCTAGAGCCCAAGAGCCACAACTACGGAGCCCATGAGCCACAACTACTGAGCCCGTGTGCCACAACTACTGAGCCCGTGTGCCACAACTACTGAAGCCCACGCGCCTAGAGCCCATGCTCCGCAACAAGAGAAGCCACCAAAATGAGAAGCCCACGTACCGCCATGAAGAGTAGCCCCTGCTCGCGGCAACGTGCGAAAGCCCGCACACAGCAATGAAGACCCAACGCAGCCAAAAAACAAATAAATTAATTTTTTTTTAAAAAGTCAGTGAGTCTCGATCTATGTATCTCTTTGGCGGTAGAAATATGCATCAATATTCCTTATCAAACACTTCTTACCGAATAAGAAAGACAAAAAAATGTCGCTAATGAGAATTTATTCTAAGAATAGATTTTTTTTCCTATTATCCAAGGTGAAATAATAATAGAGAAAAGTTATATGATGTTTATTCTTTGCCAGTGCCCTTTCTGGACACTTCAGGTATTTAATCCTCTCAGGAGCCTGTGAGGTACATACTAGTATTATCCTCATAGTTGAGGAAACTGATGTGCAGAGAGGATGCCTCGCCTAGTAAGCGTCTCAGCTGGTAAGTGGCAGAACGAGGATTTGGACACAGGCAGTGTGGCTCCAGGAATCCTGCTTCCTTAACCATCTTGCGACACTGCCTCTTGGAGCAGATCATGTTTTGGTCCCAGAGACTTTAAGTTCCCAGAATTAAAAAGATCTCTGAGGAACAGAAGCAGCCCTGAGTAGCTCTAGGTAGCAGAGCAGGGGCACCGCCCAACAGGGATAAATAGATCTTCCTGCTGAGAAGAGTTTCTGAAAAAGAATGGGCAACTCTGCTCACAGGGACAGGAGAATGGATTCAGATAACCTGTGAAAGCCCCTCCCCATCCCTTGCCTCAGCTGGAGATCATAAGAAAGCGGATTTGTGCGTCTGGTAAAGGCAACACATACCTGGACCACATATTGAGCTCCAAACTAGTTCATCCAACGAGGGGCATGAAAAAACACTCGAGAACAAACCGTGAGAAAGGAAAGGTCTACCACATCCCCAGGGTGCAGAAAACAGCCCATGTGATAGAGGTGGCATCTGGCGACTCCTTTGTGTGCAGAGGAACTAAGCAGGAAAATGAGAAGAGAAACTTGGTGCTCACTTTTGCAGGAGCATTCGAAACTCCTCTTCAGCTAATCCCTAAGGGCAGGACAAAGGGAGGTTAACCTCAGTGCCAGGCATCATTACACAACTTGAGTCACAACTACCTAATTACCCTTAACAGCCTCCTTCCCTCCAACCTGAGGTTTACAATCTTGGGGTACTTTTCAGACACAGTCTTGCACACATTGTATATTTTTTATTTCCCACTAGAATGAAAACTCCGTGAAGGCAGGGACCCTGCTTAAACCTCTGTGTATCCACCTCAGCCTCTACTATACATTAGTAACAGAACATGTTTGATGGATGAAAAGAAGAAAAGAAAGAAGGAAGAGGAGGAGGAAGGGAAGGAGGGAGAGAAGAAGGAAAGGAGAGAGGGAGAAAATGAGTGCAGAAATGAATGAATCCATATTTTCTTAAAATACTAATGACAAGCAACTATACCCCAATAAAAAAAATACTAATGACAGTAACCAGAAATGATATTTAGAAGCAAACTTCCCCAACCTGCTAAGACCTCATGCTTCACGATGTTAAAACATCCTTGATGGCTTTACATCTTCTTAGAGGCCCTGCTGCTTCAGCACCAAATGATGACTTTTTTCCCTTTATTGTTAGTCTGCCATTCTAACACTGGTTAATAGATAACTCTTTGTATTGTCATCAATGAATGATATTTTCCAGGTGCTGAATGTTGGATAAATACATTTGTCTTACCAGAAAGCTCAAGAGGTTTTGGGGGTTTTTTTAATGGGAAACTATAAAACTCCAAATGGATTCGCTTCTGCTAGGTCCATCCTCTTCTACCATCCTTATCCTGGTTTGAGTAACTAGGTCCAGATGAACTGTAACATTAGTTAATTTCTCTCTGGGCCCTGATTTCCTATGAGAAAGGAAGCTGAATGACATTTCAAAAGAGCTTTCTGAGATTTATGTTTTTGTATCCGTGGAGGTCTTTCAAGAGCCCGGCATTTTCTCATAACCTGTGGAAGCTCCTTTTGTCTGCCTTTGAACCTATTTATTAGCCGGACAATATTTTTAGGCAAACTGAAAAAAGCAACAGTCTCTAACTAGAAATAGAGAGGAGTTAGGAAAAGTAATAAATCATTTATGGATTTCCAGGTAAGAAATGGTTTCACTTGAAAAAAATTATATATATATATGTATATATATACACACACACATATATATACACACATATATACACACATATGTGTATATATATGTACATATATGACTACATGTATGTGTGTGTATACATATGTAGAGAAAGGCATCTATCCTTTTAGTACACTAAAATAACCCTAGTTTTCCCGGACTGCGTTACAGGGAACACAGATATTTTTTTATGTAGTGCACCAAACAAACTTTTTAACTTCAAGTTAAATGCAATCCTATGTGAATCAACATCACAACTCACCCTGCCAGGCCCTTGTGATGTGCACAGCACAATGCTGGCTCTGAAGCAGACAAACAAACATAAGACTCTGGCCCTGCTTTGAAGAGCTTACTGTCTTCATAGAGACACTTAAAATGTGCATATAAATCTGATTATATCAGTCCCCTTCTGAAAGCCCAAGAATGGTTTCCCACTGCACTCAGGATGGAAAGTCAAAACATGCAGCACATCCCACTAAGTCTTTTAGTCTCATCTCATCCATCACTCTCTGCATGTTCACCCAGGCACATGGGGCAGGGGCAGGGAGGGCTTCTTCACTTCCTCAAATATACCAAGTTCATTCTGACCCCAGGCCCTTAGCACCTGCTGTTCCCTCTTCCTAGAACCTTCTTCCTCCCACTATTCCTCCTTCAAGTCTGTCACAGAGTCAGTGTATTCGTCAGAGTTCTCCAGAGGAACAGAACCATATAAGATTTATTACAGGAATTGGCTCTCAAGGTTACAGAGGCCAGAGTCCCATGAACTGCTCTCTGCTGAGCTGGCGGAGCCGGAGAGGCGGTAGTGTAATTCAGTCCGAGTCCTAGAGCCTGAGAGCCAGGGGCTGATGGCCTACGCCTGAGTCCAAAAGCTCGAGAACCACCATCACCCCTGTCCAAGAGCAGGAGTAGATGGATGCCTGAGATCAAGCAGAGAAAGTGTGAATTCACCCTTCCTCTGCCTTTTTGTTCTATTCAGGACCTCAAGGGACTGGGAGATGCCTATCCACCTCCAGGAGGGCTCAATTCACCAATTCAAATGCTAATCTCGTCCAGAAACACCCTCACAGATACACGCAGAAATATTGTTTTACCAACTACCTGGGCATCCCTTAGCCCAGTTAAGTTGACACAGAAAAATTAACCATCACACTCAGAAAAGGCTTCCC
Source organism: Physeter macrocephalus (assembly GCF_002837175.3). Taxonomy (NCBI): domain Eukaryota; kingdom Metazoa; phylum Chordata; class Mammalia; order Artiodactyla; family Physeteridae; genus Physeter; species Physeter macrocephalus. The sequence continues at coordinate 44,225,057 of NC_041222.1, read as the reverse complement.
CCAATTAATCAGACTCTTTGCTATCCTATCTTGTTGCACCCTTTAATTTTCTTTCTTCATAATAGTCATCAGTTTGTAGTTTATCTGTATTTATATTTATTTCCAGATTTCTATCTATTTCCAGATTTCCCCCACTGGACTCTAAACTCCATGGCAGCTGAACTCTTTTGTTCCTTGCTAGCCCAAGCACCATGCCTGGCATACAGTGGGTACGCAATAAATATTTGTTGAGTGAATCAGTAACTGAATAAGTACAAACCTTCACTGGCAGATCAAGACCAGGTAAGATGCTTGATATGGAATAATTCAGTGAAAGGGACAACTCAGCCACATTTTCTCAACTTGTTACACATGATTTATCTTAATTTCTTATTTTTCCTTTTGTATTCTTCAGAGACATAGAAACATGTGATCATCGGCTCCACTACTCAGCTGACATGTCTGATGCAGCTCTGAGCCTTCAGAATATCAGAGATTCTTGCCAGAAAGTCTTCCCTCTGCTGGCTAAACACTCCCTCCTAGCGCTGGTTCTGCTTTCTGCTTTTTAACGCGGGGAGAGTATGGTAAGAAGGTGGATGAAGTCAGGAGTTTCTGTAAAGTTTCCAGAGGAAAAGCCACTTACAAATTGTAAGTGATTGTTGAAGTGATTTGGGCCAAGACCAAAAACCACAGGTACATAGTCCTTTATATTCATCAGGTTATCATCCAGATATCTCAATGCACTTCAGGAACAGTGTCCAGATTTAACGATTCATCCCAAATTTCAGGAGGGTAGTGGTATTTTTGTCTTTATGCTTAAAGACGGAGATTACAAACCCCCATTTTCCAGAAGAAGAAATAGAAGTGGCATGCCCAAAGTGACATGGTTAAGTTCTAAAGAGTATTAAAAAGCAGGCCGAGTGGTGGATGAGCATTGGACACCCGGGAAATCGTCAGGCATTCGGTTGCATTTATGATGTTCCTTTTGGGGAAAGAAGAAGGCATTTTGCTTTAATGACCACAGTGGCAAGAGTCAGCACCCCGTCAGAACCCCCAGCGAGGGACCGGGTTTGGATGGCAAGGCTTCAGTAGAAAGAGCAACACTGCAGGTGTTGGAGCAGAGCAGTCTCTAACTGCCAGACCAGGTGTTTCCTTCCACCATAGAAAACTGGGGTGGGTCTCTTTCGTAAGGCAGTAGCCTGACCACTGCCCACCCGTCTTCCACGAAATTATACATATATCACACCAAACTCTTATACTCCTTCCTCTGCACTAAGTCATGAAGACAGCAAAGCCTAACATTCTTGAAGTCACCTCTAACCTAGTCCAGGTTCTGAGGAAGAAAGGGGTAAGAACCAATACCAACAAGAAGGAAATGTCCCAGGAATCAGCAGGCCATGGGTAGGCATGAGGGCATGTAGAACTGAGGGTTCTGGGGTGATTGAGAAGAACTTGATGAAGGGAAGGGACTCCTTAGAAGGATGTGGGACAAACAGTGCTGGGACAACTGGATAACCACATGCAGAAGAATGAAGGCGGGCCCCTTCCTTACACCACACACCAATATCAACTCAAAATGGATCACAGACCTAAATGGAGAATGAAATGTAAGAGCTAAGACTATAAAACCTCTATAAAATGGAGAAAACCTCTGTGACCTCGCATTAGGCCAAGGCTTCTTAGATACAACACCAAAAGCACAAGCAATAAAAGGAAAGATAAATAAATTGGACGTCATCAAAATTAAAAACTTTTGTGCTGCAAACAATACCATCAAGAACTTGAAAAGACAGCCCACAGGATGGGAGAAGATATTTGCAAATTGTATATCTGATAAGAGACCGGTACCCAGAATACATGAAGAGCTCTTACAACTCAATAATAAAAAGATGACACAATTTTAATATAAACAAAGGCATATACCCAGAGAAAACCATAATTCAAAAAGACACATGCACCCCAGTGTTCATTACAGCACTATTTACAATAGCCAGGTCATGGAAGCAACTTAAATGCCCATCAACAGACGAATGGATAAAGAAGATGTGGTGCATATCTACAATGGAATATTACTCGGCCATAAAAAGGAACGAAATTGGGTCATTTGTAGAGACATGGTGGACCTAGAGACTGTCATACAGAGTGAAGTAAGTCAGAAAGAGAAAAACAAATATCGTATATTAATGCATATATGTGGAATCTAGAAAAATGATACAGATGAACCAGTTTGCAAGGCACAAATAGAGACACAGATGTAGAGGACAAATGTGTGGACACCAAGGGGGGAAAGCAGTGGGGGTGGTGGGATGAATTGGGAGATTGGGATTGACATGTATACACTAATATGTATAAAATAGATAACTAATAAGAACCTGCTGTATAAAAAAATAAAATAAAATTTTAAATAAATAAATAAACAAAGGCTCTGAGTAGTCATTTCTTCAAAGGAGATATATAAATCACCAAAAAGCACATGAAAAGATGCTCAGTATCATTAGCCATTAAATAAATGAAAATCAAAGTCACAATAAAATACCACTTCACATCCACTAAGATGGCTATAATTTAAAAAATAATAATGGAAAGGGAATGGAGATTTCCTTTTTTTTTTAAATGCACACTCCAGTTGTCTTTTTTTAAATTTATTTATTTATTTATTTATGGCTGTGTTGGGTCTTCGTTTCTGTGCGAGGGCTTTCTCTAGTTGTGGCAAGCGGGGGCCACTCTTCATCATGGTGCGCGGGCCTCTCACTATCGCGGCCTCTCTTGTTGCAGAGCACAGGCTCCGGACGCGCAGGCTCTGTAGTTGTGGCACACGGGCCTAGTTGCTCCGCGGCAGGTGGGATCCTCCCAGACCAGGGCTCGAACCCGTGTCCCCTGCATTGGCAGGCAGATTCTCAACCACTGCGCCACCAGGGAAGCCCTGGAAATGGAGATTTCTGGAGCCAAGTTCCCAGAAGGAAGAGAGGCATGGAGACGTGAGCCTGACATTCAGCTCCACTTCTCCCCTCAGGCATTTTCCAATACATAACTGGTGACCAAGAGGCTGAGAAGCTAAACAGGGTTTCTGGAGCTGGGGAGACAAAATTGGGGTTTAGGAGGAGAGGCCCTGTGAAACACTCCAGCTTTTGTTAGGACCCCTGAAAGCATCTACTCTAGGATTAAGGACAATGGGAATAAGCCAGCACTCACAAATACAGAAATGGAGCTTCTAATTAGCTCAAATCCAGAATGGATAAAGTAATCCACCCCTAGCCCACCTGTCTGACAGAATAAGATCACATGATTGTTGAAGGTAAAAAACAAATGGACAAACAAAAAACAGAAGAATCAACAGATAAACTATTAGAATTAATAGGTGAATTTAGTTAGCAAGGTACGTGGATAAAATGCCAAAGTACAAAAACCAACTGTATTTCTATATATCACTTAGAAAAATTTTTTTAATGAAATATTTATTACTTGACCATTTTCAATAGCATCACAATATCAAATGTCTGGAAATAAATCCATCAAAAGATGTGAGACCTTTATACAGAAAACTACAAAATATTATTGAGTGTAATTAGAAAAGACTTAAATAAATGGAGGGATACATCCTGAGTTGGAAGACTCAAGATTGTAAAGATATCAGTTCCCCCTCACATGATCTATAGATTCAATTTATTCCCAATGAAAACCCCAACAGGCTTTTTTTTTCCCCTGAAGAAGTTGACAATCTAAAGCTAAAATTTATATGGAAATACAAATGACCATGAAAAGGCAATAAAATCTTAAAGAATAAAACTAAAGGAATTCTATGGCAAGATATCAAGACTGTAAAGCTATAGTAATTAAGACAATGTAATACTGACAAAGGGATAAACAGATTGACCAAAGGACGTAAAAGTAGTCCAGAAACAAACGTTCACACAGTCACGTGATTCGTGACGGAATTGCAATGCAAGGAAGAAAAGACAGCCTTTTCAATAAGTGGTGCTGGGTCAACTGGAAACCTATATGAAGAAAAAAAAATGAATCTTGACCCCTACCTCATCCCATACACAAAAATCAGTTCCAGATGAATTGTAAATCTAAATATGAAATGTAAAACAATAAAGCTCCTAGATGAAAACATAGAATACCTACATCACCTTAGACTTCACTAAAATTAAGAACTTCTGGGCTTCCCTGGTGGTGCAGTGGTTGAGAGTCTGCCTGCCGATGCAGGGGACACGAGTTCGTGCCCTGGTCCGGGAAGATCCCACATGCCACAGAGCGGCTGGGCCCATGAGCCGTGGCCGCTGAGCCTGCGCATCTGGAGCCTGTGGTCCGCAACGGGAGAGGCCACAACAGTGAGAGGCCCGCGTACTGAAAAAAAAAAAAAAAAAAAAAAAAAAAACTTCTGTTATATAATACCTCAATAATAGACTTGAAGTCATAACATATAAAAATTTCTACAAATCAGTAAGAAAAACGACAGATAATCCAATGGTAATGAAAAAAACTGTGAATAGGCACTACATAAAAAAGAATATTCAGATGGTTAATAAACATGTGAAAAAGTGCTCAGCATCTTTAGTTGTCAGCGAAATGCACATAAAATTGCAGTGAGATAATCACTGAACACCCACCAGAATGGCTAAAATTAGAAAGACTGACAGTACCAACTGTTGGCAAGTATATGGAACATCTGCAAGTTCCATGCACTGCTGGTGGAAGGATAAATTGCTACAACTCCTTTGGATAACTGTTTGGCAGCATCTACTTAAACTGAACATATGTATACTCTGCCCCAGCAACTCCACTTCTAGGAATATATGTAACAGATAAATGCACATATGTTCACCAAAAGACATATGTAAGAATGTTCACAGAAGCCCTGTTCCTAGTAGCCAAAATCCAGAAATAGCTCAAAGTCCATTAACCATAGAATGGATAAACTATGGTATATTCATACAATAGAATACTACGTAAAATAAACTACAACCACACTCAACAACATGGATGAACGTCACAGAGACTAACATTGAGTGAAAGCAGCCAGTCACAAAAGAGAGCACACTGCTATGGTTCCTTCTTTATAAAGTTCAAAAAAGGCAAAACGAAGCTAGTGTTAGAAGTCAGACTTGGAGTTACCTTTGCTGGGGGAGCTGATTGTACGGACGAACAATGTTTTAGGTCTTGATCTAGGTGCTGACAATGAGTGTGTTCATCTTGTGAAAATTCATTTTGCTATACAGTGATCTGTGCTCTTTTCTGTAGAGATATTATACTCAAAATCTATTTTTAAATTATTGTTGCTAGATGTTACCAGTTTTGTCTGTGTTTACTTTGTATAAGAACTATGAGGAACGGAGACCTTCAAGATTGCGGAGGAGTAAGACGTGGAGATCACCTTCCTCCCCACAAATACATCAGAAATACGTCTACATGTGGAACAACTGCTACAGAACACCTACTGAACGCTGGCTGAAGTCCACGGCTAGCCGGGAGGGAGTCCGGGAAAAAGTCTGGAGCTGCCTAAGAGGCAAGAGACTTTTTCTTGCCCCTTTGTTTCCGGGTGCACAAGGAGAGGGGTTTAAGTGCGCCGCTTAAAGGAGCTCCAGAGACGGGTGCGAGCCGCGGCTATCAGCGCGGAAACCAGAGACGTCAGACCTCCCGAAAGGCAAGAAACTCCCCACGTACCTGGGTAGGGCAAAAGAAAAAAGAATAAACAGAGACAAAAGAATAGGGACGGGACCTGCACCAGAGGGAGGGAGCTGTGAAGGAGGAAAGGTTTCCACACACTAGAAGCCCCTTCGCGGGCGGAGACTGCGGGTGGCGGAGGGGGGCAGCTTTGGAGCCACGGAGGAGAGCGCAGCAACAGGGGTGCGGAGGGCAAAGCGGAGAGATTCCCGCAGAGGATCGGTGCCGACCAGCACTCACCAGGCCGAGAGGCTTGTCTGCTCACCCGCCGGGGTGGGCGGGGGCTGGGAGCTGAGGCTCGGGCTTCGGTCGGAAGCCAGGAGAGGACTGGGGTTGGCGGCGTAAACACAGCCTGAAGGGGTTAGTGCTCCGGGTTTGCTGTATGCTACTGACCAGTTTCTGATTTTTATGTTTATCTTAGTTTAGTTTTTAACGCTTGTTATCATTAGTGGATTTGTTTATTGGTTTGGTTGCTCTCTTCTTTTTTTTTTCTTTTTTTTACTTTTAATTTTTTTATTTTAATAATATATTTTTTTAATTTTAATAACTTTATTTAAATTAATTTATTTTTTCTTTCTTTCTTTCTTTTTCTCCCTTTTCTTCTGAGTCATGTGGCGGATAGGGTCTTGGTGCTCCAGCTGGGTGTCAGGCCTGTGCCTCTGAAACGGGAGAGCCGAGTTCAGGACATTGGTCCACCAGAGACCTCCCAGCTCCATGTAATATCAAAAGGCAAAAGCTCTCCCAGAGATCTCCATCTCAATGCTAAGACCTAGCTCCACACAATGACTAGCAAGCTACAGTGCTGGACACCCTATGCCAAACAACTAGCAAGACACGAACACAAACCCACCCATTAGCAGAGAGGCTGCCTAAAATCATAATAAGGTCAAACACACCCCGAAACACACCACCAGATGCAGTCCTGCCCACCAGAAAGACAAGATCCAGCCTCACCCACCAGAACACAGGCACCAGTCCCCTCCACCAGGAAGCCTACACAACCCTAAGCAAAATGAAAAGACAGAAAAACACACAGCAGATGAAGGAGCAAGGTAAAAACCCACCAGACCTAACAAATGAAGAGGAAATAGGCAGTCTACCTGAAAAAGAATGCAGAATAATGATAGTAAAGATGATCCAAAATCTTGGAAGTGAATGGAGAATATACAAGAAATGTTTAACAAGGACCGAGAAGAACTAAAGAGCAAATAAACAATGATGAACAACACAATAAATGAAATTTAAAATTCTCTACAATTAATGAATAGCAGAATACCTGAGGCAGAAGAATGGATAAGTGACCTGGAAGATAAAATAGTGGAAATAACTACCACAGAGCAGAATAAAGAAAAAAGAATGAAAAGAATTGAGAACATTCTCAGAGACCTCTGGGACATTAAACACATCAACATTCGAATTATCAGGCTCCCAGAAGAAGAGAAAAAGAAAGGGACTGAGAAAATATTTGAAGAGATTAGAGTTGAAAACTTCCCCAATATGGAAAAGGAATAAGTCAGTCAAGTCCAGGAAGTGCAGAGAGTCCCTTACAGGATAAATCCAAAGAGAAACACGCCAAGACACATATTAATCAAACTATCAAAAATTAAATACAAAGAAAAAATATTAAAAGCAGCAAGGGAAAAACAACAAATAATATACAAGGGAATCTCCATAAGGTTAACAGCTGATCTTTCAGCAGAAACTCTGCAAGCCAGAAGGGAGTGGCAGGACATATTTAAAATGATGAAAGGGAAAAACCTACAACCAAGAATACAGCAAGTATTTCATTCAGATTTGACAGAGAAATACGAACCTTTACAGACAAACAAAAGCTAAGAGAATTCAGCACCACCAAACCAGCTTTACAACGAACGCTAAAGGAACTTCTCTAGGCAGGAAACACAAGAGAAGGAAAGACCTACAATAACAAACCCAAAACAATTAAGAAAATGGTAATAGGAACATACATATCAATAACTACCTTAAATGGAAATGGATTAAATGCTCCAACCAAAAGACACAGACTGGCTGAATGGATACAAAAAGAAGACCTGTATATATGCTGTCTATAAGAGACCCACTTCAGACCTAGGGACACATACAGACTGAAAGTGAGGGGATGGAAAAAGATATTGCATGCAAATGGAAATCAAAAGAAAGCTGGAGTAGCAATTTTCATATCAGACAAAAGAGACTTTAAAATAAAGACTATTACAAGAGACAAAGAAGGACAGTACATAATGATCAAGACGTTATAACAAATATAAATATTTATGCCCCCAACATAGGAAAACCTCGATACATAAGGCAAATGCTAACAGCCATAAAAGGGGACATCGACAATAACACAATCATAGTAGGGGACTTTAACACCCCACTTTCACCAATGGACAGATCATCCAAAATGAAAATAAATAAGGAAACACAAGCTTTAAATGATACATTAAACAGGATGGACTTAATTGATATTTATAGGACATTCCATCCCAAACAACAGAATACACATTCTTCTCAAGTGCTCATGGAATATTCTCCAGGATAGGTCACATCTTGTGTCACAAATCAAGCCTTGGTAAATTTAAGAAAACTGAAATCGTATCAAGTATCTTTTCTGACTACAACACTAAGAGACTAGATATCAACTACAGGAAAAAGTGTGTAAAAAATACAAACACATGTAGGCTAAACAATACACTACTAAATAACCAACAGATGACTGAAGATATCAAAGAGGAAATCGAAAGATACTTAGAAACAAATGACAATGAAAACATGATGACCCAAAACCTATGGGATGCAGCAAAAGCAATTCTAAAAAGGAAGTGTATAGCAATACAATCCTACCTCAAGAAACATCTCAAATAAACAACCTAAACTTACATCTAAAGCAATTAGAGAAAGAAGAACAACAACAAAAAAAACCCCAAAGTTAGCAGAAGGAAAGAAATCATAAAGATCAGATCAGAAATAAATGAAAAATAAATGAAGGAAACAGTAGCAAAGATCAATAAAACTAAAAGCTAGTTCTTTGAGAAGATAAACAAAATTGATAAGCCATTAGCCAGACTCATCAAGAAAAAAAGGAGAAGACTCAAATCAATAGTATTAGAAATAAAAAAGGAGAAGTAACAACTGACACTAGAAATACAAAGGATCATGAGAGATTACTACAAGCAACTATATGCCAATAAAATGGACAACCTGGAAGAAATGGACAAATTCTTAGAAAAGCACAATCTTCCGAAACTGAACGAGGAAGAAATAGAAAATATAAACAGACCAATCACAAACACTGAAATTGAGACTGTAATTAGAAACCTTCCTGCAAACAAAAGCCCAGGACCAGATGGCTTCACAGGTGAATTCTATCAAACATTTAGAGAAGAGCTAACACCTATTCTTCTCAAACTCTTCCAAAATATAGCAGAGGAAGAAACACTCCCAAATTCATTCTATGAGGCCACCATCACCCTGATACCAAAAACAGACAAAGATGTCACAAAGAAAGAAAACTACAGGCCAATATCACTGATGAACATAGATGCAAAAATCCTCAACAAAATACTAGCAAACAGAACCCAACAGCATTAAAAGTATCATACACCATGATCAAGTGGGGTTTATCCCAGGAATGCAAGGATTCTTCAGTATATGCAAATCAATCAATGTGATAAACCACATTAACAAACTGAAGGATAAAATCCATATGATAATCTCAGTGAGTGCAGAAAAAGCTTTTGACAAAATTCAACACCCATTTATGATAAAAACCCTCCAGACAGTAGGCATAGAGGGAACTTACCTCAACATAATAATGGCCATATATGACAAACCCACAGCCAACATCGTTCTCAATGGTGAAAAACTGAAACCATTTCCTCTAAAATCAGGAACAAGACAAGGTTGTCCACTCTCACCACTATTATTCAACATAGT
>NC_041222.1:44214077-44214844 GCF_002837175.3 Physeter macrocephalus | reverse complement strand
CTTAGAGGAAAACGTAGGCAGAACACTCTATGACATAAATCACAGCAAGATCCTTTTTGACCCACCTGCTAGAGAAATGGAAATAAAAACAAAAATAAACGAATGAGACCTAATGAAACTTAAAAGCTTTTGCACAGCAGAGGAAACCATAAACAAGACGAGAAGACAACCCTCAGAATGGGAGAAAATATTTGCAAGCGAAGCAACTGACAAAGGATTAATCTCCAAAATATAGAAGAAGCTCATGCAGCTCAATATCAAAAAAACAAACAACCCAATCCAAAACTGGGCAGAGCACCTAAGTAGCCATTTCTCCAAAGAAGATATTCAGATTGCCAGCAAACACATGAAAGAATTCTCAACATCATTAATCATTAGAGAAATGCAAATCAAAACTACAATGTGATATCATCTCACACTGGTCAGAATGGCCATCACCAAAAAAATCTACAAACAATAAATGCTGGAGAGGGTGTGGAGAAAAAGGAACCCTCTTGCACTGTTGGTGGGAATGTAAATTGATACAGCCACTATGGAGAACAGTATGGAGGTTCCTTAAAAAGCTAAAAATAGAATCACCATATGACCTAGCAATCCCACTACTGAGCATATGCCCAGAGAAAACCATAATTCAAAAAGACACATGCACCCCAATGTTCATTGCAGCACTATTTACAATAGCCAGGACATGGAAACAACCTAAATGTCCATTGACAGATGAATGGATAAAGAAGATGTGGTACATATATACAATGGAATATTACTCA
>NC_041222.1:44152379-44213390 GCF_002837175.3 Physeter macrocephalus | reverse complement strand
GACAGATGAATAGATAAAGAAGATGTGGCACATATATACAATGGAATATTACTCAGCCATAAAAAGAAACGAAACTGAGTTTTTTGTAGTGAGGTGGATGGACCTAGAGTCTGTCATACAGAGTGAAGTAAGTCAGAAAGAGAAAAACAAATACCATATGTTAAAACATATATATGGAATCTAAAAAAATGGTTCTGGTGAACCTAGGGGCAGGACAGGAATAAAGACACAGACGTAGAGAATGGACTTGAGGCCACAGGGAGGGGGAAGGGTAAGCTGGGACGAAGTGAGAGAGTGGCATGGACATATATACACTACCAAATGTAAAATAGATAGTGGGAAGCAACCGCAAAGCACAGGGAGATCAGCTCAGTGGTTTGTGACCACCCACAGGGGTGGGATAGGGAAGGTGGGAGGGAGATGCAAGAGGGAGGATACATGGGGATATATGTATATGTATAGCTGATTCACTTTGTTATAAAGGAGAAATTAACACACCACTGTAAAGCAATTATACACTAATAAAGATGTTAAAAAGAGAAAAGAACTATGAAGATAGGATGATATCTAATCATGTTAATACATATTTAAATTATGTTATAATAAAAATAATTTTAAAGACATTGGGGGGAAGGTTAATATATTGGAATCATTTTTTAACACTTGGGTTGAATTTTAGATATTACAGCCAAATGATACAAGTAAAACGTTCAGGAAATTAAACATCTTAAATTCCCTCCACCTCCCTCCCCCAGCCTTCTGTTTTTGTTGTTGTTTTTAGTTATATTTTACTTTGTCATTTTATAACATTTACATCCTATTCAATAATCACAACTTCATGGTTGTTCTATTTGTTCCAGTTTAAATCATTCACTCCTCACCACCGATTTCTTTTTCATTCAACTTTTTCATTCTTGAATTCATCAAAGCATGAGACCATAATTCAATATCTGAAATAAAAAAGACATACCTGGAGCGATCGCTGTATTAGGGTCTCTCCCAGCAGACCAGACTCTTGATCTCACCTAGGGGTTGGGGGAGGGTAGAGCTTAGGGGCATACCTGGATGACATCATTGGGTGAGACAGTTGTTGACTGGTTGGCACTCAGAGGTGTGTTTTTTTAAAATAAATGTATTTATTTATTTTTGGCTGCTTTGGGTCTTCGTCGCTGTGCGTGGGCTTTCTCTAATTGCGGCGAGCAGGGGCTATTCTCCCTTGTGGTGCACGGGCTTCTCATTGCAGTGGCTTCTCTTGTTGCGGAGGACGGGCTCTAGGTGCGTGGGCTTCAGTAGTTGTGGTGTGCGGACTCGGTAGTTGTGGCTCGCAGGCTCAGTAGTTGTGGCTCGCAGGCTCTAGAGCACAGGCTCAAGAGTTGTGGCTCACGGGCTTAGTTGCTCCGCACCATGTGGGATCTTCCCGGACCAGGGCTCGAACCCATGTCCCCTGCATTGGCAGGTGGATTCTTAACCACTGCACCACCAGGGAAGCCCCCAGAGGTGTGTTTATTGGAGCGAGTCCCTCTCTGCTTGGCCAACTTTCCAAAGGCAGGCGACAGCACCCACCCAATGGTCGGCTTGTAAAAGCCTGTTCCCTGAATTCCCGTGTTGTTGGTCCATTGATGGGTTTAAGATCGGGGATATATCTCAAATCTCCTCAAAGTACAATGGATCCATTTTCTTGCCATTTTATCATCTCATTTTTGAGTTCCCTTTTCCTTTGGGTATTTTTTTCCTTCTAGACTGAGTTGTTCATTTATCTTTACATGTTCTGTCTCTCTCATTCCTTTCCTCTCCTTTCCTGTAGTGTTTTATACATTTACCATGTCATTTCTTTTCATCTTTTCCATGCTTAACATGGGCAATTTCATCCAGATGTTCTACATCAAGCAGACTTGCACCCTGTGAAACAATCATGTATTTTGTTTGGTCCACTTGGTATTTCTACAAAATGCAAATTTGTTACCAACATTTAAATATTAGGAGGTTCCACATAAAATTCCACAGTTTTAGTTTCTCTTGAAAAAGAATCATAAGACATGACAACACTGGACTTAGCTTCTCAGAGAGCAACAATCAGCTAGAGACTCTTTACACTGGCAGTTCTTAATCTTTAGTGAGCATGAGGACCTTCTGGGGAGCTTGTTAAAACAGTTTTTCCTGGGCTCCACCCACAGAGTTTCTTTAAGAAGTTTGTATTTCTAACAAGTTCCCAGCTGATGCTGATGTTGCTGGGGCCCACACTTTAAGACCCACTGATTAAGGTGAAGCTTCTGCTCTCTAGTTACCGTGGACCACACCGCTCCCTATGGCCTTACACCTAACCAGCATCACTTATTTATAGCACCTGCCTGGCCCCTGTAGGCAGTTATATTTATAATACCTGTGATCTGGTCGTCCATAGTCCAAACTACTGTTGGAAGGCTGCAGAGTGTGTATTACCCAATTTTCCCAGCCTAAAGGCACAGAGAGTTCTGATAGGGCCGTGGAGGTTTTTACTGAAGGTCCTCGGCTCCCCTGTCAACGTGAGGTTTTATACACATCCTGTAACAGGAGATGAATCTTATTTCCGTGAGCGCGTACGTGCAGGGGAGCACTCAGCACTCACCAGGTTTTGATGGGTCACTGGGAAACAGCTGATCTGCTGGTTTTCTTGCCTCTGCTGAGGTCTCAAGAACTCACAATACTCTTCACTTTTCCTTTAAGCTGCCTATTTACTCTCCAGGGCTTTTTTTTTCCCTTTATATTGGTGGATAGTAGTGAGAATTCTCAGGATTTTCTTACCAGCCTCCTTTCCTTGAAACACCGTCTGGCAGAAGTTTGGGTAGGTAGGTCTTCTCTGTTCTACACCAGAGTCTTCTATTTATTTTCTTGTCCACCACATTTTAGTTTTAAAGACTCTTGCTAGAATTTGTACCTCTTCCGTAGCTTGTTTGCTATGGAGCATTTTTGCTTGGTTTTGACACTTTTTTGTGAGGTCTTCAGGAAGGAAGAGTCTGTGGTCCAGCTTCCTTGAACCATATTTATGGGGAAGTCCAGCTCTGGATAATTGTATGGACCTATTTTAAATGGTCAAACTCTTTCTAAATTTGTGTCTTACCCCCAGAGAATCTAATGAAATTAGTCTGGGGTGAGCCCTGAGTATCAGGATCTTTAAAAACTCCTGGGTTATTCTAACATGCAGCAAAAGTTGAGAACCACTGCTATAGCTCAGTGCTTTTCCAATTTTAAAGTACATACACATTACTGAGGGTCTACTTAAAATTCCAAGTCTGAATCAGAAGGTCTGGGTTGTCGCTCAACAGTCTGCACTACTAATGAGCTTCCAATGCTTCTGCTGGTGGTGGTCCTTGGACCACACCTTGTAGCAAGCTTCTGGAATTAACTTAGCTAATAATCTTGCCTGGACAGTCTTGGTCCCTCATGTCCTCAGACACACAGTGGCTTCATCCACCCTCTCAGCGCACAGACACCCTGCCTGAAGCAACATACAGTCATGTATATAGTCTGTTCCTTTTTGAAAGTGCTCCAGACTTGGGCGGCAGTGAGTTCTAATTTCAGAGACTAAGTTCTCAAATACTTGGGGTTCGAAGAAGGACATATAAGAGTTAGAAGCGGGATTTCCCTGGTGGTGCAGTGGTTAAGAATCCACCTGCCAATGCAGCGGACATGGGTTTGAGCCCTGGTCCGGGAAGATCCCACATGCCACAGAGCAACTAAGCCCGTGCGCCACAACTACTGAGCCTGCACTCTAGAGCCCGCGAACCACAACTACTGAGCCCTCTTGCCATAGCTACTGAAGCCTGTGCACCTAGAGCCTGTGCTCCGCAACAAGAGAAGCCACTGCAATGAGAAGCCCACGCACCACAACGAAGAGTAGCCCCAGCTCTCCACAACTAGAGAAAGCCCACACGTAGCAACGAAGACCCAATGTAGCCATAAATAAATAAATAAATAAATTATTTTTTTAAAAAGAGTTAGAAGCATCCCCTTAAATCCCACCTCATAACAGACTTAAGTTGTTTTTACCCGGGTACCTGGCATTTGTCATCACTTTTGCCAAGCATGTATAGGGCCACACAAGTAGAAACGGCATTGCCCATGTGGCCCCAGTGCCCTGCAATGAGAGGCACAGGGGCAAGGTGAAGCCAGAGAGTGAGGAACAGTGAGCAACGTTGCCATCATCTCCGGAGCCGATGGAACCGAGGCACCTGACTGCACTTTATTAAGTGTGAAAGACAAGGTGAGATCACAAAAACAGGGATTCTTGGGAATGCTTGTGGTAAAGCTGAGAGTGGATGCAAAACCTGGGATCGCTGCCAAACTGTGTTAGCGGAATTCCACCAGAAGATGGCGCCGTTGGCTCGAGGAACATAAGATGTCCGTAACGGTGCAGTGTGGATTTTGTTTCAGCCCTACTTCAGAGACTAATTCTTAAACAGGTGGATTGAAAATGATAGGAGTGAAAAATCAGGGCTGCTAGAAGCTGCTTTTCATCTAGCCAGGAACCTTTGCATCTGGAACAATCTAGCAATGTCTAAGGGACAACAGGGTCACTCTTGTTTACACGACAGAAAGATCCCTGGAGGAGTTGTGTGCCCACTGGATTAGTGAAAATGAAATCTTTTTCTACAAACAGTAGTAGAATCCTTTTGTGAAGTGAAAAAAAAAAACCTCTTTTTTTGTTTTTAAACTGCTTTTCAAAGTTATTATGCATTGAGGGCTTGTGTAAATGGAAATGTGTTTAGTGCTTGAAATCATTTTTCACTTATCTTTCTAACAGCCCCTATGGCCTTATTATTATCCCCATTTTACAGGTGGGGAAACTGAGGGCTGAAGCTATTAAAGCAGCTTGTCCAAATGATGAAGCTAAGACTTGAACTCAGTTTGATCTGTCCCCAAATCCTGTGAATCTAACCACTGTGCTATATTAACTTCCCAATCAATATTCATTCACAAATGTACATGTCCACACAGTGGTCTTTCTTAGTCTGGTATTCTTGACTTTCAGCAAAAACATCTTTCATGACACAGTGTGATAGGGGAAGAATAGGTACTCTAGCTGCCCATAACAGAGGCACCTAACCTGTTCTTGACCAGTAAAAATTCCCTGGCACATCTTTACCTTTCTCTCCTTCCTAGTACTTCTTTATAGCATGAAATGTCCTCAGCTGCCTCTATTACCCCCAAGCTCAGCCTTCTCACAACCACCTAGGCAGTGACCTGCAACCAGTAACTAAACTCTCTGCTTCCTTCCCAGGCCTGTTTCTCCTCACTAACTCCCAAATCAATTTATTTTCCCTCAGTAAACTAATCTGTGAAATGGAAAGCAAGCTGGTTGCATTCATTCTCACTAAAGTACATATGACTGATGGTCACTGTGGTATATTATCTAAACAAGAAGTGTTTGGCTTTGGGTCTAAAGGGATATTCAGTGATGATATTTCAGACTTCATGCTTGCTTACATCACAATACTTTGCCTATTCAAGGAGACAGACCCTGAGGAGAAGACAAAAGGCAGGGAGAAAGGATAAGACCAGCGATTAAAAAGAATCAATTAGGAATTATGAAATTACACACACACTTGGTGCTGAACATTCAATGATAAGGAGAAAAGCTAAGAAGAAAGTTCTCTCCGAGGCTCGTTTCATGATCTGAACATGATATGGTCCCATTTATTTATTTATTTTTTATTTATTTATCTCTCAAGTGGGAAAGGATAGACTAATTAAGAAGCAAAGAAACCTCAGAATAGCCAAGCAGTCTTTCCCCTAAAGAGTCATTGTATATTCAGCTTAAATATTAGCTCACTTTCTATTGACATAATGGCAGTAGTGTTCTTAAAGAGATTTTATGTAAGTGCACTTGGAAAGCTAGTTATTTAATGTTATCCTATGGTGAATTCTTTATTGAAATAAATACTTGTTACCAAAAAAAAAAGAAAAAGGAAAGAAAAACCTGAGAAAATCATTGGCCATTTTAAGACTGGTATAAACTATTCCAGGGTGACCAAATATCCCTAGTTTTCTTCATATTAAAAAAAGGAAAAAAAAAAAGAAAAAAACTAGCTAATAAATGTGAAAGGAATGATATAACTTGAAAATCTCCATATTTCAACCCCTAATGAAATACCTGATTCAGGCAACACAGTTGGTGGAGGAAACCACTGTGTAAAAGGTTGAGGGGAAAGACTGAAGGAGACGTTTGCAGTGGAGAGGCCTGGAGGGCATCACTTGACCCCACTGACCTTGCTTAGTGGGATGAAAGACCCACTATGTGTTTTCTGAAATGATGCAGGAAGAGGTACACAGTATGTCCTACGGACTCTCACCCAAATATCTGAACCCATATCAAATTAGCTTCTAGAAGTCGCTTCTACTCTGCAGGAAATATAAGGATACAGGAACAAATTAATGACTCCACAGGAAGCAAATATGCAAATGTAGAATGGAGGCACTCTGCTGAATAATGGCTGGCAGTGGACTCAGTTTCCTCGCAAAGGGAGAAAGGGTCTGCTCGAAAACAGAGAGTCTTTAAGAAACATAAGGACCAAATGCAGTATATGGACTCTGAATCAAACAAACTGACAGTAAAGGGAGAGAGAGATGTGAGACAAATTGGGGAATTTTTACAAGATCTAGGTATTTGATGATTACCGTTAATTTCGTCAGATATGGTAATGGCATTCCACTGATGTATGAAAACATCCATCTTTTAGAGATGTTGACTGAAGTATATAAGAGTAAAATGACATTATTTGCCTTAAAATCTGAATCAAAAGGAGGATGAAATGGGATATATGAATCAAGCGTGGCATAATCTTCATCATGACTTAATCTTGGTGATGTGTGTACTGGGGTTCACTTTACTATTCTCTATACATGTTTTTTTGTTTCATAATAAAAAGATTTTTTAATAATCAAAAAGTAAAAAGGCATGCCCACTTCCATGATATTGGGTGGGACAAAAGAAAATTCAGTAGATCAGTGAGGTCATTTTCAGCTTTGATGGGACACACCCAGGGCCGGCAATAGAGCTCCATCAGTGTTAAGCCAGGACCCAAATGTCCCCCTTATCAAACTGCATCGCATTTATCCATCTCAGAACAAATGGCACCCTCAGCCTGGTTAGCATTGGATTCTGCATCTCCAAGCACTTCAGCGGAACGCACTGCAAGCAACTTGCTCCCTAAGGCTTTCACCTATGAATCTGGGTGGTTGGCAGTGAGTTCTGCCAGCTTTGAGCTTAGATCAGGGACGTGCTCAAAGCCACCTGTACCCCCAGAACTCTGAGAAAGAAATGCTCACTGATGCCGACGGCTCTAAAACATGAAAGAGGCTCACTCCCACTCATAATAAGAGAATGCGAGTTAAACACACTGAGATTTTCAGGTTGTGGAAAATCAGGACCATTGAAAACACACTTGCCAAAGATATAGGGAAATGGATATTCTCAGACTTCAGTAGTGGGAGTATAAACTGGAACAATACCTATGGGGGACAATTTGCAGCAGCTAGTAAAATTACAAATGCATATGCCCTATGGCCCAGGAATTCCTCTTCTATGAATTTATCCAATTTACACTTGCCACCAACTCAATCCACATTTGTCTAAGGTTACGCATTGCCGCATTGCACGTAATAGCAGATGACTGGAAACTGAAAATACCTATCAGAAGGGGACCGCTAAATAAATTATAGAACAGCTACACACAATGGAATACTACGTAACTTTTTAAAAATGAAGAAATCATATCAAACTGTCTACAAGACATATTAAGTGAGAAAAAAAGGAAGATAAAGCAACTGTGTATATAGTATGCAATCATTTCTGTAGAACAGGAAATAAAGAATACCTCTGCTCATGTGTGCATAAAATACTCCCGGGAGGATGCCCAAAACACATTAAACTGTATTAAGACTCGTCACCTTCATGTAGCTGGGAGGAGGGAGAATTTTCTCTTGACCTTTTTTTTTTTAAATAAATTTATTTATTTTATTTATTTATTTTTAGCTGTGTTGGGTCTTTGTTGCTGTGCGTGGGCTTTTTCTAGTTGCGGCGAGGGGGGCCACCCTTCGTTGTGGTGCGCAGGCTTCTCATTGCAGTGGCTGCTCTTGTTGCGGAGCACGGGCTCTAGGTGCACGGTCTTCAGTAGTTGTGGCATGTGGGCTCAGTAGTTGTGGCTCATGGGCTCTAGAGTGCAGGCTCAGTAGTTGCAGTGCACCGGCTTCTCATTGTGGTGGCTTCTCTTGTTGCGGAGCACGGGCTGTAAGTACATGGGCTTCAGTAGTTGTGGCACATGGGTTCAGTAATTGTGGCTTGCAGGCTCTAGAGCATAGGCTCAGTAGTTGTGGCGCACAGGCTTCATCACTCCGCGGCATGTGGGATCTTCCTGGACCAGGGATCGAACCCGTGTCCCCTGCATTGGCTGGCGGATTCTCAACCCCTGCGCCACCAGGGAAGCCCTCTCTTGACTTTTAAACTCTGTAAATGTATCACCTGTTCAAAAAGTAAAGATAATAATTTCCTAATAACAAACAAAAAGGCTTCAGTTGACTCTGAGACCAAGCTTATAGAGAAACAATAGTTATTTAGATTCAGGGCTGGGCTGGACCAGAGCCCCAGAGAGCTGGAAAACGTCCCTGCTGGAACATGGGCCACCAGGCAGTGTAAAGAACAAAACCCAGTTCAAGCCCCTATAGGGGTAATGTATAATCCATTTTAAATCAAATTAAAGCCAAGTCACGATAGTTGGTCAAACTAATGCCAGTTTCATCTTGTGCTCAAAATGGAGTCTCCCGGGATGAAGGTCTCTGAAATCCTGGGGAGACGGCTCTGGAAGCTAGCTGGACTTGTCCAAGCCCCAAAGCCTAGCGATCCGAGTGCCAGCAAAGCTGCCAGGGTCCAGGCTCTGCAATGCAGCTCTCAGGACGCCCAGCCCCACCCCCCAGCCAGCTGTGTGACCCTCCAGCAAAGTGACTCCAGTGACTGTAGACCCTTCTGCTGAGTAAATGCACATACAAAGAAGGAAACAATGAAACCGTGTGCGGTGGAATCCAGGTCATTTTTCAAACATGACAGTTCAAATACAGACAGCACCTGTTTTTTAAATCTATAAAACACGTACCAGTAAAAAAAAAAAAAAAAAGAAATAGAAAAAAAAAAGTATCTACCTGGTAGGGCTGTTGTGAAGATAAACGGGTCAATACACGCACACAGTAAGAGTTAAAATAAAGTTTAGCTATCATTATCAGGAAGAAAAAGATGGTACTTGGAAACACATAAAGATCAGAGTATCTGTAGCATCTGTTCTGCTTGCTGGCTGTCAGGCACCATAAAGGGCGAACAGGTGTATGTGTATACTACACCACACCCTGTGACCACTCTGAAGGACGGGATGTAGGACCTGCGGGCTGAAAGTGGCCCCCTGGGTCACCCGATGTCCCTGGGGTAGTCCTTTTTAGCTCACTATATGCATTTCTCTGCTCCTTCCCAGACACACAGAAAACTGTAATTCCCAGCCCCTTGTCCTTAAGTGAGGCCACGAAACCAGATCCTGCCAATGAAATATGAGCAGAGGAGGGGCCCTAAAAAGCTCTCTCTTCTCCCAACACAAAAGCCCCATGTTGAGATGGCAGAGCCACAGGGGAGGAGGAAACGGAATCCTCATGTCAAAACCTACAGAGCTGCCAAACCCCTGGCACAACTGCATGGGCTTGAACGTTTATGTGGTAAGCCACCAACATTTTGGAATTTGTCTCTTACTTCAGCATGGCTTAGACTAAGATGACTGATATGGCCCCCAACCCCTAGGGGCTCTAAAGGTAGCCTGGGGCACCTACACGTATTTTCAGTCAGGTTACATGAGCTCACGGAATGTTTTTGCTTTTAGAGGGAATTTGATCAATGAGGTGTGGTGACATTGGTTAGCTTTCAGGCTGGCCAGAATTCACAGGTTGTTTGTAGTACATGTCGTTTGCTCAGGTAAACAAGATCTTTCAAGATATTAGGTCCACAGTGACATGAGGTTGTTAAAACACAACTTTTGGTACCAAAAAAGAAAAACATAATGTTGGAAAACATAGATTTGCTTCCCTCTCCTTTTAGAGATAAAAACAGACTCAGAGGGAATCGTGGGGACTAGTCCCACGTCACACCTAAGCCCTTCTGAGGAGCGAGTTCCCAGGTCAGAGCAGAGAGTAGGAGATAAGGAGCCCTCACAACTTAGATCCACCTGGTCAGGGTCAGCGGTCACCCTGGGCTTTCAGGACCAAAGAAGATGCCTCCCCGCTCGAGGGCAAGATTTAGGAAACTAAATGCTCTGGGTAAGCCGGTCCCAAGCTCAGCTGCAGGAACCAGGCACAAATGAGGGAGACCAAGGCGGCACCAACCAATCTGTCTCTGTGCAATATTGCCAGATATCCCACTTTTTCTAGAATAGCCCCCACACTTTGTTATATGTGAGGCCTCCCAATTTTTAAGTGTTGGCAGTCATTTGAAAATGAAAATAAAAACTCCATACTGGTCAAACAAAATACATCTGAGGGCTGGATGAGTCCTTCAGCCCAATATAAAACCTCAGCTTCCTGTTTCCTTGACTGTAAGGGTATGACCACAGCCATGGCCAGAGTCTGGCCACAAAAGCATTGTTCTGGTAGAGTTGCCAGATTCAGCAAATTAAAGCACAGGATACCCAGTTAAATTGGACTTCAGGTAAACAGTGAGTAATTTTTTTAGTACAAGTATGTATAGGTAATACTTATATTGAAGTATTATACTTATATAAATACTTATATTGAAGTAATGAAAACTTTTATAAATATTGCCTGGGATATACTTATACATACTGTATAAATACTTATACATATATACATATATACACAGATGCTGATACAAATATTTCCTGGGACATACACTAAAAAATTATTCACTGTTTATCTGAAATTCAAGTTCAGCTGGTGTATTGTATCTGACTCCTGACCAAGGCAGCTCATTAGTGAGCTCTTCTTTCTTCGGTCTCAGTTAGCCAAGAAATCTGGAAACCAGGGGTGTTTGAAGCCAAGCAGGCTCAGAGCAAGTCATCAAAGCTCTGTAGTGTGAATGACTGCCTGGGGCAGTGCAGGAAGGAGTAAACTTAATCCCACCCACAGAGAGAGGCACTCCATGGGCAAGGGGGCTCTGAGCCACTGGAAGTGGCTGTCAGTTCAGGTACCCCTACGCAGGCTGGTTACCCCTGGGGGCAGTCCTCAGGCCACAGTTGGAATACATGTTACTTTCTCCATCCCTTTGACCCCCTGGGGGCCTGGCCCACTGCCCAGGGGTTTATTCTCTGCAGGCTGCACTGGCATCCATAGCCCATTGTTGTCTCTGCCGTGAGGACTGCAGTAGGATGCTCGGCATCCCAGGGCACAGGTTTGCTCACCTCCATCACCCTCTGAACACTCATCCTGCCCGTGGGTCCTGGGGGTTGGTGGCTTGTGGAGCTCTGCTGGGTCTCCTCCACCCACCCCCTGCGAGCAGGAGGCCAGCCCAGATACCACCATCCTCCTTACTGTGGACTTCATTGTGTGACATTGTCCATGTCAGGAAGGAAAAGCTTTTCCTCTATGCTCTTATGTTCAGTACCTGGGGACGTGCAAATTAAACTAACAAAAGACTGATTAACAGGAGAAAAGGCACACAATTTTCATTAATATTGACATGCATATGGGTTTACAGAAAAGGAGTGAAACTCAAAGAAGTAGTTACACTCAGGATCTTATATATCTTTTTTTTTTCAACATCTTTATTGGAGTATAATTGCTTTACAATGTTGTGTTAGTTTCTGCTCTATAACAAAGTGTATCAGCTATATGCATACGTATATTCCCATGTCCCCTCCCTCTTGCATCTCCCTCCCACCTTCCCTATCCCACCCGTCTAGGTGGACAAAAAGCAGAGAGCTGATCTCCCTGTGCTATGCGGCTGCTTCCCACTAGCTATCTATTTTATATTTGGTAGTGTATAAATGTCCATGCCACTCTCTCACTTCATCCCAGCTTACCCTTCCCCTTCCCTGTGCCCTCAAGTCCATTCTTTACGTCTGCATCTTCATTCCTGTCCTGCCCCTAGGTTCATCAGAACTGCTTTTTTTTAGACTCCATATATATGTGTTAGCATATAGTATTTGTTTTTCTCTTTCTGACTTACTTCACTCTGTATGACAGACTCTAGGTCCATCCACCTCACTACAAACAACTCAATTTCGTTTCTTTTTATGGCAGAGTAATATTCCATTGTATATACGTGCCACATCTTCTTTATCCATTCATCTGTCAATGAACACTTAGGTTGCTTCCATGTCCTGGCTATTGTAAATACAGCTGTAATAAACATTGTGATACATGACTCTTTTTTTTTTTTTTTTTTTTTTGTGCGGTACGCGGGCCTCTCACTGTTGTGGCCTCTCCCGTTGCAGAGCACAGGCTCCGGAAGCGCAGGCTCAGTGGCCATGGCTCACAGGCCTAGCCGTTCCGTGGCATGTGGGATCTTCCCAGACCAGGGAACGAACCCGTGTCCCCTGCATCAGCAGGCGGACTCTCAACCACTGCGCCACCAGGGAAGCCCTACATGACTCTTTTTGAATTATGGTTTTCTCAGGGTATATGCCCAGTAGTGGGATTGCTGGGTCGTATGGTAGTTCTATTTGTAGTTTTTTAAGGAACCTCCATACCGTTCTCCATAGTGGCTGTATCAATTTACATTCCCACCAACAGTGCAAGAAGGTTCCCTTTTCTCCACACCCTCTCCAGCATTTATTGTGTGTAGATTTTTTGATGATGGCCATTCTGAATGGTGTGAGGTAATACATCATTGTAGTTTTGATTTGCATTTCTCTAATGATTAGTGATGTTGAGCATCCTTTCATGTGTTAGTTGCCAATCTGTATATCTCCTTTGAAGAAATGTCTATTTAGGTCTTCTGCCCATTTTTGGATTGGGTTTTTTTTTTTGATATTGAGCTGCATGAGCTACTTGTATATTTTGGATATTAATCCTTTGTCAGTTGCTTCATTTGCAAGTATTTTCTCCCATTCTGAGGGTTCTCTTTTTGTCTTGTTTATGGTTTCCCCTGCTGTGCAAAAGCTTTTGTTTCATTAGGTCTCATTTGTTTATTTTTGTTTTGATTTCCATTTCTCTAGGAGGTGGGTCAAAAAGGATCTCGTTGTGATTAATGTCATAGAATGTTCTGCCTATGTTTTCCTCTAAGAGTTTTATAGTGTCTGGCCTTACATTTACGTCTTTAATCCATTTTGAGTTTATTTTTGTGTATGGTGTTACAGAGTGTTCTAATTTCCTTGTTTTACACGTAGCTGTACAGTTTTCCCAGCGCTACTTATAGAAGAGGCTGTCTTTTCTCCATTGTATAGTCTTGCCTCCTTTATCAAAGATAAGGTGACCATATGTGTGTGGGTTTATCTCTGGGCTTTCTAACCTGTTCCATTGATCTATATTTCTGTTTTTGTGCCAGTACCATACTGTCTTGATTACTATAGCTCTGTAATATAGTCTGAAGTCTGGGATCCTGATTCCCCCAGCTCCGTCTTTCTTTCTCAAGATTGCTATGGCTATTTGGGGTCTTTTGGTTTCCATACAAATCGTGAAATTTTTTGTTCTAGTTCTATGAAAAATGCCATTGGTAGTTCTGATTGGGATTGCATTGAATCTGTATATTGCTTTGGGTAGTATAGTCATTTTCACAATGTTGATTCTTCCAATTGAAGAACATGGTATATCTCTCCATCTGTTTGTATCGTCTTTAATTTCTTTCATCAGTGTCTTATAGTTTTCTGCATACAGGTCTTTTCTCTCCTTACATAGGTTTATTCCTAGGTATTTTATTTATTTTGTTGCAATGGTAAATGGGAGTGCTTCCTTAATTTCTCTTGCAGATTTTTCATCATTAGTGTCTAGGAAAGCAACAGATTTCTGTGCATTAATTTTGTATCCTGCTACTTTACCCAATTCATTGCTCTAGTAGTTTTCTGATAGCATCTTTAGGATTCTCTATGTATAGTATCATGTCATCTGCAAACAGTGACAGCTTTACTTCTTTTCCAATTTGGATTCCTTTTATTTCTTTTTTTTTCTATGATTGCTGTGGCTAAAACTTCTAAAACTATATGGAATAACAGTGATGAGAGTGGGCTACCTTGTCTTTTTCCTTATATTAGTGGAAATGGTTTCAGTTTTTCACCATTGAGAACCATGTTGGCTGTGAGTTTGTCATACATGGCCTTTACTATGTTGAGGTAAGTTCCCTCTATGCCTATTTTCTGGAGGGTTTTTATCATAAATGGGTGTGAATTTTGTCAAAAGCTTTTTCTGCATCTATTGAGATGATCATATGGATTTTATCCTTCAATTTGTTAATATGGTGTATCACATTGGTTGATTTGCATATACTGAAGAATCCTTGCATGCCTGGGATAAATCCCACTTATCATGGTGTATGATCCTTTTAATGTGCTGTTGGATTCTGTTTGCTAGTATTTTGTTGAGGATTTTTGCATCTATGTTCATCAGTGATATTGGCCTGTAGTTTTCTTTTTTGTGTCATCTTTGTTTGGTTTTCGTATCAGGGGGATGGTGGCCTCGTAGAATGAGTTTGGGAATGTTCCTCCCTCTGCTATATTTTGCCAGAATTTGAGAAGAATAGGTGTTAGCTCTTCTCTAAATGTTTGATAGAATTCGCCTGTGAAGCCATCTGGTCCTTGGCTTTTGTTTGTTGGAAGATTTCTAATCACAGTTTCAATTTCAGTGCTTGTGATTGGTCTGTTTATATTTTCTTTTTCTTCCTGGTTTGGTCTCAGAAGGTTTTGTTTTCCTAAGAATTTGTCCATTTCTTCCAGGTTGTCCATTTTATTGGCATATAGTTGCTTGTAGTAATCTCTCATGATCCTTTGTATTTCTGCAGTGTGAGATGTTACTTCTCCGTTTTCATTTCTAATTCTGTTGATTTGAGTCTTCTCCTTTTTTTCTTGATGAGTTTGACTAACGGTTTATCAATTTTGTTTATCTTCTCAAAGAACCAGCTTTTAGTTTTATTGATCTTTGCTATTGTTTCCTTCATTTCTTTTTCATTTATTTCAGATCTGATCTTTATGATTTCTTTCCTTCTGCTAAATTTGGGGGGTTTTTGTTCTTCTTTCTCTAATTGCTTTAGATGTAAGGTTAGGTTGTTTATTTGAGATGTTTCTTGTTTCTTGAGGTAGGATCGTATTGCTATAAACTTCCCTCTTAGAACTGCTTTTGCTGCATGCCATAGGTTTTGGGTTGTCGTGTTTTCATTGTCATTTGTTTCTAGGTATCTTTTGATTTCCTCTTTGATTTCTTCAGTGATCTCTTGGTTATTTAGTAGCATATTGTTTGGCCTACATGTGTTTGTATTTTTTACAGGTTTTTTTCCTGTAATTGGTATCTAGTCTCATAGTATTGTGGTCAGAAAAGACACTTGATATGATTTCAATTTTCTTAAATTTGCCAAGGCTTGATTTGTGACCCAAGATATGATCCTGCAGAATGTTCCATGAGCACTTGAGAAGAAAGTGTATTCTGTTGTTTTTGGATGGAATGTCCTAAATATCATTTAACTCCATCTTGTTTAATGTGTCATTTAAAGCTTGTGTTTCCTTATTTATTTTCATTTTGGATGATGTGTCCATTGGTGAGAGTGGGGTGTTAAAGTCCCCTACTATGATTGTGTTACTGTCAATTTCCCCTTTTATGGCTGTTAGCATTTGCCTTATGTATCGAGGTGTTCCTATGTTGGGGGCATAAATATTTATATTTGTTGTATCTTCTTCTTGAATTGATCTCTTGATCATTATGTACAGTCCTTCTTTGCCTCTGTAACAGTCTTTATTTTAAAGTCTGTTTTCTCTGATATGAGACTTGCTACTCCAGCTTTCTTTTGATTTCCATTTGTATGGAATATCTTTTTCCATCCCCTCACTTTCAGTCTGTATGTGTCCCTAGGTCTGAAGTGGTTCTCTTGTAGACAGCATATATATGGGTCTTGTTTTTGAATCCATTCAGACAGTCTATGTCTTTTGGTTGGAGTATTTAATCCATCTACATTTAAGGTAATTATCAATATTTATGTTCCTATTACCATTTTCTTAATTGTTTTGGGCTTGTTATTGCAGGGCTTTTCCTTCTCTTGTGTTTCCTGCCTAGAGAAGTTCCTTTAGCGTTCGTTGTAAAGCTGGTTTGGTGGTGCTGAATTCTCTTAGCTTTTGCTTGTTTGTAAAGGTTCTAATTTCTCCATCAAATCTGAATGAGATCCTTGCTGGTAGAGTAATCTTGGTTATACGTTTTTCCCTTTCGTCACTTTAAATATGTCCTGCCACTCCCTTCTGGCTTGCAGAGTTTCTGCTGAAAGATCAGCTGTTAACCTTATGGGGATTCCCTTGTATGCTCTTCAAATATTTTCTCAGACCCTTTCTTTTTCTCTTCTTCTTTTGGGACCCCTATAATTCAAATGTTGGTGTGTTTAACATTGTCCCAGAGGTCTCTGAGACTGTCCTCAATTCTTTTCATTCTTTTTTCTTTATTCTGCTCTGTGGTAGTTATTTCCACTATTTTATCTTCCAGGTCACATATCTGTTCTTCTGCCTCAGTTATTCTGCTATTGATTCCTTCTATAGAATTTTTAATTTCATTTATTGTGTTGTTCATCATTGTTTGTTTGCTCTTTAGTTTTTCTAGGTCTTTGTTAAACGTTTCTTGTAATTTCTCCATTCTATTTCCAAGATTTTGGATCATCCTTACTGCCATTACTCTGAATTCTTTTTCAGGTAGACTGCCTATTTCCTCTGCATTTGTTTGGTCTGGTGGGTTTTTACCTTGTTCCTTCATCTGCTGCGTGTTTCTGTGTTTTCTCATTTTGCTTAACATACTGTGTTTGGGGTCTCCTTTTCACAGGCTGCAGATTCGTACTTCCTGTTGTTTTTGGTGTCTGCCCCCAGTGGGTAAAGTTGGTTCAATGGGTTGTGTACACTTCCTGGTGGAGGGGACTGGTGCCTCTGTTCTGGTGGATGAGGATTGATCTTGTCTTTCTGGTGGGCAGGACTGCATCCAGTGGTGTGTTTTTGGTTGTCTACAACTTTATGATTTTAGGCAGCCTCTCTGCTAATGGGTGGGGTTGTGTTCCTGTCTTGCTAGTTGTTTGGCATAGGGTGTCCAGCACCATAGCTTGCTGGTCATTGAGTGGAGCTGGGTCTTGGCACTGATATGGAGATCTCTAGGAGAGATTTTGCCATTTGATATTACGTGGAGCTGGGAGGTCTCTCGTGGACCAATGTCCTGAACTCGGCTCTCCCACCTCAGAGGCACAGGTCTGACACCTGGCCAGAGCACCAAGACCCTGTCTCCCACACGGCTCCGAAGAAAAGGGAGAAACAAAAAGAAATTAAAATAAATAAATTAAAATAAATATAGTTATTAAAATAAAAAATTTAAAGATCAAAATAAAAAACTTTTAAAGTAATTAAAAAAGAAGAAGAGAACAACAAAACCAATAAACAAATCCACCAATGATAACAAGCGTTAAAAACTAAGATAAACATAAAAATCAGAAACTGGTCAGTAGCATACAGCAAACCCCAAGTCTACAGTTGCTCCCAAAGTCCACCGCCTCAATTTCGGGACGATTCGTTGTCTATTCAGGTATTCCACAGATGCCTGGTACATCAGGTTGATTGTGGAGATTTAAGCCGGTGCTCCTGAGGCTGCTGGGAGAGATTTCCCTTTCTCTTCTTTGTTCCCACAGCTGCCGGGGTTCAGCTTTGGATTTGGATCCGCCTCTGCGTGTAGGTCGCCTGAGGGCGTCTGTTCTTCACTCATATAGGACGGGGTTAAAGGAGCAACTGCTTCGGGGGCTCTGGCTCAGGCCTGGGGGGAGGGAGGGGTACGGGTGCAGGGCGAGCCTGCGGCGGCAGAGGCCGGCATGACGTTGCACCAGCCCGAGGCGCGCTGTGCGTTCTCCCGGGGAAGTTGTCCCTGGATCCCGGGACCCTGGCAGTGGCGGGCTGCACAGGCTCCCGGGAGTGGAGGTGTGGAGAGTGACCTGTGCTCGCACACAGACTTCTTGGTGGCGGCAGCAGCAGCCTTAGCGTCTCATGCGCATCTCTGGGGTCCGCGCTGATAGCCGCGGCTCGCGCCCGTCTCTGGAGCTTGTTTAGGCGGTGTTCTGAATCCCCTCTCCTGGCGCTCTCCTCCTTGGCTCCGAAGATTCCCCCCTCCGCCACCCGCAGTCTCTGCCCGAGAAGGGGCTTCTAGTGTGTGGAAACCTTTCCTCCTTCACAGTTCCCTCCGAGAGAGGTGCAGGTCCCGTCCCTAGTCTTTTGTCTCTGTTTTTTCTTTTTTCTTTTGCCCTACACAGGTATGTAGGGAGTTTCTTGCCTTTTGGGAAGTCTGAGGTCTTCTGCCAGCGTTCAGCAGGTGTTCTGTAGCAGTTGTTCCACACGTCGATGTATTTTTGATGTATTTGTGGGAAGGAAGGCGATCTCCACGTCTTACCCCTCTGCCATCTTGAAGATCCTCTCTATATATCTTTTTAACAAAGCAAAGGGTTTGAGCTTCGAAAGGTGATAAATTGTGGGGAAGTGACTAGGAAATATATGGGGAGGAACTAATGGAAGATAGGGCTATTTTAGTAAGGTCTGTTTATGCAAACTCGTCTTGGTGTTGACTCCCCATCTGCAATGATAAGAGTCGCTCTTCTCTCCCTGGTACAGGCAGGTACCTTCTTCAAAGGGAAATTTATGCCCTGCTTTTAAGCAGATATGAGGAGGGCAGAGAACTCTTCCTGCATCTGTTGAGTCTCAGTTTCCTTCAACTCAAAATAATCTTTGTGCCAAAGTGGCCTATTTTGGGGTAACATATTCTGACATGCTTCCCCACCCTGCTTCAGGTGGGGCTGTGGTGGATATTCCCGTTGGCCAGGAAGCCAAGCGGAAGCCCAGACACTGCCACCACCATCCCCAAACTCATGCACAGCCTGTGGACCTCCCAAAATCGAGCAGGGGCTGAACTGCACAACTAGGCCTGGCGGAAGCCCTGTTCTGCCCCCGAGGGAATCTCCATCCTCACTGCCTCTTTCTCCACTCCTTTCACCCACTCTCAAGGAGCCCCCTCCTGTAAGGCACCGGGTCCTTCACCTACATTTCAAAACCCTTACTGACTGGGTCGAACCCTAAGTTTAGGGGGAAAAATTCTCCTTGAGTAATTTTTCTTGTAATTGATCAAACCAACCCATAACTGTGAAGGGTAAAGAATTGTCCTCTCACCCCCAGCCCTATGGGGGTGATTTACTTAATGTCACTAGTTACTTCTGAACACTGGTATTAACCACCCCCAACCTGGGAGGCTCCTTACAGTGATTTGGACCCTGAGAGAGTCTTTTATTCACCTGAGTGGGTAATGTAAAGATGAGCAATCTCTCCTCAAATATTATGACCAGTATATTTGTCTTTTCCTCCCTTACTGGAGGGCTGGATTGGGCTCTAGAAGACTGTTCTCCAGACAGGAGTGGATTTTGGTGGGTCTTGTTGCCACAGTAGATTCTTGTGGAGGAGGGGGAATGTCTCCTCCCAGAGGTTTTGATTTAGACGGTTTGAGGGGAATCCGGGATCTAGATTGTTAACTGACATCTCAGGGCCTTCCAAATCCACTGATTCATAGACAACACTTGGAGAAACTTTGGATTCAATGATCTTCCTTGTTTTCTATTATTTGTCTAGTAGATTTAATAAAGTTGCGACTTAAAGTTATATTTTCTTCCTGGTGGCTTTAGACAATTCGTATTTGAGTTTAATCTGGGAGCCACAGTATTGTCCATTTACCCAAGACCCCTTCTTCGGGAATCTGTGGTCAACAGTACAGCCATCTGTGACACTGATACTTGCTCAGTGGGAATTCATTCCTCGGTAGGCTGGGGCTTCTCAGGAATCCCCTGCAGGTCCAGTGTCACAGGGCTGTTGGGTGTGAATGTCTTGGTCCACAGCCACAACTGTCCTGGAGGAGAGATCCTAGAACTTGAGTGAAACAGAACGTAGCAAATATGCCTTTGAAAGACTCACACCTTTCTTGTTAGTCAAGGGATTAACTATGACCAAGGAGCCGAGGGAAAATGATGACTTCATCCACTTTACCCCTACCGACCTCTAGGGGGCAGCAGAGCCAGGAGAAACATTTCATTAACGTTTGTCCGGCTGTAGTGACTGGCTCGGTGATGCAAAGGGAGGACAGGGAGAGCTCTGAATGCTCAGGATTCTACAGCCATGGCCGCATTTCCCACTTCTAATGGAAGCATCTCCGGACCTCGGAGAAAACCAGGGGTCTGGGCAAAGAAAGGCACAGGACTTCTAAAACACCCTGTGAACTCTAAGCCCATAAGATGGACCCCAACTCCTGAGATGGAAACCCACATCCACCACCTGCAGGGATTGCCTTTGGGTAGCTTACTTCTTTGCTTCCTTATCTATCAAAGGGGACGAGTAATACTACCCACCTTAAGTGACTGAGGAGAGATGAAATGAGTTACTAGATGTAAATCGTGTAGAAGAATGGCTAGCACAGAGTAAGTGCTTTCTAAATAACTGCTCCTTGAGTCACAAATAACTCCAAACCATTTTTGGAAAATGCCAGATTCTGGATAGCACTGATTTTTAATAATTTTCATTTGGGTTGGACCCAGACAGATCTTTTAAAATAATTAATAATATCTAAGAGGTGCCTGGAATTGCTGACTTGAATAAGTCAGTGTTGGATTAACAAGATTTTGTCTAGGGTAGGTATAAACAGGAATATACAGAACATGTTTCTTGACAGATACATACAGGGCCTTTGGCAAATCAAATAGTCCATGTAATGGGGAGTTACGTACGCATCATACCCAATTGCCAATTTTCAAAAATCTCTATAGAATAAAATATCTTTAACACTAAACCATGTTAGATATAATGTTTCTTGAAGGTTCAGGGTCTGCAGTGAATCACAGCTATTACTGTAGTGGAGATGCTTTGGCAGGCTGGTTCATAGCGCCTCAGTGTTTGCTGCAGGTACTTTCATTCATTCATCAGCTTTGTTTTCCACACACTGTTGTCTACTCAAGCAGCCCCAAACGACATCTGGTTGCTCGAGCTGGTTTTAGAGCAGGGACACCCTTAGAGACATACTGAAGTGGGAACGGCCGTCTGAGGTAACGAAGGCAAGCAGTAGGTGCTCAGTGAAGGCTAGTTCTCCTGCCTTTCTTTCCGACATCTCCCTGCGTTTCTAATCTCAACGCCAACGAGCGAGATGTTTTCGACGCTCTAAGGGAACTGAAACTACTTCCTATCTTCTCAAAAGGGGACAGGTTGAGGAAGATGGGACGGCAAAGATTTACCAATGGCTTTCATAGCTAATTATTTGTATACTCTGAGCTGTTCTTTCGCAACTCATTCACTCTTTTTCCTTCTCCCTATCTTTCCCCAGAGTCCCTGCTATACTTTACTATACCTTTGTGCAGAGCAGAAAAAGGTACCTCCTAGAACAGCACACTTTCTGGTCTGGCAAACTAGAAAAGAACCTTCATTCTGGATGTGAGCCCTCACGCACCCTCTTGGCTGAGCCCCTTGGTGCAAAACGTAAAATACACAACCACCCACAGCAGCCAATGTCAACCAGTGTCCCCCCAAAGGCAGAACCTACGAGGAAGGCCAGGGCCTGCCTGGAGAGCCAGTGGTCTGCTGGTGGAAAGAGATCACACTTGTATCACCAAAGCAGCCTTGGGACTGAAAAAGAGCTGGGTCCCAAGTCAAACTCACCTGCCCTCCCTCTGCAGAAGCCATCACATATCTGGTTCCACCACGTTTGCCTGGGAGACAGCGATTCCATCTTTCACCAAAAGAACCTTCCACAGACTTTTGGAGTCTTTCATTCAAATCACAGTGCAAGTATGAGGTCATATCTAAAACCACTAAGCAGTGACTCAAGTCTTCTGGAGGGACTTTTCTGAATAACTGCTGAGTTTACTTTTGGTTAAGTCCAGTAGCTTTGCCCGTGGGATATATTAAACTCTTGACACAGCCAAACAACCCCAGCAAACTCTCAGAATCCAATTAGTAAATAAACTCCATTGTAATGTAAGAAAAAATCACTACCCTTGCTATTTACCCTTCACACCGAAACAGTAAATGATACTGTGGGAACAATGAAACATATCACTGAAAAGAACATCAGCAAAAGGCAATGCCTCTTCTAAGACTCCTCTTGCCCTCTAAGATTGGAATTTGGGCAGGATGCCTTCGGAAATTATTTTTTTCCCCAGTAATGACAACAGTCAGTACCACCTAAGAAATGAAATTGAAGCATTGATCTTATTCTTCAAATACAGGATAGCTTCAATATTAAAATTAACATATAAATTTAGCATCCATCTTATTTTGAACTCACTTCTGCTGAGTAAATGCACATATAAAGAATGAATCACTGAAACAGTATGCAATGAAATCAAGTTCATTTTTCAAATATGTCAGTTCAAATGCAGTCAGTGCCTGTTTTCTGGGCACCCAACAAATATTCCCAGGATGCCTCCCCTACCATCGTCTCCCACAGATCCAGCCACAGGGCAACCTGGGGACCCTGGAAGATGAGTCCCTGAAGAGCAAACCCCATAATATATGACTGCTACACTGCACATCCCCTCCTCTGGTCCTATTCTTTTCATAAATTTTAAATGTTCTTAGGCTCTTAGAAGCTGGCCAATTAACTGTAAGAGCCTAGACCAGAGGTCTACAATCACTGCCCCTTTTCCCTGGTACCCCTCCCCTTTCCAGGTTGCTCTTCTATTAATTTCAACCACAGCCATACATCTGGCTAACAAATGCCTTGCTTCTCAAGACGTTTGTGAAACTACTTCTGGTTTTCCCATCATCAAGAGTGTTGAGATAATACAGTTATAATAGAAATGCTTCTACTTTTCACTGTGTATTTCCTGCAATCTAGCCCAGATGTTATATAGCAACTTTAAAACACATTTGGGAGCCAGCAACTGAAATTCACTTACAATTAACCTCCGTTTCTACATATTATTTCTGGAGATTCCACTATGGAATTATGGAAGTATACAGCAAACTACTATGTTAATTTTTTTCTTCTGCAGGACTGGCATGTTTGTAAGTCTATTTTACACTCACTCTTATTCACTAAAATTCAGTTAAGAGCAACATCTCTTTTGAAAAACTTACTGGTTTATACTCAGATTATATTATCACCAGTAGCTAATGTTAAACATGGACAGCAGAATAAAATCAAGTGAAATGATGCCTCTAAAAAGTACAAAACAAAACCAAAAATAAAAACAAGAAACAGAAAAAAAAACCTGTTGATATTTCACAACGAGATATCGCCTCACACCTGTTAGAATGGCTATTACCAAAAAGACAAGAGATAAGTGCTGGAGAGGGTGTGGAGAAAAGGGAACCCTCTTGCACTGTTGGTGGGAATGTAAATTGGTGCAGCCACTATGGAGAACAGTATGAAGGTTCCTCAAAAAATTAAAAATAGAACTACCATATGATCCAACAATTCCAATTCTGGGAATATATCCGAAGAAAATGAAAACACTATCTCAAAGAGATATCTGCACTCCATGTACATTGCAGCATTATTCACAACATATGGAAACAACCTAAGTGTCCATCAATGCATGAATAGATAGAGAAAATGTTACATCCTAAGTGAAATAAGCCAGTCACAAAAAGACAAGTACTATATGATCTCACTTATATGTGGAATCTAAAAAAGCCAAACTCATAGAAACACAGAGTAGACTGGTGGTTGCCAGGGGCTAAAGGGTGGGGAAAATGAGGAGACGTTGGTCAAAGTGTACAAAGTTCCAATTACAAGATGAATAAGTTCTGGGGATCTAATGTATGGTGATTATGGTTAACAATACTGTATTGTATACTTGAAAGTTGCTGAGAGAACAGATTTAAACCACACAAAAAAGTAATTATGTGAGGTGATAGATTTGTTAACTAACCTTATTATGGTAATCATTTTGCAACATATACATAAATCAAATCATCACATTATACATCTTTAACAATGCTACATGTCAATTATATCTCAATAAAGCTGGAGAAAGGGGAAGGTTTGTTGATTATTTCTTAGAACTCAAAGCTCCAGGGCAAAACCTATTTCCAGGTGTCACGAGTAAGCCAGGAATCACAGAACAACTGAAAAACTGGCAGCAGTCCCCTTAGGGGAAAGGATAGCATGTTTATGCTAATATCTGGTCCTTTACCAAACCCAAGTTTCCAGAAACAGGCATTTCTGATCTCAAATGTGTACTCGATCTAAGCATTAACACTGACACTACCATTATTTGAACTGGCTCTAGGGCATGAATGAAGACTGCGTACACAGTGAAGTTTACTCTTGCCGTAGGAAAGTAGATGTGAGTGGAATGAGGATCCTGAAGTCCCCAGCATCACAGTTTGTATCCCTCAACTCTTTTACTTGGCATAGATCTAAGAAGGAAACCTAAGGATGTGATGCAGAGTGAGGCAGATCTCAAATCTTAGTGAGTTTAAGAATTACCTGGAGGGACTTCCCTGGTGACACAGTGGTTAAGAATCTGCCTGCCAATGCAGGGGACACGGGTTCTAGCCCTGGTCCGGGAAGATCCCACATGCCACAGAGCAACTAAGCCCGTGCGCCACAACTACTGAGCCTGCGCTCTACAGCCCGCGTGCCATAACTACTGAGCCTGCGTGCCACAACTACTGAAGCCCACGCACCTAGAGCCCATGCTCTGCAACAAGAGAAGCCACCGCAATGAGAAGCCCGCGCACTGCAATGAGAGTAGCCCCCGCTTGCTGCAGCTAGAGGAAGCCCACACGCAGCACCAAAGACCCAACGTAGCCAAAAATAGGTAAATAATTAATTTTTTAAAAAAAAAAGAATTACCTGGAAAGGATGGTAAAAATGTAGGAGCTTAGGCTACAGGGATTCTGAACTCAACAAGTGGGGCCCAGGAATCTAAACTAGAGACTAAGTATCGGGTGCCTGGACCACACTTTGAGACAAACTGCTGCAGGACAACACGACCAGCCCACCCGCCATCATATCAAAGATGAACAAAGCATTTACTGTAAGACTAGCAGGGGAAAGGGGCACTGTGGTTTAATAGGAATTAACTTTCTATAAGCCTGGCCTGACTCAACCACAAGCATACAGCCAAGGACCCAGATATTTTGTGTGACAGATGGGATTTAACTAGGAACTGGTTGATGTTGTTTTCCTCTTTTCATCCAGATGTTGAGTTTCCTGTGAAAGAGTGACTGAGTGCCCATGGGCAGAGGAGTGTTCATTTCCCTTGAATTCTTACATGCCAACTGTAGCAGGATGGTCTTTGAGCGCTGAGCTAGAATCTAAGAGGTTTTGCCCCTTTAACCAGAGGGGCCTCCAGCTGTCAGGACTGCAGAGGAAGCAAAACTGAATGCAGGAAGCAGGACATAGGATCTTAACAACCAATTTTTCCCTCTGACCCCGCACCACACTTACCGCACCGAAACAAACATATCTTGCTTCAGAAGTACACTGAGGATCAAACATACCTGTAGTAGCCCAGAAATAAGCTGTCTTATAGGCAGTTCCATTTCGCTGGCCATTGGAAAAAGAGGGCAAGGACTTTGATGATCTGTGGGCAAAATCAAGCTGTCAGGATACCATATCTTAAGCCGTTTTGCTCAATCCAGATCACTCAACCTGAAGATAGGACAGATTTTATAGCACTGTCATCTCATATGGAATCTGTTATCATTGTTGCTTGTTAGATAAATATAGATGAACTTTTGAAGATACCTTTGAAAATACATTTTTGCTAGGTAGGCCCAGACATTAGCCCATCACTACCATATAAAATGTCCTGGACATGTATTTTTAGAATCAGGGGTCACATTATTCTCCTCTCCAGCCCCTCACTAAAATATAACCTTAACAACAAATCATATTTAAACACTCTGGGATGTAACCATGTCAACTAAATACACATTAGTCCAACTAATATAAGGAATTTTTCCCCTCAATGATTTCTCATTCCAAAGGTGCCCAGCAGAAATAAAAGTGAGATTTTGTTCGTTTGTTTGTTTTAAATATGTTTTCCTCCTGGGACCCATGCAAGGGCGGTGGGCACCTGACATCAGCTCCTGTTCCCATTGAGGGAGAAGCACCTCAGGCCAAGAGGATTTGCCCTTCTTCCTCTCAGAATGAAGATCTCTTCGAGACTTATTCTTGTGCTGGGAGGTCTCTCTGCATCCTTGTCATGTAGAGGCTTTCACTTATTTTCTTTCCCTTCCACATTCATAAGTTTATTGTCTGACCTGGGCAGTCATCTTTCCTCTCCAGCATTCTGAAGAAAGGAGTAAGAAGTGGTTGGTGTGGGCACCACTGCACATTATTGTTCTAAAACTCACTTTTAAAAATATCTGAGCAAGAAGTTTGCCATATACAGGAGCCGCCCCCCCCAAAATGCTTTTTAAATGAAGGGGAAAAGCCCTGTTTTCCAAAGTTTTGTGGTGGTCATCCCCCAAAACCAGAATGGCATCTTCTCCAAGTGAGAATGAGGGAATCCACTTCTTCATCCTGAATGCAAATAGGAGTATATACTGAACTTAATAGGAGTAATTGCTCTCATTGATGGAGTACTTTCTCTGCGTCAGGTACCGTGCTATGCACTTTGCTTACTTTCCACACTGTAGATGTTTTCATTTTTACTTTGTTTTTAATGAGATTCTCCATCATATAATCCCTGCTGTCTTGGACTCAACGGGCAGGTAACTCGGACAATAACATACAAAGAGCGTCCTGTTACATGTAGTAGGCACTCAATAATTATCTGCTGAAGAAACAAATAAGCGGATGGAGGGACTGAATTAACTCTATTCTTGAAAAATAAATTCTGTCTTTCTGAACGCAGCCCCCAAACTTTGCCATTCATATTTCTCAAGGGACACCGCATTTAACTGAAGCCTTGATCCATGCACTGGTAAGTAGCTTTAATATCAAGTTTCTATTTTTAGAGATCCTCTTTCCATAAGTAGAAATGACATAAACCAAGATCATCTCCTTAGTTTATTTTTTTTCTAGAGTCCTTAGCATGCTACATTAACCTGACAAAGCTTAATCTTGTGCTCATTTCACAATACATTTCATGCAGTTCACAGCTGTGATTGGCTTTACACTGACATTGACATTACACATTTCGATTCAGCCATGTGAAAAGAATAATTCTTAATGGAGTTTGTCTCTGAAGACTGTCCAAGCTTAAATAAGCATGGGAGCAGTTCACTCTATTAAGTGCAGTCTCTCCTTAAAATGCAAGAAGGATTTTTAGCATAGGAGTGTAAGGTCCCTGTTTACAGTCCGTTTGCAACCGAATCACTGCCTTTAGGTTTCACATATCCTAAGGAATCCTCTTTTACAAAATTTCATTCAAGTATACTATTTTATTGAACATTCCAGGCTGAGTTTAGGGGCAAGGCTGACCTTCAGCTCTACATCCCCAAATAAATCTTCCATGGGCCCAAGGCCTTCCCAAGACTATTCTCTTTTACAACGAACATTCAGCACTAAAGCCACAGAGCAGAGCTATTTGGCATTTTCCAGTGAAGTGCAAGAAATTAAATAAGTTATGTTTTTATTGCTAAGGTATAGAATCAAGCACAGTCACTTGGTGAAACAGAAGGAAAAGGTATACACGGGAGGTGGCCTCTCCTCAAGGGGGGGCCAGGGTTCAAATGCACAGAAACTGTCACCTGGTCACCGCCCATCGGGTAGCACTTTAAGATGATGTGTTGAGTATTCTAGAGTCTGAGGAGTCAGACCTCTCGTCGTAGTCGTCCTCGGCGTAAACGGACTGCTTTGACACGATGGGACACCCATCGTCAGGGATGGGGATCCGAGGGTCTTCGGGGACACGGGCGGGGAGGACAGGTGAGCTTCTGAAGACGCTGGTAGAGTTAGTGGGGAAAGGGCTGACGTACTGGGACCTCAGCTGGTACTGTTGCTGCAACGTCATGGTGTTCCACAGGGTGACATCGTTGGGCAGAAAGGGGCTCGACTGGTTTCTCGCCAAAGTATTCCTCAGCATCAGAGGGTACCGGGGGGGCTGAGGGAACGGGTGCTGCAGGGGCACGGCCAGGGGGTTGGGGACCATGTTACTGGAGTCGGCGGAAAACCTCAACGTGTCTGGGACTCTGAAGGCCGAGCCCACGGACCATTTGGAAGAGGAGATGGGGTAGGAGCTCAAGGTGTGTTCGAAGATGTGCCCATTGGAGGGCAGCACCAGGCCCTCGGGCTCTGCCGCAGTTCGGTCCGCGGCCAAGCTGGAGGAGCGGCTGGAGAGCAGGACCTCCACGGCGCTCACCAGGTCGCCCCCGCAGCCCTTCAGGATCAGCTCGAGCACCGTGGGCTTCTGGTTGGGGAATATTTTTTTTAACACTTCCAGGGGCGGTCTGTTGGCTTTCAAGCTGAAGGGCAGAGACACGGTCCCCGAGGGGCCCTCGATCAGGAGGTGATTCTGCTCCCCGGGGTACTTGGGGCTGTCGGGTCGGCTCTCGGAGCTGCCTCCGTTCTTCTGGACCGCGTACCCCCCTTCGTCCACCGACACTATCTCGGGGCTCTCCGGCGTGAAGCAGCCCTTACTTTTGGCCACGTCCGGGGAGCTCCTCTGGTCCGTGTCTTTGTCGCTGAAGGTCTCAGTGGTGTCCGCTGTGCTGCTGTCCCCGAGTCGTTCTTCAGTCAAATCTGAAAAGCAGAGAACAGCTGGGTTAATCCTTTCCTGGTGTGTGTAAAGGGGAACAGATGTGCTCAGGAGAGGGCCCTACATGGGCTTTCTGGAAGGGGAACTGCTTCCCTGTGGGTTATAACATACTGCAAGCCTTAAAAATATCCAAACTGTGTTACTGGCAAATGGGAAAAAAAATACCTGAAAATAAAGATCTAGAAATTGGAGTGATTTCTCAGAATGGTGTGTGCAGGGAAGCTTGCCTTCAACACAGAACGGAAACACGATACCTACAAGCACAGATGTGGCTGTCTAGCACTAACAATCTAAATAGGGGCCAGGCTGGGGATAAACACCATCCAGGGAAGAACAGGAAAATGAACTCAGGCTTGTCTTCTGGCCCCTCTTCTGCAAATGAGGTGGCCGGTGTCATTCAAGGACATTAACAGCTGGTGCACGACGCATATACCCATGGGAAATTTTAATATTTTAAATCCATTTTCCCATAGGCAGATTTTGTGTCAAATGTCTTATGAACTAGTCGTCAGTATGTTTCATCAGGATACCATGTACAATAACTAGTCGATATGACTGCCAGAGTGAAATGGGCAGCCTCTATACATTGAAATTTTTCTTAAAAGCCCACTCAAGGTCCTGGCAGACTTGGTTGCCTATAGCCCACACTAGAGGGCAAGCAAAACCAGCTGTGAAATCTGGATGTGGGACACGCTGCAGAGAGAAAGAAGGAAATGGCTGGAGAAGGCTTGTGAAACTGCCAGGGAGCAAGATCCACCAGTGAAGCAGTGCGTCCATAACTCCCGGACATGGGCTGCAAGAAGCAGACAGGTTTTCATGAACTGTTTCATTATTAAAGTTCATGGAGAGAACTTCAAGATACCTTCCTGAACTGTATTAAAAGAAGAGAGAAACAAAACAAAACGCTTCCCAAATAAAACAGAGATTTGCCGTGAAGTAAACCAGTTGCAAAAATAACATTTTGACCTAAGACATCACCTCCCCCACAAGGGCTAGTATTACGGTGCTAAACAGGCAGAAAGGAAGGAAGGATGGAAGGAAGAAGTAAATAAGTAAGACTGGTCTGCTTGCAGAAGTAGGTTCTAAGAGATCTTAATAATAAAGAAACAAATTCTTTATTAACAAGCTATATGCGAGTGGATTTTTATCCACTTCCCTGCCTGAATAGCCTCATTGTCGCCTTCTCAGTGGGCACACCTGATTATGTGTAGATAGCCAGCTGGTGAAATTTCATCAAAGCAGCTTCTAAAATCCATCTCCTCCTATTTGTTGTTGTTTATTTTAAAACCCTTAAACAGGGACTTCCCTGGTGGCACAGTGGTTAAGAATCCACCTGCCAATGCAGGGCACATGGGTTCAATCCCTGGTCTGGGAAGATCCTACATGCTGTGGAACAACTAAGCCCATGCGCCACAACTACTGAGCCTGCGCTCTGGAGCCCATAAGCCACAACTACTGAAGCCCGCGCGCCTAGAGCCCGTGCTCCACAACAAGAGACGCCTCCACAATGAGAAGCCCACGCACCGCAACGAAGAGTAGCCCCCGCTCGCCGCAACCAGAGAAAGCCTGCGCGCAGCAACAAAGACCCAACGCAGCCAGAAATAAAGAAAATTAATTTATTTTAAAAGATAAATAAAAAGCCTTAAACAGAGGCCCATTTATGAGCATTCTTCTAATATGGGATGTACCTTAATTACAATTGAAAAACAAAACTGATTCTTCACAAAGCAATGAATATGTCCTAGGCATAAATAAATACTTTAAGAAATTCTTGGGCTTCCCTGGTGGCTTGGTGGTTGAGAGTCCGCCTGCCGATGCAGGGGACACGGGTTCGTGCCCGGGTCCGGGAAGATCCCACATGCCGCGGAGCGGCTGGGCCCGTGAGCCATGGCCGCTGAGCCTGCGCGTCCGGAGCCTGTGCTCCGCAACGGGAGAGGCCACAACAGTGAGAGGCCCGCATACAGCAAAAAAAAAAAAAAAAAAAAAAAAAAAGAAATTCTTAAACTATATCAGTGAAACTTTCAATTATAAATCTGATACAAATTCGTAGTTGTCCCAAATTTGCATTTTATGTACACTGCTTCTTTTTCCAGTACAAAATATCAAGTGTCCATGTGGGGATCATTTGCAGCCCACACACAAGAAGCCGTTTTTGCTTTCTGTAACAACTCTGGGATATGCACAAAACACCTATTTTTGCAAGAGAAATTTGACATATCCTCTCCTGCAACTTCCTAGGACTGGAATCCCAGTTTTTACCCCATGGATTAATGTGGTATTTGTCCTTGATCCCAACGAGAAAAACAGCAACAAAAAAGCTTCCATAACTTCATATTCTACTCAGCTAGACCTGCCTACATTTTCCTGACTCAGGACCCCACGCCTACCTCTTGGTGTTACTCTATCGTTAAACACTTGACAATAAATAAGCGGACAGTGACAGTATGTTAACTCAGCACTGAACTCAACACACAATTGGATCTTAGCCCCTGCTCAGTGGAGCTTGGGAAAACAAGTCAAATACTCTCCTGGGGAAAATATGGACATAAAATAATGTTTTAAATACTGTGCTCCTCTAAACAGTTTTCTGATTTCTTTAGCTTTCATTACCTACTATTGTCAGTATCAAGTACTTGTATTGCTGTAACCTGCAAGACAATGAGGAAAACAGAATACAGGGTGGAAAATACCAGGAGGTATAAGACTGGCCCCTAACTTGTGGAATTTATTACCAAGTTGGGGAAATAAGACGCATGTGCAAGGGGGAAAGCAAACACAACCAGGCAGAATTTGCTAAGCAGCAAATATGCACACATGGAACACGAATGTTCATAGCAGCATTATCCACAAAAGCCAAAGAGTGGAAGCAACCAAGTGTCCATCAAAGATGGATGAAAGGATAAACATGTGGTCCATTCATATAATGGAATATTATTCAGCCTCAAAAAGGAATGAAATTCTCACACATGCTACAATGTGGATGAATCATGCTAAGCGAAATAAGGCAGACACAAAAGGACAAATATTCTATGATTCCACTTATATAACGTACCTAGAATAGGCAAACTCATAGTGACAGAAAGTAAAATGGTATTACCAGGGGCTAGGGCGGGGTTAAGGGGGACTTACTGTCTAATGGGTACTGAGTTTCAGTTAGGGATGATGAAAAAGTTCTGAAAATGGAAAGTGGTGATGGCCACACAACATTGTGAAAATACTTAAAGCCACTATATTGTGTCCCTAAAAAAAGGTTAAAATAGTAAATTTTATGTTATGTATATTTTACCACAATGAAAAAGTGAAAGAAATAAGATACACAGTGTCATAGCAATACAGGGGATGGTGGGTTGTTGGTTTTTTTTTAAAGCAAGGAACAACTGGTTCTTCTAGGAAGCAAAAAGGTATGTAAGTACAGCTAAAAAGCTCTGATTGTGATATTTTTAAAAGAAATAAAATACCTTCCCATTTTAAGAGGTAACTTTTCCCCACTCTGGATGAGCTGCAAACACCGAAGACATTTGGGGAAAATGCTTCGAGCTCTATTACCAGGTTTAGTCTTCCACAGAATGCTTTAGACGCCAGAAGAAAGTGATTCAAAGGGCAGAAGTTTAGCCAAAAGGGAACTAAGAAATGATGTTCTGGCTAATCTGACATATCTACCATTATGAAAATGTAGTATTTTTTTCAAGATGGTAAAGGACATACTGTCCCAATCAACTGGATAGTGGACGGCAGGACTATAAATCAGACAATACAAAATTTAACTTGTGAACCTATTTTCCTGATCTGCAGAACAGGCCACAGTAGACTCCTCTATGATCGGCAGCTTGTTCACCAATTGTGAACCCCTAGACTGCATGAGGCCTCTTTCATATTTTCTTGTGCTACCCTTTGCACCTGACATTGCGACATCCCCAGGGCAGCAAGAGCTTCTGGTGGCTTCTCAAAGAGTGTGGTGGATTGTGCTGATTCATCCACACTTTCTCTCTGCACATTTCTGGGTTGATCAGCCTCTCCAAAGGGGTGGGCAGGCTATGGCCAAAAAGTGAGAAAATCTAACCGGATGTCACAGGAATCAAATCTACAAATTCAGAAAATTCCAACCAACTGAGTTCAGCACTGTTTATACTGTACTCAAAGGGGAGACAGAAGCCACTGAATGAAGCAGTGAGTGGGACACACCCATGGTGTCCACAACCCAGACAACATCTAAGGCTGTTAGGGATTCAGAACCGGGCAAGGGAAGACTAGCCTCTCACCTTGTACCAAGAATAACTCCTTACCCAGCGATAATTTCTAAAGGTCAGAACATACGAGCCCTGCAAATTTATGGTGTCAAGTACTGGTTGTATTGCTGTGCCTAAACTAGAAGTATTGTAAATTATTGCCATAAATACAGACTTTCACAAGTAATTATAGAGGGTGAGTTTTGGACCCAGTGATAAAGCGTAATTTAATAACAGGTGTTTCTTTACATCTGTAGATTTTTCCCTAAAGGAACTTTACAAATTGTTCCTGTTGGTTTAAAACACAAAGGCCTTTCGAGATATAGAAATGTGAAACTGCCAAGTAGCAAAATGAAAAAGGAAATACTCCCCAAATGTTTTAACCTCTTTCTTCTTGAAACTGACACCCTAATTCCTAGAACATTAAAAAGAATATATTTCAATTGATAATGTCTTCACTCCTAGTATATAGGTGCCAAAAGCCAAAAACTACTAGACTAAAAGTAGAAAGAAATCACTCTCATCTGATATTACAAACCAGTTACTGAAAGTGATATAATCTTCTATTTTTAAAGCTAAACATCTAGATATTTAAAAAATCTTACTAGATGTTCACTC
Source organism: Physeter macrocephalus (assembly GCF_002837175.3). Classification (NCBI taxonomy): domain Eukaryota; kingdom Metazoa; phylum Chordata; class Mammalia; order Artiodactyla; family Physeteridae; genus Physeter; species Physeter macrocephalus. The sequence continues at coordinate 44,179,694 of NC_041222.1, read as the reverse complement.
TCCAATTTCATATTTTTCATGATGTAAGAAACACTCACAGCCATCCCTGAAATAAACTCTTCACAAGGGTAAAGATTTTCTTTTGAAAAAGTAGATACTCCATTGAGAAGGACACTTTTTCTATGGAAAACAATGCTCCCATTTCACAATATATCTATGCCATAAGATAGCCACAAGACCTTAAGGACAGAAAATGAACACCCACAGAAAAGTGACTTCCAATCTAAAATTACAGTTTGCAAATTTTAACTTTCTTCAGCGGATTTTTTTCATATGAAAATGAAGTTTAAAAAAAAAAAGTCCTAAGTATTCATTTGAAAGATTTTGAGGAAGCCTGCCACATATGCAAAACATTCTGCTCGTGATATGAAGATGAGTATCTTCCTCACTTAGGTGTGGGGGTCTTATCCATTCTTTCTAACTACGAAAATAAAATATAGCATACATCCAGAATAAAAACAAGAAAGCACTGGCATAGAGAGCGCTGCTTCCTAGTGCAAAAGTCACTGGACTTTTTTTTTTTCCTTTTGAAATCATGTCACGCATTTTGAAACATGGACTGTCACGCCCTCATCTGTTCACTTGAGCTTAGGGGAACATACCTCTCAATAACTGTTCCCTGATGGGTCGTTTTCAAAGTACACAAATCTTATAGCAATGGGCAGGAAGAACCCCAGCTGGATGGGGCTTCCAGAAAAGACCCCTGGCCAGTCAGAATTCAAACAGGAGACACGCTTTTTACATTTTCTGTTATCCTTATCTCGCACTAGAAATGCTGAATCATAAAAAAGTGAATGGGTGAAAACCCAACATACAGCAGGGAATGAACGTCAGTCTAAAATCTTTCCTTTTCTTCCGGGGGCTGGGGGGTGGGACCTTGTGAAAACTAAAAATACATAGTCATGTTTGCTTTTTAAAAATCATTAATGACACTGGCTTAGTAACATATGAAGAAATCAAGATGATTCCTGAGGACCAATATTTTGGCAGACATTGATATAGAAAGGGCTAGACTTAAGGAAGTATGGATTGCAACTGTGGACTTTGTAAGTCCTGCAAAAATTTAGTTTTGACCTCTTTCTTGACTCTGAAAGGAACACTTTTCAAGAAGCAGGAGGGAAATTACCTATAAATCTACAAGTGTTTGGTAGTTATAAAAATGCAACTGGCTACTTATTCATCCACCTATTTAAGAAATATCATTAAATCTTTCACTATGTGCCCATGCACTGTGCTAGGTAAGATTACACAGAGATGATCAAAGCATTTGCCTCTTGGCTACTGAGAGGCTTACAGTTTACTAAAGAATATTTTGCAAAATTTCCAAGTTATCTGTGCAGTGAGTTGTATTTTATATTGAAACACAGCAAGTAACCCAAAGGCCAGCAGCTGGGCAGACTGCTGTATTCATGGGAGGGAATGTTGCCGTAAACATTCACATATAAAGACCGTGAGTGGAACATCTACTGAACTAAACAAGTGATACTTAGCAGGGGAAACAAGCAGAACACTGATCCCAGCTTTGTAAAATTTAAGTCTGCCCAGTCACTGCAATCAAAAGAGATGAGAGATTTGGTAGAAAACCGATGTTCTGAATGTTAAGTTTTCCAGAATATTGTTATTCAGTAGTTGATTGTGCTTATTTTTTATAGCTGTTTAACTGTATAATAAAATGCAACAGAACAAAACACCTAGTTATGTTTCAGTTTCCCCTAGTTTCTTCAGAGAACAGTGGTTTGCAGTGACTCACTAAAGCCATGGGGGACTCTTGGGAGTGATGTGACAGGATCCCAAGGTGATGGGCTCTGCGATGACCAGTGATCCACCACTCAGGCCCCAACCTCTGTCACCAGCGCCCATGTAAACCCCAGTGCAAGGCCCACTGGGCCACCAGTCACATCACACTAGACTTGGGGGTCCAGGGACCCGAGTGACTAATGGCTGAGGGGCTGCAACAGGTTAAAAAGCTAAAGAAAGGAGAAAAGCTGGAGAAACGGAAGAGGCAAAGAAAGGGAAAGGAGAGGCAGGCAGGCACGTAGGTTTTCACTGGGTTCTGACTGCCTTCCTGTCAGGAAGAAGTCCAACATTTCCAGAAAGGGGCTCCAAGTCCTCCAGGGACGTTGATTTATGAAGATTTACTTCCTTTCCCTCTGTAAAGCTGTTAGCTGAAAGTGCTGACTGGCTGCAGCAAAGAATTTCTCATCAATGCTCTTTGATTGTATTTTGCAAACAAAATGCCTGTTGCTTGGTAACATTTCACTTGAGCCTGACCTTCCCCGAAAGTTATTGCTATCAGATTCGATTTACACTGTCCTCCTGTGATTACTGTAATCTTTTAAACCCGGGAGTTCATCCATCAGGGAAAAGAAGAGTAGGTTGTGTAAATCGAGAGCACGGCTATCCGCCAGATTTATAACCCAGAGGGGTGTGTTAGGTGGGGGGAGGTTCTGTCCTGGATGGCAGTGGAACTGTGGTTCCTAGACGTGGAAAACACTCCCGTTTTCCCGTCCACCCTGTGCTCAGATCCATAAGATGGACACCAGCGCCTCTCCGAGCCGGCCGGGGGCAGCTCGGGCTCCACAGGGAGAAAGAGGCTGGGAGACCCGCCAGAGCTACGCCCACCCCGAGGGGCGCCCCGAGTACTTTAGGGCTGGGCCCGCCCCGGAGGCCTAGGGTTGCCAGATAAAATAGCAGGATGCCCAGTTAAACCTGCGCTTAGCAAAAATCACAATGTTTCCGTACAAGTGTGCCCCATGCAATATTTGATATCCCTTTTTTCGTGTTTATTTGCAGTTTTTTTTTTGCTAAATCTGGCAACCAACCGAAGCAGGCGGGGTCTAACCCAGACCGCGGGGCTGAGCGCGAGTGGAAGGAGCCGCCGCAGCGGCGGTGCCGCGAGGATTGGGTGCAAGGGGACAGTGGCCCAGGGCGGCCGCAGGGGAGCCGCGAGCGCGCTGCTGCCACCGCACGGGCTTCCCCCGGCGTCCCATCCATCCCTGACCCGGCCCGGGGACCCTGAGCCGCCGCCCCGCACTTCCACTCGCTGCGCTCTCGGCTGCGCCGGGGCCCAAGGAGCCGGTCGGTAACTCGGCAACTCGCTGGGCGCCGGTGGGAAAGGCCCGGAGCTGTGAGCAACCCTGCGTCCGCCCTCCAGAGCCAGCCGTGGGTAAGGTTTAGGAGGAGATCAGTACGGTCTCGCTTCTTCCTTTTCGTTTGGTTGGTTTTTGCTTTTTAAAATGCAACTCTGAGTCAGGCCCCTCGGCCAAAATCAAAGCGTCTGAAATACCCAGACCCTGTTTTAAATTCGTAGCTACCCTTCATGAGTGACTCTGAGGTCTCTCCCACTTTTCCTTTGCTTCAGCCTCTAGTCGCAGAGAATTTCCCATCCTGGCCTGGACCAGTGTTCTGGCAACACTCATTATCCATGCAGGTGTGTGTCTCTTTTTTAAAAAATTAAAGTAAAATTTAAAACTAGGAAGCTGACCAGACAGGACCTAATCAAGCTGGAGCTGAAAAGCCCGGAGCAAGCATAAAGATGCTAGGAGGTGCCGGACAGGAGGTAAAATCAAACAAAGGCAGTTTTCCAAAATCTCCCAACTTCCCTTCCTATAGGTCTCTTGTTCTCTCCATTTCAGGAGAAATAAACAAGAAAGGAGACCCTACTTTCCTAGTTAATCCTGCTCTCTTACTCCTAATCAAATACGATGTTTTAGATTTCTTTTCCTTTAAGAAATTTTTAAACAACTTGTTTACGTATTTACTTTGATGGCAGATGTAAACCTAGGAAGAATCTGTAGCCCCAGCCCTTTCCTCTGGCAGCCTGAGGACACCCAGGCCACTCTCCTGGAGGAAGAGTAGGGTGTGGGGGAGGGAGCCAAACAGAGGAATGTAACTTCAGCCTCTCACCTTGGTCGTGACCCCTAACTTTCCTCAGCTCTACAGCCCAGGCCCTGAAAGGCTGGCTTGGCTGGTTGAGGCTGCTGACTCAGATACTCTTTAAGAGCTGAAAGGTGTTCAAGCTTTCCAAGGTATTTTCCTGACGGGAAGGAGGGGGGAGTGAAGAGGAAATGAAAGAGAAACGCATCAATAGGATAGATTTAAAGGAGCTTAGACTAGAATTTGGGGCTCAATCAAAATCTAATAATTCCAGGCCAGTCGTAGATGATAATCTAGGAGCAGGGGAAATGTACACCCAAAACAGGAAAAAAAAAAAAAAAAAAAAGCTTTAATCCATTGCTAGAAGTAATAACCTGAGAATATGAAAATTCTCCTTACAACCACCTCCGCATTAAAAGGGATGTTAAACATGATACACCGTTAGATAAAACAATCCCTGTTCCTTTAAAGAATCGGAAACAGAATTTGGGAAAGAAATTTCTTCCACCTACAAAACTGAGTCTTGGTATTAATGTTGCTCCCTGAACTGGGTGTTTTTTTCTGCAGCGGTGCCCAGCAAACATTCCCTTCTCTAGGGCGTGTACTTTTCACAAGGATTTCTGGAGAGGGGGAAAGACTCTGTGTGTTTGTGCACTTGCATTTGGAGCCAACAAAAAAGGCAAATGTCTCCACAGCTATGTACTAAAGAGACCAACCACGTTTTTGACACTGAAATCACAAAGAAACAAATCTCCATAAATCACCAGCAGATATTTAGAGATTCCTAATGGTCTGTGAACTTACTGTACATGTAACTTACTACCATTCAAACAGAGCTTCATTTACTTCTCTACATAGTGAGCTACTTGCCCAGGACCATATCTGACAAGCTTCTCAATATGCATGGTATGTAACATACAAATACATCATAAGAATAACTGCCAGAAAAGGAAAAATACATACAGTCCCATTCAGGCAATTTTCCCTAACTTAAAACCCAAATGGGCTTTCTCTGTACAAAGCATTGCATAGAACCGATCCACTTGTATACTTGCCTTCCTAATGGAAAACAATTATCTATTCCTTTCCTGCCCTCTCTCGCCATCATCGGATTGGTGACTGGTTTTTTGTTGGTGTTCAATGGAATTATGGGGTCGAACCAATTGAAAGAAGAAAACAAAAGTTACATAAATAAATATGCAGGGTATGCATTAGGACCTGAGCATCTGATCCCTGATAGCTTAGGCCCCCAAAGCCATCACTCTGACCTTTTCTAGTGGTAAATCCTATTCTTCTTTGCAATTACTTGTTTTCATTTTGAAAGGCTCAGGTCATCCCAGAATACTTAGTTCAGAGTAAAAGAGAGAGCACCAGGTCTGGTTTGTCCAGTTGCAGCCTCCCCCTCCTATTCTCCCCAAGCGTGTAACCTTCTGCAACTGAGGCTGCTGCCTGGTCTTTCTGCCTGCCCCAAACTCCCCGCCTCCCAGGGTTACTTTTGGTTTTGTGACTCTTTAGAAACCCTGGACTCTGGCTATCCCAAAGAATGGTTAGAACAGCACACAATGTGAAAAGAATCCCCTCTTGGACAGGGACCCCAGAACCCAAAGCACTATTACACGGGTGCTGCTGGGCAGGTGGCCACTGTAAGATGCTACCACTGTCACGAACTCAAAACTCCTGACCTAGTGTTGGGGGAAATCGAGACAGAGGAACTGGAAATGGAAAGGTTAAGAAAAGTTACTGGCATGGAGAACTGAGACAAAATTCTCCTAGTTACCTGCTCTAACTTAAAGGAGAAAAACAAAAAGAATGTTCTTTCTCCGCCCCCCTCCTAGTCCTCTGTGACAAATCTATAAATATGAAGAGATCACACTGACAAAAGAGAGTCAACTGGGAGTGGGCGGACATTACTCAGGGAAATGCTTATATTCTACCTTGGATTAAACATCCACAAAATCCATGTTCAGTAAACTCACTTCCGTCCTTAAAATACCCAGTTCTGCTCTTCCCATAAGATGTTCTCAGAGCTTCAGATCTGGAGAGTATAACAGCAAGAGGGCAGCAGGACTGCACCTGCCAGGCTGCCTACCAACTCACCCCCAGTGTTTCCCTGGCTCCACACAGCAGTGTGGTGCTCCTGAAAGCCTCTCTCCAAGAGCCAGAGGTACAGTCTTTTTTGGGGTGGGGGGAGACTGGGGGTAGGCAGAAGCTCTACCATTAGTTCCACCCACAGGAGGGCTTTGGGCCTTACAGGGCCTTCCATCTCTGAATTCCAGCATACCCCTCAACCCCCTCCCTGAGAAGATGGGCTTTTTTCCTTTGTACATCTGCCCCAGTGAAAGGGAAAGACCAAACACCTGTCCACAGAATTCCAAGAGCTTAAAATCAAAGGAGCCCTTGGGCTGGGCAGGATGGTAAAGTAGACATTCTCCAGGAGGAAAGGCTCCACTGGGGTTTGCAAAGCTTTGGAGGCCTGAAGGAGGGAACCAGATGGAAAGGTGAGGGGAGGAATCTGCCCACCTCCAGGGCTCAGGGCAGACCCATGCTCTCTAAAGCACAGCAGAGGAGGAGAGGGGAGGGGAGAGGAGAGGACAGGAGGAGGCCCAGGCCCACCTAGAACTGTGGAAAGGACTCTCCAGGGCTGGCCTTCCTCACTGTAGGTCGTTTTGTCTCTGTTTCTTTAAAACCACGGAGACTGCTGAGGGCTGCCTGCGGAATGGTGTTAAAGGACGTGAGCAATTCTGCAAAAGGAGTTGATTGACTCTGGGCGCACTAGATTCTGAGTCCCCACTATCAGTTTGGGGGCCTTTCTGGCCCTTGTTTACTATTGCTTCTAAACAGAGCTTCTTTCAACAGACTGCAAGAGGCTGGAGGCCACAGTAGGCTACTAGAAAGGCTTCGGGTTCGTTCAAATTCCCCGGGGGCCGAGAAAAACACCCAGAGTCATCCAAGCCTTGGGCCTTGGCTCCTTCCTCGCACCTACCCATCCCAACCTCCAAATGCGAGGCCCTCTAAAGCCCTTGGCAAGAAAGCCCGGCCGCATGGTGGTGTGTGTGCCCACGCGGATTTTAATTTGGTCCTGTCTCGACCTCTTTATTTACCCGTCCCCCTTTAACCTGGGGAAGGCACTTGGCGAGCCCGAGGCGCCTTTCCCGTGGGCGCCTGGGTTCACCTCCTACCTCGCCGGGTCCAGACCGAAGATCGCTTCTGCCGAGAGAGTAAGGACCGGCTCGGCTGGAGTTGGGGCGTTAGGCCGGGCCGGGCCGGGCCATCTTCCCAAAAACTCGCCTCCGAGCCTCCCAGCCAAAGCTGCAATAGCCGCTTCGAAGTGTTTTCGCCCACGCGCGGGGCCCGGCCCGGCACCGCAGCTGCTCTTACCTGGCTTGGCGAGCTGCGCCTGCAGCGCCCCAGGCTGGGGCTCCGCGGCCCAGCGCAGCGCGGCGGCAGCAGCCAACTCCACAGCAGGGCGCGGCGGCGGTGGCTGAGACGGCTGCGAGGTCGGCGGCGGGGGGGCAGAAGTGGCGTCTCCCGGCGGCGGGGGTCCCGGCAGGGCGCGCATTGAGTCGGGGATGAGGCTCTCGAGGCTCTCGTTGGCCTGCTGCCTGCGCAGCGCCACCTGCGCCGCCATGACCCGCTGCCGCTCGATGATAAGGATGCACTTCTCACAGGTGCAGTCTTTGAAGCGGCAGTAGCGTTTGTGGCCCTTGAGCCAGGACAGCACGCCGTGGTTGCGGCAGCGCGCGCACTTCGGCGTGCGCTGCAAGGGCGCCCGCGGCGGCTGCGACACCGGGCCGCCCATGTACAGGTAGGGAGAGCCGTAGCCGTTCATGCCCCGGGCTCCCGGAAGAGCTGGCGGGCTGGCGGCGGGAGCGAGTCAGGGCGCGCTGGACGACGGGGCTGGGAGGCCCGCTCAGGGGCGGCCTTAGTGCGGCGCAGTCTTTGGTCCAGCAGTCCCCGCGGCCGCGTGCGCTCCGAGGTGGCCCGAGGGGCTGCAGCCGTGCTTACGGCTCCCGCGGCGCTCACAGCCTCAGCCTCCCGACTGGCACTCCACCAATCTCACGCCGGTCGCGTCTCCGCCTGCCGCTGCTTTGGCCGGCACGTCCTCCCTCGCCGAGGCGCTGCGGCGGCTGCCAGGAGCCGGCGAGAGCTCTGATTATGGTCTGAGCCAGCTCGTCTGCAGCTCCCGCGCGCGCAGGCCGGGCCCGGCACTTCCTCCGCCGCCCTCCCCCCACTCCTCCTCCCTCCCACCGCCACCCCCACCCTCGAGGTCCAGGTCTCCTTGCACTCCCCACCCCACTCCACGCCTGCCTCCTTCCTTTCTGCTCGGGCCCTTCAAGCCCCTGCACTTCACCTTCCTCGCCATCCGCCGTCGGGCCACTCTCACGGGGGCGCTCAAGGACCCCTCCTCCAAGCTCTCTGCGCTTCCCCTGCCCGCGGCGGGCAGGACTGCGGCGCCCCGGGACGCGGCGGTGCGCGCGGGGCGGGGAAGGGAGGACCAGCGCGGGTGAGGGTGGAGGTGCCCTTCGCCTTCTTCCCCTCCCTCCAGGCCTGATTTGGCGGCACCGAGCCCAAGGCCGCTTTCATTCCCACACTGGGCCACAGAAACACGGCTCCGCGAGAACCGGAGCCTACCAGAGCAGAGCCTTGCGGATGCACTCGGTTCCCGGAGTGAGCCGAGAGGGTTTTAAGTTGGGGGGAGCCAGGCCCCGCGGCCACTGGCGGGAGGAGTTGGGGGCAGGGCACTGGAATTGGTTCGAGAAATGTTGGCTTGCTTTATTTCCTTTTGCAACATTTTTTTCTTTTGCTGCTGTAGAAGAAAATGAGTGATTTTGAAAACCTGCTGGCCCAAGGATGACGACCCATTTTGCAGGCTATTTCAAAGGAAAAAACTGTCTTCTCTCTCTTGTGCAGAGTTTATTTGTCTACCGTCCTCCCCACGTTTTAATTTTCAAAAGTCTCTGTCCTGAGAAGCCGGGAAGCGCTCTTATGGGGGATTTGCTTAAGTACTGGGTCTAAACTTTCAGAGAGCGGACGCAGGAACTACGCTAGCGCCCCCAAAGTTACCGCATATGATCTCCTCCCTGCCCAACGGCATTTGAGCGATTAAACGGAGGTCTCGAGTCCCCCAATTCAAATGCCCACGGACTCAGCAATCTAGTTATGGAAAGGGATGGGGCCACACACACCCCCAGTGTCTTTGGGTAGGGGTGGGGGAGAGCCCTTGCACAAGATGACAGCATAAAACTTTGTTGAAACAGTTATTTGCGTGTTTCTAGTCCCCTAAGAGTGCCGCTTTGGCCTAAGGCAGACTACCACCACAAATGCACGGAGTCTCTCCCGCAATGCAAGAAAACAAAAATAAAAAGCAGGTGGTTACAGCGACGCAGGGTAGCACAATGGCTCAGTGCGACGAGGGTAGAATGCAGTCCCGGAGCCGTCTGTCGGCAAGCTCCAGACAGCGCACTCTGAACTCAGCTCTTGGCGGTCTAAGCGAATCGAATGCGAAACCGGAGCGTAGACGAGTTTGCTGCAATGGCCAACCGTTCGGCGGCACAGCTGCCCTTGTCCTCTCAGCTTTTCTCTGCACTGCCCTGGAAGCAAACAAACAACCCGAAAACGTCCCACTGTGTTTGCTGTGAATTCAAGTAGCACCAGGGGTTCTAGCAGCCAACCCTCCGCTTAGAAGGGTGATTCCGGGAGGGGAGCAGGTTAAAAAGGGAACGTGCTTGTGTGTGTTTCCCTTGAAGCCCTTGACTGCCCCCCACCTCCCCCGTTTCAGACCTGCGGACCTAGTAGGGCGCGAGAAGGAAACCCTAGCCCGAGAGGGCTAACCCTGGGAGGCCTGCCTCCAAAGCTGCTTCGGGAACAGACCCCTTAGTCTTGCCCCTAACCCACCGCCTCATGGATCTCTCCTCCCAAACTTCACGAAGAAAACAAGCCTTAAAAACACTACAACTGGGAGGAACTTCATAAACTCTTCCAAACTGGAGGCCTAGGGGACCTGCAGCCCCGCGGGCCAGAGGCCCTGAAGTGGGGAGTTGACAGCGAGTCACTTCACTTAAGGAGAGACATAGAGGGCCTAGAAAGACACTGAATCTGGGAACTTTCGCGCTGAAATCTCCAGGTCTCTTGGGAATGCGGGGACCACAGACTTTTTGCAAAGCCAAATTTCTCCCGATTTTCTCCAAATGGTCAGGGAAACCAGGGAGCATAAGGAACTTGGGAGTAAAGAAATTTTTTAAAAGGAAAGCAGCAGAGCTCTGCACCAGGTTTGGGGGACATTTCCACTACAAAGGCGACCCACTCTCCTCCCTCAGTCACCTAGCCACCCTATCCCTTTGCTACTCAAGCAGTCTTGTATTATTTGGTCCCGGGGCCCCGTTTCACTCCAGTGCACATTGGGGGCTGAGATCTAAATACTCATTTGATATAGCGCAATAATCCTTTTCTCATATTTGATGGGAATGTTTTCCATAACCCAGTATTTGACAACATCTCCCTATAGGGACAGGTTTGTATTTACGTTGGTAAAATGTCCCCTGCCTCAAAGTCTATTGTAACCCAACACCTGACAACCCAGAGTCCCATTTCTGTTTGCAGAAAGGGTTTATTCAAGCACATAATGGGATCCCAGCAGAAAGCCTTTCAGAACAAGGGGCTATGGTAAACTTCACCACATGAACTCCGTTTCCAGGGCTATTAAGCTTTTAATTGGAAAATAGCAGAGGAAATTTCAAGGTGACTATAACGTGTTAGCAGTTAGTGCGGAGAAGAAAAGCCGGAGCGGGGATGAATGTAGAAAGCATATGGTCCGAATCACATTTAGGAGGAGCAGCCTGCTTCTACTAAGTCCCAGCGGCTTGTACACTTATGGGAAAAATCATCAAAGAAACTGGAAAGGGAGGGGGGGGGATTACAAGTAAGTGTAACCTCACTAGACCGGATCCACTCTCTCGTTCTGCTCTGGGTGGGGTGTGTGTGTCTGTATGTGCACGTGTGTGTTCAAACCACAATTAACTGGATAGAATTGTGATAGGTATTAACAGCGAAAGGGTGAAAGATAGTGTGCATGTGTGGTTCTCTTTCTCTTGACGCACACACAATATATATATGTACGTATAAGTCGGAGTGCAGGTGCCGGTGCTGAGAAACCAAAGATGTCCTGACTGGACGGTGCTCATGACCGCAATCGACACTTAATTAAAACGACAGTTTCATGTTGTCCCGGATGTATAATACATCAGGACATTTTCTGCTTTGCTGGATTCTCATGGAGGGGGAGGTCAAGGTTCCTATTCTGCTGTTTAAAACGCGACCACGGTGACACTGGAGGCCGGGGCATGCAGAAAGCCCTTTTATTTTACTAATTTTTTATTTTTTAGAAAGCCCTTTTAAAGCAGGAAAACGAGCTCCCTCTCCCCACGCATGAATTTTTCAGCTCTTACCCTGTCCGTGCCTCTTCGGCATCACTCATTGGCCAGCTTCACATCGAAAGGGGGCAACAAATGTCTAGCAAGGCGCTGGGGCCACCAGGAATCGATTTTCTGGGGTGACAATAATGCCCTTGTCTTCCACATTTGGGAGAGACTCGTGTACACCCCTATGGCATCCCCGAAGCCGCCCTCTGGGGCTCAGGACAGAGGGTAGAGACCTTGCGACCGGGGAGTCACTGAACCTGCGTCTGGAGGCCGGGGGACACAGCTGGTGTGAAGGAATATCCCGGACGGTCACGTCCCCACACCATTTTGGCATCGGGGCCGAGGCTTTTCGGAGCAAACGGGACCTAAAACGGCCTTCAACCCCGGCGGCCCCCTGCAGACGCGGCTGCTCGGTCGTGCATATTCTAGAACTCTCGAGACCAGCAACAGCTCACCCTGTTGGTAGGCACTCCAACGGGTGCAGATTACTCAGATCTATACTAGACACAAGGTCGCGCCCGCCCCCATCCTGTACTGTGGCTGTATGGGTGTTGCTCCCGCACTGCAACATCTGAGGGGCCCCCTGAGCGGCGACCCCCGCCCCGCGCTTTCGAAGGGAGGGACTGGGAAAGGGCGCCCTCGGAGCGCTCCCACTGGGCCAGGGCCGCGGGGCCCGCAAGCGCCCGGGGCTTCCTCGGCCGAGTCGTGCACACCCCGCCGGGCATGGGGGACTGGAGGCGGCGGTCAGGTACCTACACGGTTTTAGAAGAGGGTCGCCTGGGCAGCCTGCAGACCCCGTCTACCTTCGGTGCCAAAGGAAAAAGTAAAACACCTACCCTCCGAGATGAAATGAGAGCAGCGCTGCCTTTAAAACAGTTTTAACGGAATCTTTCCCCTGTGACTTTAAAAACCAAAAAAGGCCGAGGAAATAATTTCAGGTAACTTAGAGAAACATTCAAGAAACAAGACAGTTTCTGTTCCCCAAAGTGTTTGCTCTGGGGGCGCTGGTGCAGTTCCCCAGGACAAGCCCCCTTTCCGGAACTCTCTTCCGCCTCCCCGCTCCCCTGCAGTCCCGGAAAAAAACTGCTGGGGAGAATGTGGGCGGAGGTGAGGACTGCCACGGAAGAAGCCCGTTCTCGATTCGACGGGCCCGGGAATGAAGGCGGGAAACGGCCAGCGCTGCCCACACCCCAGGGAAAGTTGGGTGCGAACTCCTTGAACCGAGACCAGACCGGCAGGACAGTGACACCGCAACGCCGAGGCGCTGCGCGGGCACTCGAAAGCACCCCACCCCGGGGAGCCAGGCCAAGACTCAGTTCACTACGCCAAAGCCAGAGCCTCCCGGGCGGGGCGACTTCCGGAGCAGTTAGGCCACGCCCACTTTGCGCCCCGCCCCCAAGCCCTGCTCGCCCCGCCCCTTCGCCCAAGACCCTCCCCAGCTGTCCGGGCCGCAGCTTAGAGCTGCTGAAAAGTTTGCAGGCTCTTTTGCCGGGGGTGGGGGAAGGTACTCAACGAACAACTGGCTGGCTAAAGGCCGTTCGCGTTTCCTTGAGGCGTAGGGGAGGAAAGGCGTCTTCTAAAGACGAGAATCAAGAGTGACGACTGACCTTACGGGCGGCCGGCACGCAGCACAGGTCTCAGGCCTCCTCCGCGTGCGTATGCGCGGAGAGAGAAAGGAGGACGAGGCCCCGTGCAAGTTGCCGGAGCAAACCTCCCAAAGGAGCGGCGGCGGCGCGCAGGCAGGCAGTGGCGGCCCCAGCCGGCGGGGCGGACAGGGCCAAGTCCGGGAGCCGAGGAAAATCCCCTGCCTTCCACGGGCTGTCCTCTGTATTTCTTTGTGACACGAAGCGCGTTCTGTAAAGCGCTTTTAACACCACTTGGTGCCAAGCGTCAGATGCGGTGGTCTGTGTGTGCACGTGAAGCCAGTTCAGCACTGCGGTTCCCGTGAAGCGAGTGGGGGGGCTCGATTTCTACACGTGGGCGGGAGTTTAATTTCCACAAGGTGCCCGGGAGACTGCAGTGCCGGCTCCCGCCCCTGCCTGGAATGGCGGTTCCGTGCGTGGGCTGTGGGGGGAAGTGAGTGTCACCAAGAGCGCCCTGGGCCCCGCAGGCGGCTTTTCCCGAGACCCTAGTTACGCAGCGCGGGGTCTGCAGCACACTAGTGGGGTGAAGGGGACACCCGAGTGGGCGCAGGTCCCGGGAGCCGCGTCCGCTGGAAAGGGGGAATAGTCGCCCTCACCCCCAGCCACTGCGGGAGTCGCAGGCGGTCTTGGGGAAAGGCACGCGCTTCGCCTGCCCACAGCTCCACGTCGCGTGGCGGAAGCTTGCCCGGAGTCCGGGAGAAGGCCCGGCGAGCCTGCCTCGGTTTCTCGGCGCCGGAGCCACGGCGCCCGCAAGAGACGAGCACTGGGCGCCCGACACGCCCATACCTGCACACACGTGTGGTGCGCACTCCACACCGCCCACACTGCGGGTGCCGCCCGCAGGGGGACGCGGCCTTCTTGTTACAGGTGTCCGTTCAAAGGCGCAGAACTGAGAAACTGATAGCCCCTCAACATTCAGCAGACAAGACTTGCTGTCTGTGCTCTTCCTTGTGTTCAGAATTTTAAGCTCCTTACGCAGTCCGCCTGGGCCTGGCCTGCCTGGCGCTCTCCTCCCTAGCGGTCAAGAATAAGCCTCCAGGAGGAAACCTGGGCGTCTCAGGGCCACTCCACCCCACCAGGCGCGGGAGGAAGGCCGCAGGTCCCTCTTTTACGGGGCCATTCGGCGGAGAAGAGAGAAGCAGCTGAAGCTTCCCTCAACTCCGCCTGGGCCCGTTGTGGTCCTGGGGTCTGTGTCCTCGCGCTGGGAGTAGCCCTTCTTGGGCAGAATCTTCGATAAGAGTCCCCGCGCGGCGGGCGCCCGAATTCAGAACCAAACTCGGCGTCAGGAGAAGCAGTGGACCCTCGGGCGTAGGAGGCCCACTAAACAAGCCTGGTTCCCAGGGCTCCGACGGCCCAGAGTAGAGCTCCGGGCCGCAGCAGGAGGCCGGGAGGCGCAGGGCCTTCGAAACTAGAGCCCGGGCGCACCAGGGGCCCAGGGGGTACTCGGTCAGGGTTCTGAGAGCTCACACGCGCGCTTTTCCGGGCTCCGCCTGGCTTTCCAGAAACTCAGGGGCACTGAAGGGAGCTGTGCTGGGAGAGGGCATACACACACACACAGACACCCGTTGAAGGGGCGTGCCAAGCTTCTCCATCAAACACACCCGGCAAAATTAGTGTGTTGGGGGTCACCTTGGAACAGTAGGAACTGGAAGACTCCTGGATCCGCAGAAGCCAGGATTATTCAAAGAAACGGAGGGGGCCTGGACAGTGGGCAGCGAGTGCGCAGGTGAGCAAGGAATCTTCCTCTCCGAAAAGCCACCATTAACGCCTTGAAGGTGGTGAGTCTGCGGCCCAGTCCTTCCCGGCGCGCCCGGCAGCCTCCAGCGTCGCCGTCACAATACCTACAGCCACAGCCGCCCCGAAGGGCACACGGCTGCAGTAGCAGCAGCCTGACAAGTGTGATAAAATGATCTTCCTTAACTAAACTCGTAAAGCACTGGGCAATAAAACTCAATCTTCTGTAAAATCCAATTAAGTCATTATCTGACTGATTGTATCTTTAATTGAAAACAGAAGTGACAGTAAATTTCTGTGATATATCAGGATCAATCGATACCGCTATACGATTCAGCCCCAAGAAGTGATTTATAATGTCAAACCTATATAGGTAACTCCACATTATTCTCTCTAAAACCACTGGTGGATGAAATTAAGAGTAAGTGCATTTAATAAAAAACAAGATGGTCAGGTTATTGATTACAACAGATGGGGGTGAAATCAAATAGATGTTTTCAAAGCACAGAGCGAAGAAAATACAAGTAATTTCTTTTTTCCTGTTTAATACCACTCATCAAATATACACACAAGAAAATTCAGTCATCAATAACATTTTTATTTCAGGTACAGCCGCAACTACACAGAACAATGAATTTTTTTTAGACTAGTTTCATTTCAGGATGGCTTCTGTTACATAAGGAGTACACCACTAGCAATTTTTAACAAAAAATGAACTCAGAAATCTATAGTAACTTTTAAAGATGTACTTATCTTCAAATCAGATTACAACCTAAGGTTACAAAATAATCTAGATTGCATCCATTTTTTGTAATAGTAGAATGTGCATCATAAACTCTTATATTTTTCTAGAAACAACACTCAGGAACTCTGCATTACTAGGGTTACTTTAAATTGTATTGTTTTCAAACTACCCTTTAGAAAAGGTAGCAATTCTTAAAGTCATTAATTTTTTCTTCTGACTATTCCAGTCACGTTTTAGATCTGAGGGGATGGGGTCGGGGCTAGGCTTTTCTAACAGCAACACAAACACACACACAATTTCTATTTAACCTTCTGCAGATTTCTAAAATAATCTAACTCTATTCTTTTCTTCTCACCAGTCAGGAACTTGGCCAAATTTATAGTTTAGCACTTGTATTAAAATACTAAAATTCAAAAAACTATCTAAGGCACCTAAGATTTCATTTTAAAACTGAAAGTAATTGACACATTTAGATGCAAATGTACTGCTTTACTTGAGTGAATTATTGTATTTCTTGAAAACTACATGTAAACCAGTGTCATAAAAAAATGAGGGACACCACTATTTAATATTTAACTCCGTGAGCAAAGCACTTAATTGTTGCAGACGGTAGACACAGATACTAAACTATTCCAAATGTGTTCTAGCCTCTGGGCTAAGCTCTTAGGAGTATAAACCAAACATCTTCTCAACAGTTAAGTCGGCGTGAGTCAAGGCAAAATATTAACAACAAACCCTGTGTATAAACGGAATAAACCTGCCACTCCAGGTGAATGGCCAAAGGCATCGGGGTGCCCGATTATTCGTGGTCCTCGATGACAGGAGTGACCGCAAAGCTGCTGGGCTCCGAGGCGGACTCACATTCGAGCACTCCCTTTGAGCTCTCATTACTAATAGGAGAGCTGCTGGAGAGGGAAACCAAGCCAGAATCTTGACTGCTGGGTGGCGAGAATACTGGGGAGTGGGGAGAGACAGAGGGAGAAGAGTGCGTTAGAAGTGGCTAGTCTTTCTACATTCACCGTGCAATTAGGTTCCAACAAAGAAAAAGGCGCTCCGCAATTTCTATTCGGAGTTGAAAGTGTTTTCATAGACACTCATTAAAATCCCCAGTGCTTCTTTAGAATAAAAAATAGTATTTCTGCACAGTATTATCTATTTAATTGAAGAGGCAAGTTAAGTAGCAGAGTTTCAATTTTATGTTCATTAAAAACAAAAAACAGTCTTCTCCCCCCTCTTTGGGGATACTATTTCCACCCTTCACCGAGCCCCTCCCCTTTATGTAAACGATGCTAATAGAACGAGTCTTGTCAAATGATCCATCTGACAAATTACCCCAAGCAAGACCCCACCCATGTATTTCCACCATTTGACGGGTAACCCTAGTTTCTCAGTAGCTAGCAAGTGAAAGCGATAGCTTATCAACTTTCCCATTAGTTCTCTTGGATAGAGGGAAACAAACACTTGGGGGAAGGTGTACATACCTTTTAAAAAGCATACATCCCTTTTAAAAAGTCAAAAGCAGTAAATGGGAAGGAAACTTAAAAAAAACAGAAAAATTAAAAGAAACTGAATTATACAACACTAAAACAGAAGTCAGGTAAAGGTTTTAACAGCAAACCTATAAACATAAAACTCCACTAGGAATCTGACATTAAATATGAAGGATGCAAAAGTAATAATGTGTTGAACAATTTTTGCAACCTTACAAGCCACAGTAGATACAAAATTTAAGCAAAAGGGTCTCTGACCTTCTTAACCTTAGCTGAGTTTAGATCCACCCCCAGAACTCCCTTTCTGCCTAGTGTGAATGTAATTAAGGGGAAGCTGCAGTGGTAATTTCTCTCCTCATTAACTTCCTGATTGGTTTCAGCCTCAGGATTCCGCAGGGCAGTAGTTTGTCACCAATTCCAAATGGCCAATCGTTAATACTAATGTTTGTGTAACTAACTGCCAGCATCTGCCACGGCTTCTTGTACAACAATAATGGTGAAAGGGTACATTAGTGCTCCTGTGTTAATTCAGCTTGTGTTCATCAATAGGGAAATCTATGATGTAATTAGCAAAATGCATTGGGAGCTGAGTGCTGAAGTCATTTGTAGAGAACTAAATCATAGTAGAAGCTGTACTGGGTCCTGATGTGTTTGCCATCAATACTTATTATGTTTGGAATTTAATAAGGTATATTACCATGCTGAAAAGAGACCTTTTTACAAGAGAACACTATTTACGCTTGTTATGGGTTTCGAGGTTTGCTGCAGCTAGTGGAACCACACAGAAATAAAAGAACAGAGCTGGGATTTAAGAAGTGGATCTTTAACCACTCCACTGGACCAAATTATCTGAGAAAGCCCCGTTCTTCTAATGTGACATATGGACAAGACAGACAGATGGATAGTTTGGGATAGCTACCTCAATATCCAGTTAGGAAAGGAATGTTCTGAAAACTTAGTAAGTTACTAAATTTGAAAACCAGTGTAGGTAATTTCCTGACAAGCAATTTACTTTTGATATTGGTAGTATTTGTTTAGATTTACTAAGTTTAACAAAAAGAGTACTGATTTGAACCTAGGAAACCTGAAGCTTTCATTTTCTCACTGTTCATTAAGGCTTCTTACTAAATTTGAATTGTTATATGGATTTAAATTTCCCTGCAAATCCAAGATAATTTATGAATTGTGTTCCATGCCCAAGGATGTTGTATCTACACAGACAGCAGACTTTGCTCTGACATCTTGTGACTATACAAGGATCTGGAGAGCCAACTAAGGGCCAACCAGAGTCTGTGAGTTATCTGCCCACCCCCATCCCCATCTCAAGCCAGTGACAGAAGGATCTCTGTACAGAAGAGATGGAGAAGGGAGTGAACATTTACTGACTACTTCTTGTATGTCACCTACTTTAATGAGTATGTAAATTTAATCCTCAAACCATTCACTGAGAGAATTATTCTCCCGTTTTACAAAGGAGGCCCTGTGGAAGCCGCCAAGGGCAGTGCAACATTGGTCAGCCCCACCTCCTGGCTTGTTCTCACCCCTGCACCATCCCCACCCTTGGGTGTCACATTTAGTCACTGGCCACTGAACCGTCCTAATCTCTGTGTTAGTTTGAGGAGGTAAAATAACTGACCCTTGTCAACTTTTAATGCAGAGGCTATAAAGGAATAGGCAAGCGTTCTCCAGACATGTTCTGAGCTTCTGCCTACAATTAACAGCTGACCTAGGCACGCTCCCACCCCAGCCACAAACACCCCGACTCCCCCATTTGGCCCGACTTGTGACTGAAAAAGGAAGGGGTGGGAATTCTGCAAAAGAAAGGATTTGGCCAGAGCCCCCCTTTTGCTCTCACTTGCCTTGTGGATAACTTTCTTGGAAAATATTCCTCTGACCTGAGGGTGTGAAGATATGCAGAGTGTGTCACCTGCATAGACTAGGGAGGCTCCAAGCATACTTAATGCATGACTGCACTCCAGAGAAGATCCAAATAAATGAACTCAACCTGTTTTGCAAAATACCTGTATTTTTTAAAGCTCTTCTCCACTCAAAATTTAAATCCATGTTCATTTTACTTTTGTTAAAGGCTTAGCATTGTCTCTGAATGTTGAAGTTAGGGACAGTATCTGTTTAACTCATTTTGTGTAGCACCTCATAAAAGTAGTTCCAAGTGCATCAAAGATTTAGTGTTTATCTTAGTGACTAATGTCCAAAATGTATTTTACTTACTGGGGGGAAGAATAACAACGAATCATTTTAAATCATTTTATACCAATTAAAAATTAAAAAGCCAAAATTCTTTTTTGCGTGTTGATTCTAATGAGCCCTGCAGAAGGCTAATTTCAACTCAAAAGGTTCCTCTTCATTATTTTGTAAAAACGCTAATGCCCACTGTCCACGGGACTGTGGGGAAAGATACGCTGTTGGTAGCACTAGAAATTGGTTCAGTCTTTCTGGACAGCAGCCTAGTGACATGTAATAAGAACCGTAAAACTGTTCATACCCTCTGACCTGGTAATTCCACTCTGGGGAATAAACCCAAAGAAAGAAAGAATAATTGGCCGGGCGATGCTCAACACACCACTATTTGCATGAGCGAAGACGGGAATGCTTTGCTCTGGCGCTGGGGGGTGGGGGGTGGGGGGTGGGGACGGGGGACAGGAAGCTTTCACAGGCAACAGACAATTCAGGATTATGCTACCCTGTAATCATCACTAGGCTCCCAGCATTTACAGAAATGGAAGAAATGACTTCTGGAGACCGAAGTAGAGATTTAAAAAGTAAGAAAATGAAAAAAAAAAAAAAAAAAAGGAAAAAGTGCCCATCTTATCTTTTTTCTTGTTACAACGAAAGGTGGGTAAACCTCTGGGGCTGACCCTGGTTTGAACCAGCAAACCCTGTTATCTGTTTTCTCTCTACTAGCCTATCTGTCTACAGCAGCTAAATGGTCTTTCTTTTATTATTATTTTAAAACAAACAAAAAAACCTTACACATAATCACTCTTACCAATGCTGAGGGGGAAAAAAAGATGATTTCAGTGATGCCATCTAACCACCAATATTCTTTTTGGAAAATATTATAGACTGCCCCCCCCCCAAAACCCACCTCTCTAAAAAACAAAACAAAACCCAATCTAACTGCTAAATCTTTTGACACTGCAAAGACCCCTGACTTTTAACTTGAATGATCTGTTGGGAGTCGGTGGACCGGAACGAACAATTCTCTTCCAGTGATGTGAGAAACAGGATATTGGTGCTTGAGAAAAAAAATTGTTCTTCCTCTAGATGTTAAATACTATTAAGCTCCCACTAAGAAACCATTTTAAAAATAAAAAATGCAAGTGGCGTTCTTCAACTGTTAGCAACTCTTCACCTAGACACTGACAGGTCTCTGGTTTCCTCGAGTTTGCAAGCCTAAGAGTGTGATGAAAAGCTGATGAAAATGTCTTAAACAATGAATTCTTCCGCTTCATGATAACCATAGTGTTTGGAAATAAAATCATGTCCAATCAATACCACTTAGCAGATATTTGATGTTTCACAATAGGACTCTTTTCCAGAGTAGAACTGCTACCCTTCTCACTAACATTTAAAATAACTAGGATTATCTTAGCTGTCCGAAGCTTGGCAGGTTCAGCTTGTACTTTCAAACAGCATTAATTCTTGGCACTCAGAAGAAGGGATAAAAGGTAAAGATATGAATGGAGATCTTTATTCCACCTGATCTATCAAGGATTAGCTCATTCTTTTCCAGTCCATGCCTGCACGCTAGTGAAGAGGAAGGCGAAGCTGTAACTGATGTAATTAGAAACCACAAGCTAAGAATAAAATAGCCCTTTATCAATCACCCCCATTTACTATAAATTTACCAAAAATATAATAATCTTTGAAACAATTAAATGTGTTTTTTTCCACCTGTGTGTAATCAAAGAGTAGTGGCTAGAGAGAGAGTCTGGTTAGGACTACGCTTTCCCTGAAAACATTATCTTAATTGTCAGTCTAACACCAGTTTTGAGAGGGGCCAGCTCTGCCCTGTGCACACTGTAGGGAGAAGTGGCCAAGCCATCATAAAGGAGAGCTCCTGTGGATGGAATGGGGCGCATGATCGGTGCTTCCTCCTCGGTCCTGCTGCCACAGCTTTGGCAAGCTCTAGGAAAAGCCATCTTACAAACAAGGTGAACTGATAACAGAAAGCACATATTTAACCGCTATCAACACTGCCTCATTCTCTCTACATTTCATGTGTAACACGGATACAACACAAGAGAACACTAGAACTTCTTAATTCTCAAAACAAACAGCAGGCTATCAAGCTGCCTTTGGCAGCCCCCAGGAGACAGTGTAAGGACCGGGGCTCACAGGCTGGCCCTGCTGGAACTGCAGACTGGCTACCCTACTGCTCAAGGAACGAGGGGATAATGCACCCCACCTACCACCTTACCACCTACAGAGTTCAACGATACACGAAGGGAAGAATGCACACAAAAAGGGAAAAGAGAAGGGACCCCGTTCAGCCTTCCACCTCACCTGGGACGCAGGCAGGATTATCTCAGGTCCAGGCATTCCTCCTCTTCCCCGACTCCCACCCTCCAGGACAGATTCTTCTGGACCACGGCAGGGAAGCTGCTGGGATCCCACACTCCCTGTGTATTCCATGGGGCGTGGGGGCGGGTCACCGAAACTACTCGAGTCTCAAAGCAAGCACGTGAATAAGTGATGTGTCTGGGACAGCGGCCCTACCCTGGCAGGGACTCAAACCCTGAGCATGTCTTCAATCCTCACCTCCCCAGAACCCTCTTGTCCACTGGCAGTGGGGATGCTCCTGGCTGCTCCCTCACGCCCAAAGTGGCACCATGAGTCGTGGAGCCTTTTCTCACTGTTATTTCTTCTTGCACTCCTTCTGAAATGAGCAAGTGCGTATGTGACGGGTAGTTCATTATGACTGGCTCAGCTGACGTGTCTCATCCACGAAGGCAGCACTGGGTGATACATACAATCCAAAGATTCAAAGATCCTCTAATTCACTGTGTTTTAACCAAAATATACTCAGTATCAAAACCTAAACATGGTGTGGCCTTCTCTTCGCTTTCATGACAACATTCTGAGATAAATCCTCACATTGACTAATTCTGCTCTATTTTCCTCATCACTGAAATAACCACAACACCGACTTTGAAGAAATCCCCTAAACTACCTGGGCAATGAACTTAAACACCAGTTTCCTCATCTGTAAAATGAGGCTAACAACAGGTCACTGCGATAATCACTGAGTACAGAGTAGTTTCCTTACTTCCTTTGTCTTCAATTTCAGTGTCTTCACGTTAGAAGATCATTGCTTTTGAAGGTGCCAGAATCCAATTAGTATTTAGTACAAGATCTATTCCCTCCAGGCCACACATAATGTGCCTTGAGAGAGCCAGGAACCAGGGATACACTTTACTTCACTTGGGGCCTACATGACAGCCAGAGTGTCAAATCCAGGAGGCAAATGACCTGGTCCTCATTTGGACAACAGGTCCCTCGTTACATAAGCTCTGCCTTTTTCATTTTTTGAGAAGGGGTGTCCAATCAAAATGATGCAGCAGAATACCTCTGGACATACCAGACCAAAAATAGTGTTGTTATCCAATGATCAAGCCAACCATTCCTTCAGGCAGCAGTATTTGAAAGCAGGAAGAATCTTCCTTTTGAGCCTAAGTTTGTCCTAAAAGTTGAAAACTCTGGGAAGTACTAGGTACAGGCTTCAATGTCCCCATAGAAATAGGGGTCTCATTGTTCCTAATCTACAACTATTGGGTACCTGGAGCCCTGATGGGATGAGGCTTGCTGGGGTACCAGAAGCTGACCTTCAGTCACAAGGCAACAAAGCAGGGCTAGGATGAGGTGTGTGGGTTTTGCCAGAAGACCATCTCTTACTACCCGAAGACCTTGCACAAGTGCCTTACCCTCTCCATGCCTCCATCTCCTCATCTGTACAATGGGGACACAGTACAGCACTTAGGATGGTTCTACACAAAGCTTTGCAGCCCCATTAAGCCCGATGCATCTGAAAAGCCCACACTACCATTGTACACAGCTGTACCATTTGGTCACCCACATGTGTGTCCCACAGACTCAGCACTTCCGCACTGGCTGTGGTCCGAATTGAGCTCTATTCCTAGCATCACTCCCCTCCGCTGCCCCCATCTATACCCATCCTGCCCTGCTTAGTCTTTCTTGAGCGCTTGTCATCTCTGGTCCAGCTCCTCCTCTCTGAAGAGGCAGACCATTTTCCCACCACATACGTGTACTGACAAGGGCAGGAAGGCTGAGGGGGTCCTGTTCCCGGGCCCAGCTCTGCTCATTCTGGAGGGTCCGTTAGGCCGGACTGAGCCCAGTTCCCAACAGTGGCCACCTGAGAACAAGTGTGGAAAGACCATAAGCTCTGCCGTGAGACATGGCACCTCAGTAAACACCTCTGAGCATCAATTTCTTTCACTGTAAAAGGAGGTAATAATGATGTATTTCATAAAGTTTCTCAGAGGATAGCAGAGATGATAAATGACAAAATCATTTGTAAACGTGACGACTCCTCTCCCCTGGTGTGAGTCTGTGCACTTCCCTAAGGAAGGAGTGTGATTTAGTCTCTGTCCTCCCCTGCCTAAGACAGGACCAAGAAATTAGTAAGACTTTTATTAAACACTGGTTGGGAAAGAAAAAAAAAAAAAAGAATTAGTGTCAACACAGCTCAAACTTCCCTGAATGTTTTCAGACAAGTTTCAATTTCAATGTTCAGAGAAAGGTGACTTGTACTTTATTCGTCCTTCTTTACACGCCAGAAGGCTAAAAGTAAAGATGAATTCCGAACTGAAACCCAAGCCTGTTATATTGTGTTTTCCTGGGACTTCAGGTACACATGACATTACCTGAGGCTGGGCCAAATGAGAAGGGACTTGGTTGAACCAGGAACAGGGGCAGAGCAAGGGGAACCTCCTCGAGAAAGAAACAGAAAGTCTATTAGATAAAACACTAACACCTGGTAAGCTGAAATTCAGCCAAGAACATCTACTGTACACTACCTAGCACAGTGCAGTGCACCCAGCAGGTGCTTAATAATGGACAGGGGAGGGGCTTCCCTGGTGGCGCAGTGGTTGAGAGTCCGCCCGCTGATGCAGGGGACACGGGTTCATGCCCCGGTCCGGGAAGATCCCACATGCCGCGGAGCGGCTGGGCCCGTGAGCCATGGCCGCTGAGGCTGCGCGTCCGGAGCCTGTGCTCCCTAACGCGAGCAGTGAGAGGCCCGCGTACCAGAAAAAAAAAAAAAAAAAAAAAGAAAAAGAAAAAGAAAAATAATGGACAGGGGAGTGAGAAGGACCATGGAATGTGGTCTTCACAAGACATGCTGCCACCACAAAACAGGGCTAACCCACACACTGGCAAAGCGAGTCTCAAGCCTAAAACCAGTTTTGAGGATTTTAAAGTGCAAAGGCTTTGTCTAATTTTGTCTGTATTTATTGGAAGGACTCTGGGCACCGACACAAGGAGAAAAGCCGCATCAAACACACCGAGGCGTGATCTCAGCCAAAGAGCCTGGCTCTGGACGAGCCCTCAGAACCACGTTCCTTGGGGACTCTGCAATGCAAACCACATATGGTACCACAGCTGGGTGGTCATTGAAAACAGAGTTTAAACAGGTGTGTGATCATCTCAGAAACCAAGGCAGACCAGGCTAACAAGAGGCTCCACAGGTCACCTCTGGAAGAGAGTTCCCATTTGATTCCGGGAAAGCGGTTTTCTCAGATACAAAAGGAATCAAACCCACAAGGCAGGCCGCGGCATTCGCCCGCCTAGAAACTAGGTTGGCTCTGTCCAGATATTTTGCAACAAGAGACATTTTTAAAGTAGCTTTGCTGAGAGTTTCCTTCACACTGAGAAGAAAGAATCACAGATGCTTCAACCTTAAAGGGTAATGTATGATGAAAATCTCCACCTTCATGGGACTCTTGTTAAGACTAAGAAAAAAGATTAAAGTTTTGGAGTCAACACCACTGCCAGGAGAGCCAGGCATGAGGAGAGGGAATGCAGCTGCTTTCTCACCTGGGGCCCGAAATGAGCTCTGTTTCCGGCTAATCCACCAGCCTTGCAGTCAGCCTTTCATTGTGGAATTACATCATCTCTGATAAAACATGCTGTTTAACAAAATATGTAAGATGTGCAGCTTCAGCTGTATGGCTTTGAGGAACTCTTTCATGGAAGCAACCTAAGTGTCCATTGACAGATGAATGGATAAAGAAGATGTGGCACATATATACAATGGAATATTACTCAGCCATAAAAAGAAACGAAATTGAGTTATTGGTAGTGAGGTGGATGGACCTAAAGTCTGTCATACAGAGTGAAGTAAGTCAGAAAGAGAAAAACAAATACCGTATGCTAACACATATAAATGGAATCTTAAAAAAAAATTGTTCTGAGGAACCTAGAGGCAGGACGGGAATAAAGATGCAGACCTACTAGAGAATGGACTTGAGGACACGGGACACAGACCTACTAGAGAATGGACTTGAGGATATGGGGAGGAGGAAGGGTAAGCTGGGATGAAGTGAGAGAGTGGCATGGACATATATACACTACCAAACGTAGGGTGGATAGCTAGTGGGAAGCAGCCGCATGGCACAGGGAGATCAGCTCGGTGCTTTGTGACCACCTAGAGGGGTGGGATAGGGAGGGTGGGAGGGAGGGAGACGCAAGAGGGAGGAGATATGGGAACATATGTATAACTGATTCACTTTGTTGTGAAGCAGAAACTAACACACCATTGTAAAGCAATTATACTCCAATAAAGATGTTAAAAAAATATTCAGATACTTTGCAATGAAATGAATAAAAGAGGAAGTTCACAAGCCATTTCACAAGCAGAACTTGTGTAAAAGTTGCAGCTTATAATTTGAAAAGAAATACTCTGCCCCAAATGATATGCTAGTAGCAGGGTAGAAGACTGTGTCCAGTAAATTATTTTATCTTTACTGTCAGAAGATGATGCCTTCTTCAAAAAAAACAAATGCAAAACTCCATCAGTATTGGCTATTAATACTATGCCAACTTTTCCTTCTCTTTCTTTCTAACTAGGGTTACATGAAATTTAAAAAGAGTAATTATTAGTATTTTTCTCTGGTACAGAAGAAGGAAGCAAACACCAGGACACATTTAAATAACATATACCAGATGAAATCAATCAGGATAGAAAATTCCAGGCATTTCCAGACAGGAGAATACATGCTTACTCAGTCACACAGGTTGTTTTACCTCCTAATTACAACACAGCCATCATGGGTGGATAAGACAGTTCAGATTACAGGCTCAAGAATATGCTCTTTTGGAATGGTCCATGTTAAGGGTGAAGAGAAACAAGAAAGTAGGACAAACTATGTTTTTCCTAAAGAGTATTTACACACTTTGCATAAGACCCCAACTGCTAAAAAAACAAGTCATATATGTCTTTCTTAAAACATTTTTCTATTTGTTTAAAATGCCTTCTGTTCAACTAGATCCCAAGAAAGGACTTCAACGCTGAAGAGGTTTAATCTGTGGGTGATATAAGGCATTCACGGAATGTGATTGTGCCCTCCCCTCTCCAGGGGTTTATGATATTTTTTAATTGTTTCAGGAGAGAAGACCTCACGTCTTGACAAGTATTTTAGTTTGCTTTCAAGAAAAGGTTTTCCTTTCCCCCCGCAACTACATCCTGTCTGAAAATAAACTTAACTGTAGCCTTTTTTTAGGGACTTCTCAGAACAACCCATGTTCTCTTTGGGCGAGAAGCTTCTGGGAAGGACCTGCTGGTGCTGGTCGACCAAGCTCAGCTCTGAACTAAATGAAGGAAACCAACGCTGGCAGGTATTTATCAAAGTATAAGACAACTTTCATTTAATCCTTCCTCCCAATGGTCAAAACAATTGGTCTCCTTCCTTTCAGGATTTTGTTTTCTGCTTAAGGAAATTTTTTTTTATTGTGGTAAAATACACACAACGTAAAATTTACCACTTTAACCACTTTGAAGTGTACAGTTCAGCAGTATTAAATATATTCACGATGTTGTGCACCCGTAACTACCCAACCATCTCTGGAACTTTGTCACCTCTCCAAACTGAAACTCTGCACCGATTAAACAATAACTCCCCCCATTCCCTCTGCCAGGCCCCTGGTAACCACCCTTTTACTTTCTAGTTCTATGAATCTGACTGCTCTGGGTACCTCATATAAGTGGAACCATACAGTATTTGTCTTTCTGTGACTGGTTTATTACACTTAGCATAATGTCTCCAAGGTTCATCCATGTTGCAGCATGTGGCAAAATTTCACTCTTTTTATTTTTTTTTTGCGGTACGCGGGCCTCTCACTGTTGTGGCCTCTCCCGTTGCGGAGCACAG
>NC_041222.1:44133879-44152275 GCF_002837175.3 Physeter macrocephalus | reverse complement strand
GCTCCGGACGCGCAGGCTCAGCGGCCATGGCTCACGGGCCCAGCCGCTCCGCGGCATGTGGGATCTTCCCGGACCGGGGCACGAACCCGCGTCCCCTGCATCGGCAGGCGGACTCTCAACCACTGCGCCACCAGGGAAGCCCTCACTCCTTCTTCAGGCTGAATAACATTTCATTCTAAGTACAGCCCACATTTTGTTTACTCAGGCATTTATCAGTGGACATATGGATTGTGTCTGCCTTTTGGCTCTTGTGGATAATGCTGGTTATGAACACTGGTGTTCAAATATCTGTTCAAGTCCCTCTTTTCACTTTTTTTGTGTGTATACCCAGAAGTGGAATTGCTGGATCATATGTTAATTCTATTTTTAAGTTTTTGAGGAACCACCATACAGCTCTCCACAGCAGGGGCACCATTTTACATTCCCACCAGCAATGTACAAGGGTTCCGATTCTCCACATCTTCAGCAACACTGGTTATTTTCTGGGGTTTTTGTTTGTTTGTTTGTTTTTTAATAATAGCCATCCTAAGGGGTGTGAAGTGTGGGATTCTCTCTTTTGATCCTTTTACACTAATCCTTTCCTGCACTGCATCCTCTCTTCCCCAACCCTGACCTACCACCCAGTCTGTTTTATCATCACCAAACTTAACTGAAGAACTGGCCCGCTGCCCACTACTCACTGGGTTATGCCTGGCAAACTGGTAGTTGTTTCACTCCCAGAAAAGCTTTCTCAAGGTCACCCATAGCCTACTGGTCCCCAAAGCCAATGACCTGTTGCAGTCTTTCCCTCTTTGCTCCGGAGCACTGACACCTAACATGTCCTTTCCCTTTCATCCCCCTCAGCTGCCCTCCAGGCTTTCTGCCCTCCTGGACCATCCTTCCCCAACACCAACCCTAGACACGGACTCTCCAAACTATTCCACTTGGTCCTCTCATCCACATAAGCTTTAAACATCACCTCCTTGCAAATGACTTCACAATTCCTATCTCTTGCCCCGATTTCTCACTGAGAACCACTTCTGTATATTAAATATTGGCTGAACATCTCCACCTGGATGAGTTTCCTGCAATGGAACCTCACCTGTTTAGAACTGAACCCACCATCTTCTCCTCTCTTGGGTCCTGAGCATGCCCACATCACCTGCAGCTCAGGCTCTCTCAGACCCATCCCCCAACCTAAGCCACTGCTCTGTCCTGCTCTCTTGAACTGCACAGAGCCCTCCTGCATCTCCCTCCCTTACAGTTACCCTCATCTGCTAGCATCTGGTTGCCCTGTCAAGTCTTTTCCACTTCATCTTAATTTATCCAGTATGGCCAGTTAGTTATTCTTCCAGAAGCATGTCTCTAACAATATGTTTCTTTCTAAATAAACACCTATGGAGACTTCTAAAGAGCTGAGAGTACAAAAATAGATCTCTGTGACAATGAACCTGATCCCTCGAGAAAGGTTCAGCATCCTGAAGGCGAGAAAGAAGAGAATCCATTTTGTAAATGTCTCTGTCATCAGAGACTGGGAGGCAGAGAACTTTGGCAATCACAGGAGAAATTATGAGTTGTTTAGAAAATTCATTTATGCAGAAGAGATCATTGTTCAGTGATGGCAAGTTAATGTGACCTCATGAATCTATCCTTAAACCCAGTCCTTGGACGGATGTAACTTCACTCTGGACACTAACAGAAATACCAGAAGGACAGAAGCTGGAAGACAGCATACAGACATTTTTTTTCTCCAGAACAAAAGAAGCTTATAAAACTGTGACCTTAAAAAAAAAAGGTAATATGGTGTCGTTGGACAGATTTTGCATAGATTGCTTTCATTATTGTGGACTGGTTGATGACTGACTGACTGACTGAAGATGTGACAACACAATAAATAAGGTTGATTCTACAGATGGACATAGAACTCTGGCCCCAACAATGAGCCAATCCACATTCTTCTCAAGCACACCTGAGACATTAATACAAAATGACCATGTACTGATCTACAAAGCCAAGTCTCCACAAATTTCAAAGATGTGTATCTTTCAAACCTTTGAAGTCTTGGAGATTTAAGTCTGTTGTCTATCAGAGTAACTACTAAGAAAAAAACCTTTCAGCTTTAAAAAAATGATAAAGAAGAATATAAATTTCACTGACTCTGACTAACCAACAGGCCAGCATTTGGCCACAACATAACTGATTGCACCCTTAATGCTACTGTTGAAAGTAGTTAAGAGCCCAGGCACTGACTCCAACCCACACACTCCTCCTCGATCCCACGTTCCAAGTAGATCAGGTATTTTCACACTTGGTTCATCTTCAGTGAAGACTGTAATTAAATCTTTAATTTGAAAACAAGAGCGGAAGTCTGGCACTCGCAGCATGATTGGCCGCCCTCAAAGCTTAGAGCAAAGAGTAATCAAGTACCAAATGGCGACCTCTGCTCCTTCAAGCTCAAGTAATCTGCTCATTTCAGAAGGTAACAGCTCATCTCAAAACTGACAAATTTACATGTGGAAATGCTTTCCACAGTTATCTGCAAGCTTCCTGGGGGGATCAGAAACATTATTTAAATTACATAAACTGTCAAGTTTATGTGCTGCCTGGCCTTTTGATTACACCGTAATTTTTAAAGCATACATCTCAGAACATGCTGTATTTCATATTCAAGGTGTTGGAAGAGACCTCTTAGGGAGCTGAGTACCCAGGAACACAGTGACAACTGCTGGTCCTCTTTATGTCTTAACACTCTTCTTAAGCATTAAAGAAGGCAGTGTGGTGCTAACTGGTTACTTAACTCATGGAATATGTCTTGAGCATCTGCTCTGTGCCCAGCACTATTGTAGATGAAGAGAATACAGCCATGAATAAAACAAGTCTCTGTTCCAATAAGGAAAAAACCAGGGACACCTGTAATCAGAGACACCTGGGAACAGATTCTTACTGGTGATGTGACTGCGGGCAATAACTGAACACTATGAACCTCAATTCTGGACATTCGTTAATGGAAAACAATAATGTTAAGGGCTGTAGTCATTAAAACTAAAATATAATCAGTCAACACTATTCCTTCCTCTGCTTTTCCCTTTCCATAATAAGGGAGCAGTAAGTACTTCACAGGTACACCAGGAACCATCTGAAGCAAAATCAGGAGGAAGGTGAATTGTTTCTCAGTTACCCTCTTACCTGACCCTTTGCACCTCCCTCACCTCTGTGCACTTCTTTTCTGTTCTTAGGTATCCGGTGCTCCCTGATCCTCTCCCCTGGTCTCCTCTCTGCCAAATGACACCTTACCCCTCCTCCCAACCCCTCCACACACAGTTCTATTCTCTCAGTTTACTGCTTACTCTCTCAAGAGTTTACTCTTGATGAAAGGCATCCGGTTAAACTACTTCACTCAAGAGGTGAACTCAGGCTTCGGGCTCTAACCTCCTGTTGGTATCCTCATTTCAAAGCAGTGGCTTCTAGACATTGCAGAGATGTCTGTCACCTTTTGGGGCAGAGCAGATTTCTAAAGTGTTGCCTATACCACTCAGTATACAGAAGGTACTGCTATTAAGTGGGTGGATCCTAGAGTTTTACTTTTACTATGTCAGGTTTCCATAATTTATGGAAAAGACGCATCCTTGCCGAGTAAGGTTCTGGTCCCAGCCTGGTCTGCATCCCCACCCTAGAATGGTGTCACAGCCTTTCAAAGTATCTACCAGTAGGAGAATCTCAAGCTGATAATCAGCTTCCCCTCCACTTGCTTTCCAGGAGCTTAATTAGAATGTAGTCCTGTGGCTAACCAGAAAACGACTGGTATTTAAAGAACTGACATTATAAGACGGTGATTTTCGGCTAACAGTAAGTCTCATGTTTTCTAGCGCTTCAGTGAGGCTCCAGGATTGTTATGTGTCAGAGCAGAGAATAAAATGAACTTCTAATTATTTTCGTTAGGAAATATTGCTATTTGTAACACTGAACCAGATAAAATTGTGAGAAAAAGAAAAGACACAAACATTAGCATTAGCTGATGAATGTGGTTGGTAGTTAAGGGGGAAATTTTTTATAGTGCTAAACCAAGGTCGTCCATTTATTTAAAAAGTCCTTAGAACCTTCTGTGAAAAAACAAACTATCAGATATCACAGGTTTTAATTTGCTTTAATAAACATGTATTGTTTTCATAGTAATAAAAAGTGATATAAAAGACAGAAAGCAAGGATGAAAGGAAATCAAAGAAAACAGGCCACCGCTCTCTGCTCCTGCACTGTAGGAGTGAACTGCTTTCTTTATTGAGTGCAGGCTGGCAGACCCTGGGGCAATGAAACAGGACGCCTTAGGAAGGATGGACTATCGGCCCCAGCAGGAGCTGGTAAGTGCTGACTTAGGTAAGCAGGCCTGTGGAATGAGGTTCAGCCCACGTTATTTATTAGCATAATTATTAATAATCATCGCTATCATTCACTGAGCCCCTATCATGTTCTAGGCATTGTACTTATCATCTCCACAAAAACCCTTTGGGCAGGTGGGCATTAATATCCTCATTTGGCAGATTTAAAAAATTGAGGCTCCGAGAGGGTGATTAACATCCAGGGTCACACAAGTGCTGAGAGTCAGAGCCAGATTCTGTACTCAGGACTTGAACCTGGGACTGTCCACCACAAGGCCGCAGTACATTACGATGGGTTTGCCGGTTTGATTTCTCACGCAGCCTACTGTGCTGACACGACCCAGGGAGCCCTCTGCCATGAGCCCTCCTCTTCTTCATATTCCAAGCTCCCCTCCAGAAAGCCATGATTTTGCTGAAAAAGACAGCTTTGAAGCCCAAGCATCACCTGAGCTGCAGGTTTGCCTTCTGAAAATGAATCCAGGAAAGCAGCTACCCAGGGGGTCCCAACTCCCACATCTTTTCAATCTACTTTCCAAGCAAAAGAGTGTTTCAGGGACCCAACATGTAATTCGGGGGAGTGAAGGGCTGGGGAAAGGTATCCATTTGCTGCCTATCAGGTGTTTCAGAAAGTAAAGTAGGAGACACTTGGGAGAACCCTGCAGCCTCTTCAAAGGCGACCCCCTGTTGCAGAGCCTTCTGAGCCCCGAAACAGCAGAGCACAGAGGAGGGATGGTCTCTCCTGGGCCAGCAGGGAGGCTGCCAGGGGCTGTGGGGGGATGCTGACTTCTACCAAGACCCCCAGGCCTCTGGTAGGAGAGTCAGAAACAGAACCATAGTATCTGGGAATTTGAGAGCAACCAGACACCAAGATATCAAAAAGAGTGACATCAAAAAAAGGGGTCTTAGGGACTTCCCTGGTGGTCCAGTGGCTAAGACTCCATGCTCCCAAGGCAGGGGGCCCAGGTTCTGTCCCTGGTCAGGGAACCAGATCCCGCATGCTGCAACTAAAAGATCCCAATGCCGCGATGAAGATCCCACGTGCCACAACTAAGACCCGACATGGCCAAATAAATAAAACGTTTTTTTAAAAAGGGGGTCTTATTTTTCCCAAGTTACATTGGCCTGAGGAGAGGAGAAGAAAGGGGCACAGAAGACCCCTACTAATATAAAAGTGTTGCTTTTCCCTTCATCTGATTTAAGATGATGATGACGAGTTCAGCAAAGTGCACACCTGGAGGAAGGACAGCAGGGTGTAGGTGGGCTCCAAGGTGGATCTGTCCCATAGGCCTCACGTTCACTAAGCACAAAGGGGCACAAGAGGGCTGAAATCTGGGCCGATCCATACAGGAGAGTTTTCAGAGTAGGTAAGTAATTACCCAATTCCACCTCCTATGACCTTCCATGAAGGCAGGACAGAGACAGTGAAAAATGAACCAGTCACCCCAGCAAGCTCCAGCACCTCCCGGTCAGCAGTATCAAGGGCTCCTGATACATCTAACAGAAACGCCACAGGGCCCGACCGGGGCCACCAGCGGGAAAACCTATCCATCAGCAAAGCTAACACAGTCCAGTTCAGGCTCAAATCTAAAACCAGAGCGTCGGGACGGTTAGCAGTACAGTAACACGCTCCTGGATTCTACGGAATTTGTAGGACTATACTGTCCCTTGGGTGAGTCATGTTTGGGGCCTCAGTTTCCACATCTATAAAGTGAGGGGGTTGAGCTTAGTGGCTTGAAACTGCTCTCACAACTAAAATTCTTTGTGTTAACGACTTCTGAAATCTCCATTTCTTTTAAGCTCTAAAGGCTTAAGTGCCTACTTAAAGTCAGAATTAATCAAGTACAAAACAGAACTAATTCAGTATCAAGTGATTACCCCTGAAGATATGGAGACCTTTCTTCCCCAGTGGAGACATTAACATTTTCTCTGTCAATAATGTACTAAGCTTTTCCCAGTCACTGGGATTCAGCCACTGAACAGGAGGTTCACCTCCTCCGTCTCTGTGCTGATACAGAAGAGGAGCTTCTGGTGACATGTGACAGCCTCTGCCTCACAATCAATCGCTGACTTTGTTGGGATACTTGGCTGAAATCTGATCATTAGCTAACTTTTCACAGTGAATTTCCTAACACTATAATTTATTTGATATCTCAATTGGCTCAGTCTATGAATCCAGTCCTTAGAAGAGTGTCAATCACTGCTTTTGTGTGTGAATCTGAACTATTGCCCAATATGACCTCGCAGACCTGGACACACGCCTATTACAGAGAGAGGACACATCTTCAACTTTTCTTACAAAGGAGACAGCAGTGGAAATATAACTGTCCCCCATGCTATGTCAACAAGAAAGCAGGCAGAATTGTCTTCTCCTGTTTTTTGGTCTGTTTTCTCCAAGACTAGATCCTCTAGTAAGGAGAACTCAGCTACAAGAGATGAAAACTGCTAGTCTTTCCAAGCACCTCTGCTTGTGCATATGAGCTGGTGTTTTTATAGGGAGACTGACTGGGATTCAGCACAAGTTGGCTGTTAGGGAGGATGGACTACACTGGAGTGGCTTGTCTTGCAACCCATGTGACCTGCTCTTGTACTCAGTTTGTGGGGAGAGGAGGGAGCAGTGGTGGACGAAACGGTACAGCCACTAGGCATCTCAGGCACTGTCCAGATGCTGGCTGAGGGTCCCTCCCTTGCTGCAAGGCCTCTCAAGAGGTACTCTGGCTTCCTGATGGAAATAAGACCCACTGGACTCCGCTGTCCACCCACCAGACAGACAACAACGTCTATATTCAAATATCACACTAGCAGAGGTTTGGGAGAAAGTGGTACTTTCATGTACTGCTGCCAGGAACGTAAACCAGTGCAGCCAGTCTTGGGGGTAATTTGGCAGTATTTAACACAATCTAAAATGCAGGCTTCTTTGAAATGTCCCTTCCTAGCATCTCCCCAGAAAAACACCAGTACCTGTGTACAAGGAGACTGCAGCATTTAAAACAACATGATTGTCAATAAAGAAGGAAATTAATCAACATACTATGATCCTTCCAAACTTTGAAATAGTACGTGCCAGTTAAAAAGAATGAAGTAGATCTACATGCACCAACATGAAAGGTCTTTAAGACCAACTGATGATTGAAAAAAGTAGATCTGAACAACAATCTGTTCGCTATGATGACCCCCCTTACGTTAAAAAGCCAAGAAAACTATGTATTTCTACAAAAACACATATCTTCATAGCAAAAAGTCTGAAATGACATATATTAAGAGTTTAATATATGTAATTGTTGTAATTGATGTAATTGTTAAAATAAGTGAGATAAGGGAAGAGTAGGCCATAGCACAGTTCACATACCAAGATTACAACTGGTGGAAAAATACGCATGTGTATTCAAAAAATAAACCTTGTCAGGAATTACAGAGAAAATGAAAACAGCAATGTTCTATCCAGTTAAGAAAAAAAAAAGTTATTTTAACTGTACATTCAGAATCATGTTCTTCAAAACCAGTTTTCCAAAGTTATTTTTGACCGCTCTCTTTTAAATCTCTGACTTAAAGAGTACTTTTTAGATGAACAAAGTACAAAAGACAGCTGTATAGCAAGTTTCATCTTGATGGAAGTATGAAATGGCTGACTGCAAACTAGAATGAAAGAAAAAACACAAATTAACTATAGCAGTTATACTGTTCATATAAACTAATTAAACTATTTTGATTTTTGAAAATTCTACTTTGCAAAAGATCTAACTCTCATAAAATGTGCAGTGGGTATCATTATTATTCCCAATTTGTTTTAATACAGCAGGTCTTTATCTATCAGAGGACAATTCCTTAGGTTAAGTTAGTCATTTTAGGGTGTGTACATTAGGCCACTAGTTTACTAAATTATCTTGTTAATAAGTAGTCATACACCTTCCAAAGCAAACAACTGACAACTAGAATAAAAATATACCATAATGTCTATGTTTGAAACATTATAAAATAGCAACGTTTTATGACACATACCATGTTATTATAAGTGTGTGATATTATAAGAGGGTCACAAATATGGTATTTGGAATAAAGCCAAATTTAAAGCACTTCAGTAACAACCAAGGTGCTTGAAGCAGACTTGGTTCCATGTATACAAAAGAGGTGGTTACTTACAAGAGTGATTTGAGAATCAGGGGAAAAGACATACTGTCCCTAAAATATGCCTGCCACCAAAGGACCAAAATATCTGAAATTCCACCATTAAAGATTCATTTCTTCAGAATAAAAACTGATGTCCTTTTAAAATTCAAATACTGAGGAGGACTAAGACATAAAATCAATATTATTTTACCATGTTATTTATCAAATTGTTTTTTCTCAAAAGAGGCACGGGCAAGAGGGGAGTGGGCTACAGAAGTAAGAAAAAGTCCACGTGTATGTGTGTACTTACTGCTAGAATACTGGAGGAGAAATGACAAAAGTGCAACACTACTGATCATTCCCTTTCACTCCTGGAATCGGTCCTGCCTGGAACATTTTCAACCGTAACCTTTCTAAGAATTCTGGCAGGCTCAAAACCCATCCAGAACATTCAATTAAGAAGATCATGGAATTAATGAAAAACCGATACAAGTTACTACAATTTACTAAGCCCTAACCATGTGCCATATGCAGTGCTATGCCCATTATATACATTACTTAATTCACACTAGAAAGAAACTTCATGAAATGCATACTATCACCTCCAACTTACAGATGGAAAAACTAAGGTTTAGAGAGAGGAAGACACCCGCCCAAGGTCATGTGGCACTAAGTGACAACCCAGGTTTGGGAGACACCAAACTCAATGCTCTGAGTCATTATGCAAATATACAAAGGAAAATGGAATAATCTGAACACGAATCAGTGCTTAGGCCCCAAAGCAAACCACATTCTCTCATACCTTTAAATTCACCTTTTCTTTAAATAGATATATTTCAGTTAAGAAAGGTAAAAACAGGTTCTTTCTCATGGTAATTTTTCTGCCTTTCTTAACCAAAATAAATCTTCTCTAGAATGGGGAACTTCATCCGCAAATTGGAATCTGCTGGAAAATCTTCAACACATTAGTTTTAACTAATCCTCCCAGGCCCCCTTTTCCCCTGGTGGATGTTTCAGATGAAAAGGAAGTCCATTTGGAAATGGACCATATAATATCCCACTCTCCCAATGAATTTCAGACTTTAAGAAAATAAAAATAACTCATAGTACCCCAAATCCAGGGTATAGGTGGCGATGTGTGTTAAGTTCATGGAAAACAGAGTTGGGGAAACACACTGTCATGGGTGAGTTCAAATGATATTCCTATAAATAGACTGTAAAAGATGCCTCTTATGCCCAAAGAACGTCCTATTGGCATCTTCTGTGTAAGTTTCAACTCACCTCCCTGTGGCAGCACCTTGTACAGAGTGGACCGTGGGCCACTTACTTCCTGCCCCCAGGCTTCTCTGATGCCACAGACACTATGCTCCTTCAAGCACATGTGCAAATCAGAAGAGAGGGGGCTTAACGCCTTAATGCTCCTCCTGGGAGCCTGTGGATAAATGCCTCTCCTGCTGTAGTATCCTCAGGTACAGGACTCTGAGAGGCTCTCTAGGAGCTCCCCAGAAGGTCCCGGATCTAACACCTGTTGCTGCCCGCCATGACTCCTGTAACACAGCTTGATGTTGGATTTTCCTCCTGCCCTCACTCTTCCTACTTGGAATTATCATTCAATACACTACAGCACAAAAGTCCGTCCTGTCTTGAGTTCTGCTTCTAAGCAGACCCCAAGCTAATACATAGACATCCTTTATACCTCAAGAAGCAGCATAATATGGGGCGTGGGAGGAAGTGATAGATCTCAGTGTGAATTCCAGTTCTGCCATTTACTTACTACACTGGAGGAGTAATTTCTTTAAGCCAGTTGGCTCTACTAACACAAATATCCACTTTTTTCAGTGGGTATTGAAAGAAATATGTAGAAATAAAGAATTTCAAAAATCTCTTTAAGAACAGAGTAAGTTATGCCAATCAAAATCTATACATGAACAAACAAACTCATATGATGGTGATATGAAATGACCAATAAAACAAACCAAACTTTGGGAAAATCTAATGATGAACACAGAAAATAAGCATACAAAGAGAAAAGCATTAAACGTCAGAAAGTGGATATAACCACAGGTATAGTGTTCCAACCACAGTTATAGCAATTTTATATCATTGTTTGAAAATAAAAGTGAAATGTATAGTTCTCTCCAAAGAAAGAAAACTGCCAACATTAAGTGAGGAAAAGAGTTCATTAGATATCAACAGATTACCATAAAAGAAAGAGAAGAGTTAATCAAGACATTCCTCATTTTGAAAAAGACCCAGGCCTAGATGGTTTTATGAGTAATTTCATTCAAACACAAAGATATGATTATTCCTATGTCATTTAAACTTCTTCAGAGAATAAAGATGAACAACTTCTGTTTCATCCTATGAGCTTATAACCATGAGACAAAAAACTTGATAAAGATACCACAAAATAGGAAAAAAGGCCAAACTCACTTATGAGTATAAATACAAAAGTCCTAAATAAATACAGGTAAACTGAATCCTGCAATGTATTAAAAAGATAATGCCTCATGACCAAGTAAGATTTATTCCAGGGATATAAGGATGGTTCGACATTAGGAAATCCATTAATGTGACTTACTATATTAAAAAGAGAAAACCACATGGTTATTTTGATAGACGCCAAAAGAAGCATTTGACAGAAATGTAATAACCATTCTTGTAGGTATTAATGTATATCAGCATAACATACACTGGGGAGGGAAGGAATACAAAATGTGTAATATCTATATGAAAGAAATTATAAAACTTTACTATGAAACTTCTGGTTTTAACATATTTCTATCTTATTTGATTTTTCCCCAATGAGCTTATATTGTTTTTTGTAAAAATAATAACAATAACCCTGTATGAAGCACTGAACTAGGAGTTACACAGAGCATAATGCAAAGCCCTCTTCAGGCAGTTGTGGTGTCTGCTGAGTGCCAATAAAGAAAAAAGTAAAGGTCAAAGAATGAATGAGGAGAAAGAATATGCAACAGAAAATAGAAGTAACTATTCTCAGCATTTGTGGAGAAGATTCAAATTTCAAAATAGCAGGACCAGGGAAAAATCACCCTGTTCTTGTCATTCATTTTGGAAAACATGGTGATAGAGGAGTTTAGAGCTGGCTGATTAAAGAAGAGGACTTGATGAATGAGGGACATTGTGGGGACCAGGCAGGAAGTTAAGATTATTTCTGGACTATTGTTCCACTTGGAAGTAAGCTCAAGAGAACGGGCAGACAGTTAAAAAGAGGTCCTCGGTGGCCTGGTTGAGTGGTCCCTGGAGCAGAGAGGGCTGGGCACCAGGGTCACTTTGGAAAGGAAGACGCTTGAACTATCCAGGTCACACAGAAGATGGGCAGGGGTGAGGTCAGGATCCAGGCATCATGTAAGCAAAGAGGATTCTTTGGGGAAAAGATACATAAGGGATGAACGGGGTGTCACTGGTACCTTGGAGGTAGCCCTAGGATGCTGTGGGTGAGGCAATGGTGAGTGAGTGAAGGGGTGGGCGGGTTAGAAGGGCACCCTGGGGTTGGCAACCCTGCCACCCCCCCACCTCCTAGACCAGTGACTGCCTTCAACCCTAGAGAAACCTCAGGTGGCTGCATGGCACTGTAAATGTCATTACTGCCACTGAATCCTACACTTAGAAGTGGTTAAAATGGCAAGTTTTGTATGTGTTAAGCATAAAGAAAAAGTATAATAAAAATAAAAGATTATTAGTGCGTCACTGAGACATCATCAAGGTGCCCTGGCAAGCCCCGTGGGAAAGTAAGTGGAAGAAGACAACGGCCCAACCAAAGGAAAAAGAAAAGAAAATCATGAGATATTTCTTCCAACTAGCACTAAATGTGAAACAGATTTCACAGTAATAGAGCCACCACTGTCACTCTGTAACGTCTGCCTCCCAACCACGGAGGCTCAGACCTCTGGTCACTTTAACTCGCAAAAGGAATGAATACAGCCATGTCCACAGTGTCCTCTCAGCAGCCTAAGTACATAAGAGAGAAATACACGTCCCCAAAGTTAGTTTCTTTGCTTAGAAACTTCTTGGGCAAGAAACCATGCTCTTTTCAGAGCTCAGTGCATTTCTGGCACATTTTATAAGTAACGGCTGGAGACAAGGTTGACACCCAGAGTTGGTTTACTTCCTGCAATAAAGTGTCTCCAGCCCTGAAAATGACTTTGGAATAACTTCACTTACTGTGTGGGGAGACACTTTTCCTACCTAACTATACACAGAGTTTCCTCTCTGGTTTAACAGAAGCAAAGTGTAATTCACAGGATTAAAAGATGAGCAAATCATCTGCCTCCATTTCTTGGAGACAAACATTTGGTATGATAAATAAACAAAAAGTCATTTACACTCAAAAGACCACTTGCATGGATATAAGCAGTTCTGATTTACTCCAGTGGGTCTGGAGGGGGTGCAATTTATTACAGTCCACTTAGCACTGTAACAACTGCTTTTCAAAAACCAACACTGATTCATGAAAATGAACATACGGACTCTCTGCAGCATAAACCCTAACAGCCTCAGGCAAGTGCCGAGAGAAATGTAGTACAAGGCATCACTGGACCGTATGCGGAAGTGAGCAATTACGCCGGTATTTAACCCAATTCATTACTCATCAGAAAAGGGCTCAGCACAGGAGTCAGACCCAGACGAGCTGACAAGGAGCACAGCCACTTAACTGTCCCCTCCAGCGATTACACTCTCTCAACCCAAGAGTGTGTCAAATTAAAACAACTACACATTGACTTTTCGCTTCTGTAAACATTAAGGGGTGATTGACAACTCTGGGCTGCAGCCAGCCAGCCAGGCATCCTTATCCACCGTCTTTGCTTATCTGCTCTCAGCTCTAGACGTGTTGCGTTAGGACTACAGGACACAGAAGTATTTCATGGCTTTGCCACTGGGGCTCACCCAAAGAGGTTCTGCCATCTCTCATGGATAAGCAGCTTCAGAGGACCCTTAAAAATGGAGTATTTTAAAAATTAACATTTGTCCCTTTCTATTAGAAAAACTCTAGTACTTCCAATCAGAAAAATGGAAAATTAGCCAGTCTTTTATGTGCACTTCTGCCCTCACAGCTCTACCTACTATGATCTGGACTGTGGAAGGATTTCCTTCCCTTGTTATCCTATTCTCCTTTATCTCAGAACTGTAAGGAGTGGAAAAAGATACAGTTGAAATAGGAGCCAGAGACAAGTAAACAAAGTAAGAAACAACCCTAGGAAATCTACTCACCACAGAGATCCAGGTGGATCAACTGCCAACTGTAGGCTTGTGCTACAGATTCAATATTCAATGTCTAGTGTTCTCTGATGATCACAGAAAAAAGCCACAGGCAAGTGTCAAACTTTGACTCTTCCACCATTTTCCCCTTCCGGTGCCAAGACTATTCAATGGGGAAAGGGCAGCCTTTTCAATAAATGGTGTTGGGAAAACTGGATATCCACATGCAAAAGAATGAAGTTGGACCCTTACCTTACACCACATATAAAAATTAACTCAAAGCAGATCAAAGCCTTCAATGTTAGAGGGGAAACTATAAAACTCTTAGAAGAAAATACAGGGAAAAAGCTTCATGACACTGGATTTGGCAATGATTTCTTAGATATGACACCAAAAGCACAGATGATGGAAGAAAAAATATACTAACTGGACTTCATCACAATTAAAAATTTGTTCATCGGAGCACACGAGGCACAGAGCGAAAACGCAACCCAAAGAATGGGGAAAATATCTGCAAATCCTGTATCTGAAGAGGGATCAAGGCCACTTTACCCTCTTGGTTTTAATGTTAGCAAGTGCCCAAGACTGACATGCTGCCCCATGACCATAAGACAAGGCAAGTACTATCATTCTTGGACTTGGACTGAGACCAATCAGGTTCTAGTTTACTCACTTCCATCTGCTAGTAAAAAAAAAAAAAAAAAGCGTGCACCACAGTTAGACCCAAAGATCGACTTAACACTTGCCATTGTTCAATCAGTCCAAGTCAATGAGTCCTCCTCAACCTGACAGGTCACTTGAATAAGGGCTGATGCACCCACAAAAGACTTTTAAAGTGGTGTCTATTGAGCTTGAGGTACTCCTATGTCTCAGGTTTAAACGCTGTGCTACCCACCCCATCACTCAAAAAGTCCACAACAAAACAGCCTTCACCTAACTGTCTGAGACAGTGCTGTCCAACAGAACTGCCTGAGGATGGAAATGTTCTATGTCTGCTCTACTCAGTATGGTAGTCACCAGCCCCATGTGGCTACTAAGTGCTTGAAATGTGTCCAGTTTAACAGGGGAACTGGATTTTTTATTTTAATTAAACATAAATAGCCCTATGTGCCCAGTCGCTCCTATACTAGATGGTGCAGGTCTAAGACAGCAGGCTGAAGACAAGGGTTTCAATACCGTGTGACAGTCTGAGGTTGGAGAGTGTCCCAGAGAGACATCAAGTCGGAGAAAGAAGACCGTCCAGCTCCACTCCCAGCTGCCACCTGTTCTCTCTATTCAGCGATTTCCTTTTCCCTAAAGTAGGGTCAGGGATTTCTGCTCTACCAACCTGTGGTATCACAGAAAGATATTTGGACTTTGTCCCTGTTCCTGGCACAGAGCTCCTCAAACCCTTGGAATTTCCTGAGTGAGAAGGATGATAGGAGCCTCTTTGTTCTAAGCAGGTGACTCCTGGCGGGCTAGATGGTTTCAGGATGGGGGCTAGTCACAGACGCAGGGTGGGGGCTGAGTACCAGAAAGACCCAGGCCTGATCCGAAGCTTGGAACTTCCAGCCTCACCCCCAACCTCCAGGGAGAGGGAAGGGCTGGAGAGTGCGATCATCACCAATGGCCAATGATTTAATCAATCATACCTGGTAATGAAACCTCCCTAAAAACCCGTTAGCAACTGGGGTTCTCAGAGCTTCCGGGCTGGTGAGCACATCAAGGTTCCAGGAGGGCGGGGTCCCTGAAGAGGACTTGGAAGCTCTCCACCCTCTCACCATACCCTGCCTTATGCATCCCTTCCATTGGGCTATTCCTTTACAATAAACTCGTAATAGTAATAGTAAGTAAAGTGCTTTCCTGAGTTCTGTGAGTCATTCTAGTGAATTATCAAACCTGAGGAGAGGTTGTGGGAACTCCCAAATTTGTAATGGGCCAGGCAGAAATGTGGGTAACCTGATCACCCCATTTATGGCTGTCGTCTGAAATGGGGGCAGTCTTGTGAGACTGAGACCTTAACGCATGGGCTCTGGGCTAAGTTTGGACAGTCAGTATTAAAACTGAACTGAATTGTAGGACACCCAGTTGGTGTCAGAATTCGTGTCAGGAGGAAAAAGGCACGTTACCTAATAAGGCTGTTGTTAGGATTAAACAAGAGGATGTATGTCAACGTGCTTCAAAGTAAGAGATTATTTTTCCTATTTGGTTGATCTGTAAGGGACATTAGCTAGTTCATGAAGGCTAACCATAAGTTTACCATGAAGTAACCTTTGCATTAGTTCATAGTAACACTGGGAAACAACGCACTGCTTTCTCATTCATTTCCCTACGGGGGAAGGCCCTAATTCTTACCTGCTTTATTTGCCAGGAAAAGTGGCAAAGATTCTAATTTGTAGCAGTACATCAGGGTTTAGTTGTTTATGGTTACATGGAGCACTTTAAGGGCAAAGATGGCGAGAAATCGGAAATTCTTCCCCCAAATTCAGAGAGAGAGAGAGAGAGAAAGAAGAATCCAAATTCGGGGGAGGTGGGGGGAGTGGGGATGAGAAAAAGAAAGGCAACAATCTGGAAAAGAAGTGGTCCGGGTGAGTGGTGTGCGCCTGACCGTGGAGTTTTCCATCTCTAAAAACCTCCGTGCTTTGGGGATCCAGCCTGCAGGTGAGGGCCTGCCACAGGCTGGGCTCGGCGTGTCGGACAGCTTGGGAGGTGCGTGAACGGGCAGCAAACGCCAGACAGTTGGCAGTAAGACCAGGCAAGATACTCCATTCATTCTATACACACTGGCCCACCCGACCGACCTCAGCATCCTTTCTCCTGCTTCCCAAGAACCTCAGCAAGAAGAGGAGACATACAGAGACACTAAACTCTTCAACAGGGTTACGAACTGAACTGTTATACCCCGCCCCACCCCTAACTAATAAGTTGAAGCCCTAGCCTCCAATGTGACTGTATTTAGAGACAGTGCCTTTAGGGAGATAAATGAGGTTACATG
The DNA here is from genome assembly GCF_002837175.3 of Physeter macrocephalus. Classification (NCBI taxonomy): domain Eukaryota; kingdom Metazoa; phylum Chordata; class Mammalia; order Artiodactyla; family Physeteridae; genus Physeter; species Physeter macrocephalus. Next base: position 44,135,622 of record NC_041222.1, on the reverse strand, counting down.
AGGTCTTGAGGGTAGGGTCCTAGCCTGATAGGACTAGTGTTCTTACCATACAGAGGAAAGGCCAAAGACAACGGGTCTCACTGGAAACCACACCTGACAACACCCTGATCTCAGACTTCTAAACCCCAGAACTGCGAATTTCTGTTTCTTCAGCCTCCCAGCCTGTGCTATTTTGTTATGGAAGTCCTGGCAAACTAATGTAAATAGTATTAACATAAAACAGGAAAATCACACACCCTGGCTTGCTGAATGTGGGGGGCCTCGGCACCACAATTGTGGGTGTCATTTCATTTCATATAGTAGGTTCTACTTGTTACAGACATTCATGTATTGACGTGAAGACTTAATAAAATGAGATAAATCCCTATTTCCCCTTGAGAATCTTAGGGTTTCAATCTTAATAGCTTTGCTGGCCCCTGTGATAGTTTTTGAACTCAAAATAAACCAAGCCTTTTCATATAATGAAATCTTATTTGGCCATAAAAAAGAATGAAGCCCTGTTACAAGCCTCAGTTTGAATGAACCTCAAAAACATTATGCTAAGTGAAAGAAGTCACATGTAAAAAGGCTACATATCATATGATTCCATTCATATGAAATGTCCGGAAATAGGCAAATCCATAGAGACAGCAAGTAGAACAGTAGTTTCCAGGGGCTGAGAGGGAGGTGGAAATGAGGAATGACTGCATATGGGGCTTCTTTGGGGGATGATGGAAATATTCTGGAACTAGACAGTGATAATGGTTGCACAACTTAGTCAACAGACTAAAGACCACTGCACTGCATACTTTAAAGTGGTGAATTTTACAGTATGTGACTTCTATATCAATAAAGTTGTTATGAACAAACAAACCAAGGCCATCCCACCTCTATAGCCATATAGTAACAAAGGGGAAACATGCCTGACAAGGGCTGCATATTTGGAACACCTATTCACAGACTCTGGTTGTGATCCTGACTTCTCTAACTGGAGATGGAAACTCTCCCTTAGGTTTATGGCGGAGACTTCAACCGAGTCTGGAATAAGAGCAAAGACAGTAGGGCACGTGGCTACTCCCTCACACACCCTGCAGAGGCTTAGAGGCAAGGCTGTTCTTCTGTGGCAGGAAGGGAAGGGCTTGTGTCCCTAAGATCTGCTAACATTCAGGGATCACTGCAGCATGTTCTCTGCCATGGTTCATCTCCTGGGCATAATGCTAGGGCCACAGACACATAATTGGCACTCAATGAATTTATTACTTGTTTATTGACTGAGCCATCAGTTCATATCCTGGTAGGGGGTGGGGAGGCTTCAGGAAAGAGACAGAGGAGCTGGTCTTGCCCAAGAGCTTCAGGAGTCACTGTAATGCCTGGTGAAGCTACAAGGGAACAACTGAACCAAATGCACGAAAACTGTAAGTTTCCATTCTGAGTCTGGGCAACAGTGGGTTAACTTTTATATGCTGTTATATTAATGGAGCTAACCTATAAAATATGATAAAAGAAATGTCTGCACCTACAAATTACCTAAACAGAGGAAGACACAATACAGTTAACATGTGCAAGGAGAAATTATAATCCAGAAATTTTGGGCTTCCCTGGTGGCACGGTGGTTGCGCGTCCGCCTGCCGATGCAGGGGAACCGGGTTCGTGCCCCGGTCTGGGAGGATCCCACATGCCACGGAGCGGCTGGGCCCGTGAGCCATGGCCGCTGAGCCTGCGCGTCCGGAGCCTGTGCTCCGCAACGGGAGAGGCCACAACAGT
>NC_041222.1:44132861-44133827 GCF_002837175.3 Physeter macrocephalus | reverse complement strand
CCCGCAACGGGAGAGGCCACAACAGTGAGAGGCCCGCGTACCACAAAAAAAAAATAAATAAAAATTAAAAAAAAAAAAAAAATCCAGAAATTTTTCACAGAGAAACCCATGAATAGCTTCAACCAGAACAGAAAACCATTCCAAGCATGATCAGCACTGCCTCTTGTACTCTGTTTGTAGAGATATAAATGAAGCAACTCTTAAACTGCCCAATATGCTTAGCGAAAGTATTGCTCTCCTCCATCCACTGTTCATTTCCGCCTTCTACCCCGGTGCCCGAAAATGGTGGTTCAGAGAGGACTTGGATGAAGCCCGAGGTTGCCAGATTTAGCAAATAAAAATACAAGGTGCTGAATTAAATTTAAATTTCAGAAACAAATAATTTTTAATATAATAAAATACCGTGAACATGCTTATTAAACATTAAAATAACGTTTGTGGTTTATGTGACATTTAACTTTAAACTGGCCATCCTGTGTTGCTCTTACAACACTAACGAAGTGATCGCGTTGGGCTGACTAACGGCTGTTCTCCCTCGTCGGGCACCACGGCCAACGAGAGGCTTCTGGCCCCTGTCCCACCCCCCGAGGCTGGCACCGCAAACCTGCAACAGTGTCCTGTGCCACTTCCGAAAGCTCAGACGTGGCACGGTTAGTCAAATCTCCAGTAAGAAGACACTGTGACTAAGAGGAAACAGCCAGGAAAAAGAGCAGAGGGTAATGGCGGGAAGGCAATATTCACCTCTGCATCTTAAGCGGGGGGAACCCCTACCCTAGACTTGGTGTAAATGGGGGACAGATCCTGGAGTCTGTGCAGTGCCAGATGTGTGAAGACCACAAACAACCCTGCTACACTGAAAAGAGAATTTAAAAATATGTGTGTTAAGAAGATGATCATGGTCAAAAACTCTAGAAATAATAAATGCTGGAGAGGGTGTGGAGAAAAGGGAACCCTCTTGCACTGCTG
>NC_041222.1:44088223-44132430 GCF_002837175.3 Physeter macrocephalus | reverse complement strand
TGATGAAGTGAGAGAGTGGCAGGGACATATATGCACTACCAAATGTAAATTAGATAGCTAGTGGGAAGCTGCCGCATAGCACAGGGAGATCACCTCTGTGCTTTGTGACCATGAGAGGGGTGGGATAGGGAGGGTGAGAGGGAGGGAGACACAAGAGGGAAGAGATATGGGAACATATGTATATGTATAACTGATTCACTTTGTTGTAAAGGAGAAACTAACACACTATTGTAAAACAGTTATACTCCAATAAAGATGTTAAAAAAAAAAAAAAAGAAGATGATCATGGGACTGCAGGGCCTGCTGTTATCTCTGAATATTATTTTTTTATGGAGCTCATTTTTAATATCGGCACTTTTAGGGTAAATGTAAATAAACCTGATCATGCAATAAACTCAGTGTGTTCTTTTTTTTTTGCCGATTTAAGCTAAAACACCATCAATCTTCTCTTAGAAGCAGCATCTTTCAAGATAACAGAGGCAGCACTAGGCATTTGATACCCACTAAAAAAATAATAAATAAGCAACTGACTTTTGAGCCCTCCCGCCAAGTGCATGTACTCAGCTCAACAGGCCAGGTGCTCGAGAGCAGGTGAGGACAGTCCTGTGGGGTTTCTTCTCTTTGCCCTCCTGCCAAGGGATCATTCCAGTACCACAGTAATCCCAGGAAAGAGGGGCCCTTTTTTTTGTAAGAAAGAATGGTAAATATGACCACTTTACACACAGCAAAATCAAACCCACTTCTATGATGAAATTACCATCTACTCTAGTTCCCCCAAAAGATTCCGTTGATGCCAATTTCAGTGAACAACAGTTGGAAGGGACATAAAAGCTGGCCACCATTCTTTACACAGAAGACCAGTTGGAACCTGACCCCAGCATATATTGTATACCCATGTATATGTGCAAGATGGGAAGTATATGCCTATATATAAATATAAATACATATAAAGCTAACTTTCAGTGCTCGGAAAACAAAAGCTATCCCCATATAACAGCCAAATTCTGACATAACTCAGTTTGGACACCTCATCTGGTGTGCACCGCACTCATTCTCAGTGTAAACCCCGCTGCGCCGGGCAATGATATACTGTAATGTCACATCGCAATCTGGATTTACTATAAAGGACCGCTGACGAGCTTCAGAGCAGTAAACACTGCAGCGAGGTGTATTTCACACTGAGCTGGTTTTTATGAAGAACACTTCACCGCCCAGGCACGGCACCTGGATGATGGATGGTGAAAGATGCATGACAAGCTTCATCCTTGTTTGTAAATCTTAACTGTTCCCGCTCACTAACTCTGAAGGCAATTTTCAAAGACAGAGGCAGACAGAAGGACAGCACAGCTTTCCTGAAGGTTATTCAAGTTGTACTTGGCCTGGGCCGGGCCTCTGAGGAACCAAGGAGGGAACATAAACTCCGGAGTTACTCCACACCGCGCCTGAGAAAAACCGCTGAGGCCCTGTGGGCTCAAGTCAGAATCAAGTGAGGAAATCTCACACGTGATCATGTTGGACGCTCTGCCCAGAGCAGCCACTGTCCATCCAAGTTCATGCCCATGTGAGCGCTGCCTCTTCAGGATATTTTAAAGACAAGGAGTCACGGAATGAGTAACAGAATAAGCAAACTTGATGGTGTGTCATGTGATGTGTCCACAATAGATGGGGTTCCCTCCACTGAGCAGGCGGATAGGGGCCTAACATCACACCTGCATCCCATCAAGATAAAATTAGCCCCGAAAACACTGGCCAGCAGTGTCTAGTCATTGTGCTCAATCTGGTTCCGTCAGGACACTTGGGAGTTCCTAAAAGTGTGCTTTCCAGAGCTCTGCCCTTTCCGTGTCCCCTGCTGACTGCAATCTTTAGCCCAAAGGAAAACCCCAGCAAAGGTGCCCTGTTTTTCAAGAACAAGTTAAAGATATAAAAGCAACCTCATGATAAGCTATTGACAGACTAGGTAGAATGTAAAATACTGTCTCTCTCAAAAATTATCTGGGGAAATTCAACAGGCGTTTTTTGTTTTTTTTTTTTTTTTGCGGTATGCGGGCCTCTCTGCAATCTTTAGCCCAAAGGAAAACCCCAGCAAAGGTGCCCTGTTTTTCAAGAACAAGTTAAAGATATAAAAGCAACCTCATGATAAGCTATTGACAGACTAGGTAGAATGTAAAATACTGTCTCTCTCAAAAATTATCTGGGGAAATTCAACAGGCGTTTTTTGTTTTTTTTTTTTTTTGCGGTATGCGGGCCTCTCCCGTTGCAAAGCACAGGCTCCGGATGCACAGGCTCAGTGGCCATGCCTCATGGGCCCAGCCGCTCCGCGGCATGTGGGATCCTCCCAGACCGGGGCATGAACCCGTCCGTGTCCCCTGCATCGGCAGGTGGATTCTCAACCACTACGCCACCAGGGAAGCCCTCAACAGGCCTTTTATTCACACTAATTTTAAAATAACAACCATGTCTATGGAGGGAAAAAAAAATCTTTTAAAAAGTGGTTTCGGGCTTCCCTGGTGGCGCAGTGGTTGAGAATCCGCCTCCCGATGCAGGGGGACACGGGTTTGTGCCCCGGTCTGGGAAGATCCCATATGCGCTGAGGGGGGATCCTCCCAGACCGGGGCATGAACCCGTCCGTGTCCCCTGCATCGGCAGGTGGATTCTCAACCACTACGCCACCAGGGAAGCCCTCAACAGGCCTTTTATTCACACTAATTTTAAAATAACAACCATGTCTATGGAGGGAAAAAAAAATCTTTTAAAAAGTGGTTTCGGGCTTCCCTGGTGGCGCAGTGGTTGAGAATCCGCCTCCCGATGCAGGGGGACACGGGTTTGTGCCCCGGTCTGGGAAGATCCCATATGCCGTGGAGCGGCTGGGCCCGTGAGCCATGGCCACTGAGCCTGTGCGTCCGGAGCCTGTGCTCTGCAACGGGAGAGGCCACAACAGTGAGAGGCCCGTGTACCGCAAAAAAAAAATAAATAAATAAATAAGTGGTTTCATTTCGATTTGCACTTTTAATTTCAAAGCTAATAACTAGTCATTTAATTTTGCAATGTCTGCCTTTGTCAAATATTACACTTGCACTTTACTCCCTCCTGTTAAATAAAAAGAAAATTCAAATATCACTGCAAAATTAAACAGTGACTTTACCATGTCAATCAAGTCATAAAGGTGTTTTAAAGTTTACATTTAGCTTGGGGAACAGTAATGTAAATACCACACCTGATACCCTGTGGATTTTTTAAGGCTGCTTTTGGGGTTTTTTGACCAGCTAAGTCATCACTGTGTTCTCAGCTTTTCCACCTGCCATGTGGACATGAGGACCCCCTTCTCTTCCCTACTTCACAGGCATTGTCTCCATGCCTCAGTGTCCTCATGTGCAAAATGCAGATAATACTATGATTACAAGACTTAAATGAGCTAGCCCCACAATATGCACAGGGCATTGTCTTACAGACAGTGTGAGAAGTACGTGTTTGTGAGAAAAGGAAAAGGAAAGGGAGGGAAGAAGAAACCACAGGATTTACCAGCAGAAAGAACACCAGGGAAGCAGTTCAGAGACCTGAGCTCCTACACTGGCTCCTCTTCCTCAACTCTAGAAATAGGCTCAGAGATGGCACGGCATCCTGCCTGCAACTCCACCCGGTCTCAGTGGACAGTGATCAAACTTCCCCTGACTTCTCATGCAGGGCTGCGTTATCAATCAAAAACCCGTCATAGGCAAAGATTTAAGTCTTTAAAATTCGAGCTTTTCAAAGGGAAGATTCTACATGATATAAATCCAGGATACGCTGCAGCCTGGGGGTTGCACCCCACGTTTTTCCATGACCGATTTATCTCATCAGGTGCTTTATCAGAATGCCTAACTCTGGGCCAGGGAGGCACCAGCAGAAAGAATCCAGAGGCCAGTTTCTTATTCATACAAGAAACCATGAAACATCCCAGGAGTCCCCTGAGAACATGGTGTCATGCTAGGCACCTGGAAGACTACAGAGATGAATGAATGAGATCCCTGCCCTTCATGTGTGAGAATACACCCTGGTAGTTCTTGCTGAAGGGCTGCAGTGAGTGAACTTCTTCCTTCCATGAGCGAGTCTGACATCCTTCAGGTAGGCCCTGGGAAGTGCCTGCTATTTCTAGACTGACGGTGGCCTTGTCAAAAGGCAGCACGTTACACAGAGGACATGTTAGAGTCCCATCAGCTCTCTCTCTTTTCGTGGAGGGAGAAAAAAAGTTTGAAAAGAGGACAGAAGCCTGTGTGTCCTCATCCAACAGCATTTCAGCTTGCCTTCTATACTATTCTTTAGGTATAAAGGGACCTGCTGGTGTCCTTATATAATCCTCTTCGCTGGTTGTTTCTTTTGAAACATATTGTATATGTGATATATTAAAAATAAGTCTTCAGGGCTTCCCTGGTGGCGCAGTGGTTGCGCGTCCGCCTGCGGGTGCAGGGGGGCCGGGTTCGCGCCCCGGTCTGGGAGGATCCCACATCCCACATGCCGCGGAGGGGCTGGGCCCGTGGGCCGTGGCCGCTGGGCCTGCGCGTCCGGAGCCTGCGCTCCGCAACGGGAGAGGCCGCGGCAGGGGGAGGCCCGCATACCACAAAAAAAAAATAATAAATTAAAAAAAAAATAAGTCTTCAAAGCTGCCATTTCTCCATGTTTATTATATGCTTAAAATTAGTGTGCTTCATGTTCCTCACTCAGCAGACCATTATGTCTAGCCAATTTCAAGAATCACAATACACATATGGTTCATTTCAAGCAGGGTCCCTGTAGGGCTAAAAACACAGCCTCCTTGATGACTGTGATCACTTTCATTTGTACGGCCCAGTGCCAGACACTTGCTGAAATCAAAAGATATATGACATGGACGGGCTTCCCTGGTGGCGCAGTGGTTGAGAATCCACCTGCCGATGCAGGGGACACGGGTTCGTGTCCCGGTCCGGGAAGATCCCACATGCCGCGGAGCGGCTAGGCCCGTGAGCCATGGCCGCTGAGCCTGCGCGTCCGGAGCCTGTGCTCCGCAACGGGAGAGGCCACAACAGTGAGAGGCCCGCATACCGAAAAAAAAAAAAAAAGAAAGAAAGATATATAAGACATGGTGATGGGGCTTCACATGAGATTAAGGGAGTGATAGCAGCTGCCATGCTTTCACATAATTTTTTTGTGATCCATATATAAAAATAGATAAAGCTCTTATTACCTTTTTCAACCTTCCAGATGAGGGATCTAAAGCTCTAAGAGATTAAACAAGCATCTTACAATCCAGCCCAGAGCTGGGGATCTGAGCCAGATCTTCCCTCCTGGGGGGTCCATTCCCTTGCACGCATCGGCCTCCAGTCACTGCCAACGAATGGTGCACTTACCTCTCTGTTCAAAGCTAAAGCTGAGAATAAAAAGGTCACATAAGGAAAATAGGTTTACCAGCCAAGTGCTCTTTTCTTTGAAATTCAGCAAAAGATAAGTCATTTCCTAAAGCGCCAAAGCTTAAACTCAACATTTTCTAACTGTTGCATAAAACCCATTCAGCTTTCTTTAAAAAGCAGGGAAAGCAAGGGGTCGATGTTCTTTCTCTCCTACAGGCTTGCCATACAATTCAAAGCAGAACATACACAACAGAAGCAGCCTTCAGATTCCTTGGCCTGCTCTCCCGCCTGTCTGAGCAAGACTAAAACATTTCCAGAAGAGCTTTCTCCCTGACAAGAACTGCCTGAAACATCAACACAACCCTTGCAGAAAGGAATGGTGGAAGGAAGAAGAGCCACCCTGCCCCTCTTGTTGCATTTGTGATTCAAAGAGCTTGTTTACATCCGGGAAGCAAGCTCATCCTCACAACACCTGTGTGGGCTCGACAGGGCCCAGCTCCTCCCGCTCCTGTAACAGGTGAGAAGACTCAGGCTCCCAGAGAGGAGCCTGAAACCCCCAGGGCTACAGCTGCTCAGTCGTGGCTCCCATTCAGGCGCTGAGCACAGAGCTACCCCTTTCCTACCCCCGCCCCGCAGCCGCTCAGGACAGCTATCACATCACCTCACGTTAAAGGCAGCTTTGGGGTCCTGGATCATGAGAAAGGAGACCTGAGGGTGCTTCCAACAGGCGGCACAACCTCACTGTTCTCACCTGCAAAACTGGGAGGTTCGACCTCCTCATCTTTTGCTAAAATCCAACTCTAACGCCCAACACTAAGCTAGTCCATTCCGTGGGTGAAAGCGCAACCACTTTGCATTTAGTCATGAAAACCGTGGGGAAGGCAGCATATGCCATCAGTGAAATCAGGCACTTCTACATTCATTGGCCTACAAAATTGCCAATGCTGAATGCATTCATAAAATCCTATTTGGGAACACAGAGGCCTCTACAAGCTGCCCAGACATCACAGAGCAACATGAGGGACCCTTCTGCTGACCTTGCCATCTGACCTTTGGGTAAAATGTAAACTCTCTGCACCTGGCCTCAGAGCTGCTCACATCCTACGTGTCAGATGACTAATACGTAAATAGCTCGTGATAGGTAGTAAGCATCCAAATGTGTGTTTCTGTCTCCTAAAAAAGCAGAGTTTGAATGTAAAGGAAGAGTGAGTTTGCACAGGAGCCTGCCACTTATCTGAGCTGGAAGCGGCCAAAGATCCAGAAGAAACAGGATGCACCATTTCTAACTTTCAAACTGAGATCACAAAATGTTATAAATAGACAAAAAGATCTAAACGTGTTCACCTTTACCATTTTAAATCTAAACCTCTTTGCAACTGTTGTCCAGCTACATACACTCCGAGAACTTATTCAAGAATTCACCTGTAGAGAAAATGCCTATTTACAGATATGAAATGCCACCTACCTGTAGACATGTGTGCATCTACTGACACAGAGGTGTTGCTGTGCAATCTGCCTCCTTATTGCAAGTTGAGGAACCATCATTTCCAGAATGCTCCTACCACCACTTCCTGAAAAACCTGCAACTGTTACTATGACCTGGCCACACTCACACATAAACCAGCCTTCCACTTGGACACTAGGTCAGTGTTTCTCAAACTATCTGCAAGCAAGGGCCTGTTTTGTTTAAATTTTTTTTTCAGTTTCCAGTCCACCACAGTCTGATGCTTTCATAAAATACACTAAAAATGAATTACTAGAATCATAATCCAAAAAATGGAAAATAACAAGTGTTGGCTAGAGAAATTGGAACACTCATACACTGTAGTGGAATGTAAAATGGTACAGCCACTGTGGGTAACAGTTTGGAGGCTCTTCAAAAAGTTAAACACAGAATTACCATATGATCCAGCAATTCCACTCCTAAGTATACCCCAGAAGAACTAAAAACAGGTATTCAAACAAAGACTAGTACATTAATATTCATAGTAGTGCAATTAACAATGTCAAAAAAGGGTGGAAACAACCCAAATGTCCATCAACTAATGAACAGATAAACAAAATGTATATCCATACATGCAACCGTATTAGGCTATAATAAGGAATGAAGTGCTGATTACATGCTACAACTTGTATGAACCTTGAAAATATTATGCTAACTGAAAGAAGACAGTCCAAAAGGCCACATATTATATGATTCCATTTACACAAAACATCTACAATAGGCAAATCCATCGAAACAAGAAAGCAGATTAGTGGTTACCAGGGGCTGGTGGAAGGGAGACTGGAAAGTGACTGCTTCACGGGTATGGGGTTTCCTTGTGGGCTGATGGAAATGACCTGGAACTAGATAGAGGTGATGGCTGCCCAACACTGTGACCTACCAAATGCCACTGAATTGTACACTTTAAAATAGTTAATGGTTAATTTTATGTCAGGTGGATTTTACTTCAATATAAAAATGAATTACTAGGAAAGTGAAAGACAAAAACTACAAGCCCCAATTTTTTATTGATTCAACATAGAACTGCTCTGTCACATTGCTGTTTACTCTTAATTCCTTTGCTTATCTCCTCTTAGACCAGTAACAAAGCATGCACAGCCCCACTCTGGGGACCACTGCCCTACAAGGGGTGCCCCAGGGGATCCCACCCCATGTCGCTTACTCAGAGACATGCTATCGTCCCCGACAATTATGCTCCCACACATACCTCGCATCAGCTAATCTTTTTAATAACCTATTATAATAACCCCCTTCTTTTTTTTTTTTTTAACATTGTTTTTCTTTAATTTCTTTAATATCAATTCTACCATTCTCCAATGCTTATAGAATGAAAAATATTATGTGCAATGATTGAGAGTTAATGTTGGATTTTAAATCTGTAAAGCTACATGTAATTTCTTTTTTTTTTAACATCTTTATTGGGGTATAACTGTTTTACAATAGTGTGTTAGTTTCTCCTTTACAACAATGTGAATCAGTTATACATATACATATGTTCCCATATCTCTTCCCTCTTGTGTCTCCCTCCCTCCCACCCTCCCTATCCCACCCCTCTCGGTGGTCACAAAGCACAGAGGTGATCTCCCTGTGCTATGCGGCAGCTTCCCACTAGCTATCTAATTTACATTTGGTAGTGTATATATGTCCCTGCCACTCTCTCACTTCGTCACAGCTTACCCTTCCCCCTCCCCCTATCCTCCAGTCCATGCTCTAGTAGGTCTGTATAACCCCCTTCTTTAAAGAAGAGGAAAGGAGCTTCCTTGAACTCACCCCCTCCTCCAGGTACTGCCCCATTTCATTACTCCCCTTACAGCAAGACCCCTTCAAGAGCTGTCTACACTCACTGCCCCAGTGCTTCTCTCCCACATGCTCCTGGAGGCACAGTCAGGGTATGGTCCCCACCTCCGCACCACAGTGGCCACTCATCAAGCCGCTGATCATTTCTACCTTTCAACAGCCCATGGTCAATTCCAGTCCGCATCTCATCTGACCTATCAGCATTATTTGGCTCAGTTCATTGAAATGCTTTCTTTACTTGCCTTCCTTAGTTTTCTTCCTACCTCATGGGTAGGAGAAGGTACCTACCTGACTCTCCCCTGCTGGTCCTCCTCATCTACCAAACTTCTCAACGTTAGAAGGCCTCAGAGCTCAATCCTTGGTCCTTTATTCTTCTCCATCTATACTCACTTCTCCAGGTGATCCCACCATATTAACTTCAAATGACATCTACGCACTGAACGCTCAAGTTTCTATTTCCAGCAGGGAAATCGCCCCCTCAACTTCAGACTTCGTACATCCAATTCCTACTTGACGATCCATTTGGATGGTTCACGTACATCTCACACTTAACACATGCAAAATTAAACTCCCAAATCCTGCAAACCTGTTTTTCTCATGGTCTTCTTTACCTGAATAAGTGGAAACTCCATGTTTCTACTTGATCAGATCAAAAATGATGGAGTCATCCTTCACTCCTCCCTTTCCATCCCATCCCAAATTCATCACCAAATCTTTCTGGTTCTATCTTCAAAATGTATCTAGAATTCAACCCTCCCACACTGTCATCACTCCCACACTCCCTCCCCGACTAAGCCACTGCCATCTTTTGCAAGCATTGTGGCCACAGCCTTCTAACTGGTCTCCCTGCCTCCGCCTTGCACCCCTACAGTCTGTTCCTAAATAGCAGCCAGAGTGATCTTTAAAAACCACAAGCAGACATGTCACCCCTTTGCTGGAAACCCTCCAATGGCTTCCCACCTACTTGAGATAAGAGCCAAAGTGCTTGCACTGGCTCACAAAGTCTTACACAACCAGGCCCCACCATCTCTGATCTATGTCCTAACACTTTTCAAGACATTAAAAAAAGTGAGAGAATGGCTCCTAGCCTTTTTACAAAGAAAAACATTAAACAGTAGCAACAGAGCAAAGGGAAAACTTTCCCTGAAATTCTTTTTCCCCCTACATTCTATTTTCATGTTGCAATCTTCAGCAAAACCAGAGGAAAACCTTGAACTTGGACTCATTTCTTTGGATGGTAAAGAACGGTTTATCTTTAAAGAAACTGAAGAAAAATGAATTTAATGGACAAATTTATACTTAAATAAGACTTTAACGAACACATTAAACCTACTGAAAAAACTGTTTTTCAAATTACTTATAAATCCCCACCTAAAACAACTGATATACTATTTACAAACTGTAATTTATTTATTAATGCAACCAACCAAAGGACCTCAACTCAAACTTGATAGAACTGATAAATGTAACTGGTTATGAGCCAGCCTCTACCACCTTCTCACAAATGACTATACTGATGCCCCCATCCCCATCCCCGCATCATGCCACTAGCCTCAGCCCCATTTACCAGAGGGCCTAAATGGCCCCCACTTGTGTAGATGCTGATGATAAAAATGAGGATCCAATGCCCCAGGAGATGATCCTGAGGTGTTCCTATTGACCCCCAACTTTCTCTTTCCCCACCCCTCCCCACCTGCTCTGTAAAAATGTCATGCAATGTAGGAGCCCAAGACACCATATATTTGGAAGCCGTAAAGCCGCATTTCTTTAAAAAATAAGCTAAGGTTTGGATTTCCCATGAATCCATATTCTCCTTCTCCATGGCAATTCCAAAGTAGATATTACTGAGATTCCACTCTATTTCCTCCTAGCTCGCTCACTCCCTCATGTCTGAAGTGAGTGAGAGAAGGATCAGAAGGTTAAGCCTGAGGTCTCCTCACACCACACTTTCAAACACACTGTTTCAAACATACGTATCACCAGAAAAGTTTAGGAAATCCTAGGTGTTATTCACTCAGTCTCTCACCATGGACACTGGGGCGGCTGGTCTTATTTTTTCCTGGACTGTAACCTCTCTCCTTCTGAGCCTTTTCCTTTCCTGCCATACACTCAAATGCCTATTGCTTCTCTCCAAATTCCTTCCTCTCTGCTCCAGTAAATTTCCTCTTATCTTTTTGTCGTACTGCCTTGCTCTGAATTTACACCTCTGTCTCAAGAATGCGAATGCTTCTAAAAATATTCCACTATTCCTAGAGCAAGGAGGTCAGGCAATTTATTCCTGAAAGTTAAGTTTCAGTCCTAATTTTCTGTATGAGCAAATGTTTTTTTAACTGCTCCATCCCTAAACTCTGGCTCCATGAGATGATGAGTTAGGATTGTGACCTTTCTGGATTGTGTTTTCTTATAGAGCAAGCTTACTTAAAAAATCATACCTGACTCATTTATTCCTTTGTTCACTCACTCCTTCATTCATTCACTCAGCTGATGAAAAACAAATAGGCATCATAGCAGCTAAAAAGGTTCATAAAATGTGTTCTCTGTCCTTAAGGAGCTTATAATTCACATAAAGATATAGAATCAAAGGCAGTATGAAAGAAGGACCACATGGGCAAACATTATACGGTATGAATATTTACATAAAGAATTGTGTTTGTCCACTCCTGACAAAAAGTGATTATTAATGGGTCAAAGTGCAATCAATAATGTGTACTTCAGGGCTTCCCTGGTGGTGCAGTGGTTGAGAGTCTGCCTGCCGATGCAGGGGACACGGGTTCGTGCCCCGGTCCGGGAAGATCCCACATGCCGCGGAGCGGCTGGGCCTGTGAGCCATGGCCGCTGAGCCTGCGCGTCCGGAGCCTGTGCTCCACAACAGGAGAGGCCACAACAGTGAGAGGCCCGCGTACCGCAAAAAAAAAAAAAAAAAAAAAAAAAAAAAAAAAAAAAAAATGATAATAATAACGTGTACTTCAGTCTCTCTATAGTTCAAACTGGTCAGGTTTCCTCGACCTATGTATTCCATATTAACAAAATCCTTTATTTTATTTTAGTATGGTAAATAAAGCTTTTTTAGACTTCACTGTTCTGAATTTGGAAATCAAACCATGGTTCTGATTCTCACTCTCTAAGCACTCGTTTTACCAAGAAGCCAGTTCTTTATAGAGAATTACGTTATTGAGAAAACCAGCTTCTTTTGTCATTTGTTAGAGTCCGTTCCAGTAGTCAGTTTCTCTACCAACTCACTCACTATTGCCCTGATTTCCACTTACTGCCTCAATTGTGTATGCTTCTCACTTTCCTAGATCAAAAGATGATGCTTAAATACAAAGAACTTAAAAACAGGGCCTGGAAACACAGCAGCCATAAAGACCAGCCTATCATCGCAGTGTAAACATTGGGGAGAAAGTTAAAATTGAAGTTGAGGAATTGTGTATTTCAAAGTGCTCTGGTTCATTAAACAGTCATTTTTTATTTTAAAGCCATTATATCAGAGTTATTTGCATTGCTACTGCATAAACTCTGAGATCTATTATATTCAAAAATGTTTTATTATGTTATTGTATTTCCTCCCGCAAAAGATGAATACACCTTCAATTTTAAATTGGAAAAGTTGTGGAAAACAATTCTTCAATATACAGAGATTCATTTCACCAAAAATATCAGGACTTGAACCAGATTTAAAGGGCCCCTGATATTACACATTGATCCTCTAGAAAATACATTTTTGGCTTCTGATGGTAGTCTCTACCTTATTCTTATCACTCCAGGTGTCCAGAAAAGAGAAACATGGTATTAAGGATCTAGCAAAGCAAAATCATTCCATAACTGAATACTTTAAAGGATACAATACAACCTTTCCAACAGCTGCTATCTGGTAAGCTGTTAGAGAGGACCAGAGACCCAGTGCTGGGCAGGTAGCCTCTCTCCACCTCAAATCCAGGCTGTGTAACCAGGAACCTACCACTCGCTTTGGGTTCCGGGTAACAGGGGCCGTCCTCATAGGTGAAGATCTGGGACACGCTCTGGCCCAGGTAGGAGGGAGGTGGGTAGTAAGAATGCATCCTGTACTGGGAACTCACTGCGTGGCGGCTCTCCGAGTTTTTCACCTGCTTAAGAAAAAAGAAGGAATAGATTGAAACCAAAGTTGCCTATTATAAGAATTACCAAATTCTTTAAATTAAGGGAATAGCTTATTAAAGTTGGAAGTATCCTCACCCATGAATATGCCCCTCCGGTGCACAGACCCTAGAAATACTAGAACTGTGCAGCCTGAGGTGCCTTTTTGATGCTGGAGGCCCCTCTAAAGTACCCCTCTAATTCCATCAGGTCACAGGATGTTTGACTAGTAAGTACAAAAGAGAACAGGGCAGTAAAGACCAGAGAGCGCTGCTTAGGAGCCAACACAATCCCCTGTAACACTGACCAGCACATTTGACCAGGAGCAAGTTATTTAACTTCCTCACGTTTCCTCCTGGGTAAAAGGAGCATCTTACCTTGGTTACCTTACAGTGTTCACATCAAGAGAATATTTTTTAAAAAAACACGCAAGCCTTGTGTGAGGGTCAGCTGTTGTCAGCATGAGGCTGTGCTGGATATTGTCACTCAGAGCCCATTCCCACCCCCTCCTATGCTTTTCCCTGTAGCAAGGAAAGGAAGTCTGGGATCTGCTTCTTCCAGATGCTCCTGTCACCGGGCTTCTGGAGGTGATTTGGATTCTGCTAATAGGACATAAAATGAGATCTGGTAGGCAGAAGGGCGGCACATGCTGCTTCTCCAACAGTAGTGGCAGCTGACACTTGGCAGTCATGCATTTTTCTGGCAATCAGACCCTGCCTTTGGGACCATCAGGCAGCTTTTAGGTAAGGAGCAGTTCCCGTAGCTTCCTGACCTCTCATTCAAAGCTAAGGAGATGGAAACTCCAGGCTTAAAAGGGGTCCCCACTCTTGCTTTCCTGGCTCTTCCTGGCCACTTCCATGAACATTAGAATTGTTCTGAATCCTGCACGGACCCTGGTACAACAGTGAGCACTGAACACATGATCAGATAGATCTTCACAGCAAGAACAGCTCAACTAACAGCTAGACTTCAAGTACGTACACTGCCTTTAAAAAACTAAATTCAGGTGGTATTAACTTTATTTAAAAAGTCAACATAAGGGAATGTCCAAGGATAAACCAATTCTGTTTAAGAATTAAGGCATAATTTCAAAATCACGTCTTTCAATCAAATCTTTAGAATACTACTGGATAAAGAAAATAGTAGTAACTTGACAAAAGCCTGGCAGGATAAAGGTAGGTACTAGGCTTCCTCAAGATTTACTATGAACATCTAAATTCTGGACAATTTCCCAGGTGATATAGGACTAAGTAATATGGCTCTGCTTGGTGGAAAGGCCTAACTCCCTGATATCTCTGTGCTAATCTGAGAAGCTCAAGGGATTCATTTTTGACCCTCCCAACTGCTCCCCGGCGCAGATGTCTGTTCTAATGGGTGGATTATTTCTTCTTGCAGAAGCAAAGAAGACTCCATTCCACTTGATTATTTCCTTACAAGTTAAGTTTATCTGGCAAGTTCCCTTTATCCTTTCTAGTTTGTTTTTCTGACGCATATAAAATGTTATCTCTTCTAACTCAATCACCCCACTTTCATTGTCTACCATTATATAAATCTTTACTAAATAAGAGGGCAGGCAAGCTGTACTTGGAAATAGCCAAAGGGGAAAAACCGTCTGCCTTTAATGAGTGAGCCCAAGTCAGAAGCCATTAAGGAGCCATGAAATCATTTAAAGTGAGGATCAATGGTCAGTTTACTGCACAGACCCAGTTATCAATTAGCCCAGTGCTTCCCAGGGCTCTCTTAATGTGTATTCAAATAGCCAGGGGATCCTGTTAAAAAGTAGACTCTGATTCAGCAAGTCTGGGGTGGGGACCTCACAGTGTGACATGCTCTCAATCAGCATCTCAATCAGGAGATGCTGATTCTGCTTAAGGGGCTAGAATAAATGATCCTTTCTCTCATACTTGGAGCCTTTAAGGGCCACGACCAAAGGAGGACCTTCTAAAAAAACTCTTTTGAACAACTGTTTTTTTTTGTTTGTTTGTTTGTTTTTCTGGACCGGGGCACGAACCCGTGTCCCCTGCATTGGCAGGCAGACTCTCAACCACTGCGCCACCAGGGAAGCCCTGAACAACTGTTTTACAACCACCAACTTTCCACCGGAACTGAGGGAAGGTGGAAATGATGTAAAAAAACATTTAAATTTTTTTTCATTCTTTTTCTTTCTATATATGAGATTCCCCAGAGCTAAAGGATTTCCTTCAGGGGTCTGCTGCCATCTAACATGGCTGCAGCGGGACTAACAAACTCAGACACACTTTGCATTAAAGAGCCATTTCTGCTTCTACAGACCTGTCAAGTCAATCACACAGTCTAAGTAATGAACGCTGAACTAGAGGATAAGTGTCGACATTTAAGTACAAAGCGCCGTGATGTAACCCAAGGAGCCTCCCCGCTCTGGGTGGTGAGTTGGGCCCTTCTCCTTTCAGTTTGACAGTATCTTCCAGTAAGTTCTTCAGGAAAAATGCTTTTCTGTTTTTCCCACATATGAGAAAACTGACAGGATTGACCCTGCAAGGCTCTGCAAAATACTGGATTTTTTTTCTTTTACTATGAATTTTATGTAAAGCCTCTTTTTAAAAGCTTTCACTGTGAGTCTAGAGTAGGAATTGGCAAACATGTTTTGGTAAATGGACAAAGAATAATTATCTTAGGCTTTACAAGCCGCAGGGTCTCTAGACAATCAGTAAATGAATGGACATGGCTATGTTCCAATAAAACTTTATTTATAAAAATGCACCCTGGTCCTCAACCTTCACTCTCACTAGAATACGGGGAGGTGGGGACCCAGCACTGATGCCTGGGCTCCACCCCTAGAGCATCAGACTTCACTGCTCTGGGATATGGCCTGGGTCCTGGGTTTTTTCAAAGCTCCCCAGGTAATTCCAGGGTGACACCAAGATTAAGAACCAGTGTTCTACGATTACCTACATATTTCCCATACCTGGAGAAGTATGAAATCCCCAGTATCAACTAAAAAATTCAAAAGGGTAAGTCTGACAAACAGACTGGTCAACTGCTGCCAATCCCAATATGTATAATATAATATTTAAAAAGATATTCAGATAAACTGTAGAGTTCCTTTTTGTCTTTCAACTAAAGCTTACCGGAAAATAAACACAATTTCAAATCCATGTATATGTTTGTTTTTCCTTAATTCTTTTTCTGTGTTTTCAGAAAGCATCAAATAACAAGGATTATTTGGAAATAGATATTGAGTTAACTGAACTCAGACTTTCGATTTCTTTAATGAACCCCTAGATGACTGAGCTATAAAGGACCTCCAGCAAAAGAAGAAAAAGACACAAAGGGTCAGACTCCACCTGAGATTATCAACATGTGAATTTACTGAGGCCCCCAGTCGCTTCACCGGCTCCCAACTAGAAGAATAATCTACAGATAACCATCCGCACAACGACTTGGAAATAAGAAGGCCGGTTTGATGCATTTCCAAGTGCACATGTAAACCTCTGAAACATGAAGTTAAAAGTGAATCGTGATTCACCCAGAAAGTTCAGAAAGAGGCGTGGAAAAATGCGATTTAAAACTCTAGATCACTTCTTACTCCCTTCTAACTTAAAAGAAAAAAATCACAGCCTGCGACTTTGGCCTGAGACAAAAATGGGTAAATAAGGAAACCTTTGAAATGTCCTGTTGTACGATATTTTAAACCAGTAGTACTCAGCTTGGGGTAATTTGTCCCCTGGGGACATTTAGCAAAGTCTGGAGACACTTTTAATTGTCACAACTAGGTGTGTATGGGGGGTGCTACTGGCATCTGGTGAGCAGAGACCAGGGACGCTCCTAAGCAACCTCCAACGCACAGGGCAGCCCCACACAGAATTGTCCAGCCCAACATTCTGATGGCGCCAAGCCTGAGAAAACCGGCTTTAAACTAACCTAATATTAACTACCCCCTTGTGCTCAGGGCCTCGCCTCCAGCTAAAACAGCAAAGTTCCACTGAAGGGTAAAAGGTGCTCACAAATGGAAGGAACTGTTCACTTCTGCTGAAAGGATATAACTTCTCTTTCCTTTATGCAATGCTGCCTTGCTTCTTCTCAAGATTTTATTTTTTATTCCTTTAAACAAATAGACCAAGTAAAACCTAAAAGCCCAGGATTCCAGTGCATTCCGGCTAGTATTATTATTAGCATGTGGTAGCTGGTAAGCAAGAGGCATGTTTTATACCTTATTACCCACCCCAAGTCTCTGAACCAGAGTATGACCTACGGATGGGAGCTGGGCTGGCGGAGAACATGCGCGGTGTCAGTATTAACCCTGGAGGAAAACCTAAGAGCTTTGGGTTTTATTTTATTAAACTGTTGAGAACATACAGCGCAATGAATCTGAACCACAGGTTTCCTTCGTATATACCACAGTCACCCTTTTTTATAATAACGATAAAATCCCAACAGAATGTAAAAATGTTAGACCCCACTTCCGTTAAAAAAAAAAAAATTCCTAAACACTACTCACTGGTGCTCTATTAACACTTCAGATAGGAAGAGTCTGGTCTCACACTGAAGCGAACACTCCATCCAGGGAACAGCTAAAAGAGAGTCCTGAAAACCAAGTCCTGGTCTCATTTATATCAAGAGGGGCTCAGCTGCACAGAATTAGAGTCGGCGAAGAAAGGGGATGGTCTACATAAGAAGAGTGACTGTATAGGCTAAAATTCCTAATTGCAAACTCTGATATTTAAAGAAACAGCGTGAAGATCCCGTTGGCACTGACATGTGACTTACAGGCTTTTAATTGCAAAAGCCACATGTGGGATAAACCTTTGGTTTTAAGAACAGAAACCTTTTTATAAAACAAAGCAGGGCTCTTCGCATGGTGTGGAATTCTAGGTCTTCTGGTGAGCTTAAGAGTGGAGGTTAGGGCTGACTTTTTTTAACTCCTTATTAAAGAATTTCTTTAGCTTTAAAAGAAGCTTCTTTTCAAACTAGGTGAATGGGATGCCTGTTCTCACGCTCACCTGATCGCACACTGAGGATGCTCTTAGTCCACGGACCTTAGACCTGGGCAAGGTGCTTTCCCTAAAGGCAAGTGCCCATCCCCCTCCTTAAATAGGCACCTCATTCATCCTCTGGGATGCCACACATCGCAGCTGGAAGGAGTTATTTTTAATGATTGCTGTTATACACACATTTCAGAGATTACTGAAACATCAACAGACCCAATGCTGAGCCATGTGCCACACCACAAGTAGGCTAACTTCGTTAGGAGTTAACTTCCTCCGCTGGGCCCACCTTACTTTCTCTTAGGTGCTATATTATGGAATGCCTTCCACTCCCCTCCCTAGAGCCAGGAAGAGAAAAGGAAACAGACGGAGACTGGCCTGTGAGGACTCAGGCCCTTGGAAGGGATTCCTGAAGAGCCAGACTCCTTTAATGGGAGAAAGAACTGTGTTTGAGGGTCAGCACTTAGATGCTGGAGAACATAAGAGGTGTTTGTCCAGAAATGCAAGAGGTGCTCTTCCTCCTCAGAGAGGAGGTGGGAGGGGGGAAAAGGAGAGAGAAAGAGGATGTGCATGCAGTATGGCAGAGAGGACAAACAATTTAAGAAATGATATATCTAAGATGTTTAAAATTGTAAGCCCCATGTTTCCTAAAGCTTCAGAACCTGTGACACAAGCGAAAGCGAAACAAAACTTGTGTGGGTGAGCTTTTCAAAAAGGATAGAAGAAAAGCAGCTCAATTCCAGGCTGGACTAATACCAGAGTAGATTTTTAAAACATAAAATACACCGTAAGATGAACCATGGGAAAAAACATAGACCCTGGAGAAGGCATAATATAGGAATTCACATCACTTTATAAACTTTAAAATATGGAAATGGCATATGATACAGGATTACACTTGCATTTATTAGTGGTCCATTTCACTTGTCCTTAGTAAAAAAACAATTAAGATGCAAATAGGGACTTCCCTGGTGGTCCAGTGGTTAAGAATCTGCCTTCCAGGGCAGAGGACGCCTGTTCCATCCCTGGTCGGGGAACTAAGATCCTACATGCCACTGGGCAAACCAAGCCCGCGCACCGCAACTACTGAGCCCATGCACCTCAACTAGAGAGCCCGCATGCCACAAACTACAGAGCCCATGCGCTCTGGAGCCCGTGCGCCACAACTAAGACCCAATGCAGCCAAAAATAAATAAATAAAATTTTTTTTAAAAAAAAGATGCGAATAGGGGCTTCCCTGGTGGCGCAGTGGTGGAGAGTCCGCCTGCCGATGCAGGGGACACGGGTTTGTGGCCAAAAATAAATAAATAAAATTTTTTTTAAAAAAAAGATGCGAATAGGGGCTTCCCTGGTGGCGCAGTGGTGGAGAGTCCGCCTGCCGATGCAGGGGACCCGGGTTTGTGCCCCGGTCCGGGAAGATCCCACGTGCCGCGGAGTGGCTGGGCCCGTGAGCCATGGCCGCTGAGCCTGCGTGTCCGGAGCCTGTGCCCTGCAACAGGAGAGGTCACAACAGTGAGAGGACCGCGTACCGCAAAAAAAAAAAAAAAAGATGCGAACAGCCCCACATTTTAAAAAACCCAAACTAACTTCCTAAAACTTCTGTCACTTGGTTGTTCTCACCATCGGCATCACTGGCACAGACAGAACAGTTTACTCCTCTAGCCAGTGTTTTACAATATGCAGCACTGTGACCCTTTAAGTGGGCCCCAAGGTAATTCGACGGCTGCAATCAGCAAATATATATATCTTTAAGAACAGTATGGAGATGAATGAAATGAAACTGAATAGAGTTAAACAGAAATATGAGAGTTCACTGTATACAATATGGTAAGAGCTATTTTATGAAACTTTAATTTTGTGTTTATGTGTAGGTATAAAATATACTGGATCACACTATAAAATATTTCTTATTGTGGGTCTTGGTCTAAAATGTCTGAAAGACACTGGTGTTAAGAAGCAGATGAAGGGAAGTTAAGGACCTTCAAAAATAGGTACACAGTAAGAAAAAGCCAAACTCTGAAAATGGTTCCTTTTCCTGGAACCTGGGAGGGTTTTATGCATTTTCGGGGTTCACAAAAGAGAGGGGGGCAGTTCATGTGGAAACAGCCTCTGGGACTAGCCCAGTGCCTTCCTCATTTTTCCCAAACCACAAACTTACACAGGATTTTCTAGCCCCTAGATTAGAAACTTCTATTTGTCTCATTCACAAATCTAAGACACAAACCCAACTGTGTGACTGACTTCCCAACTGAAGTCACACAGAGCCAGGCAGAAATGCAAGCATCGTTCACGCAAAAGCCAACAGGAAACAGCTTCGGTGAAAGAGCTGGTTTGTATTTTTAAAATTGGGTTAATAACTATCAAGACATAGCACTCTCCACTCTAGAGTGCAAGTCTCTAAGAGTGTGACATTACACCTTTGCAGAAAGGTGGAGGGAGCTTTGGGAATGGTCACATTCTTAATGTAACTTTCCAGAGAAAATGTACCTTGCACATCTCACATCTAAGGGGGGTGGAGAGGTGGGAGGTGGACAGGAAACTGCAGATAGTTGAGTCCTCATAATGTAATCATCATGAACATAGGAAAAACCTGCTCCAAGACATGAAAACTTTTGGTTCAGCTCACGAAGCAGAGAAGGCAGGATGCAAGGCAAATCAGCCTCAGAAGCTTCTCTCTACTAAACCAGGCCACCATTCCCATTTTAAATTAAGGCACCTGCATATTATAAAGACCTACTCATTGCTTTTGGATTTTAACAACTCTTCACGTTTTCACTGTTCCAGGATCAAATTGGGGGTCTGAAATGGAACTTTGATTTTAGAACCAGAAGTATCAGAGGCATCCACTTTTGTTCCCATCTTGATGGACAAATTTAATTAACCTTTGCTACTCTGTTCCAACCTACTGTTTTAGACAAAACTAGTGACCCACAAACAATATGTTACCATCAGAATCTCAATGGCGGAGACACCAAGAGATATAGCCCTATCAGCAGTACCAGGAAATAAGCCACTTGGATTAGCCGCTCGAAGAAATATGGATTATATTCATGTCACACATGAGCTGTCGGAAACATTAGGATACTTTTAGCATAAATCAGCAGTGTGAAGGGTATCTTATGAGTACTGAACATGACAGGCTGCTTGGAGGGCAAGGTGAGCCTGTCTGGGGCCACCTTCTAAGTGTAAGCACACACGCACAAGCACTTTACCCAAACTGGCATCAAAAACTGGAATGCAGGCTGGTGACCGTTGACGGGCACATCACACTCAATTCGCGGTGTGTTAGTAGCATGGAAAGGTGCTTCCCACTCCAAAACCATGATGGAGAGCCCACCTCAAAGTAACCAAATGACACAAGAATGACCAAAAATCTGTTGCCTTAAAGCACACAGAAGTGCATGGGTGTGTGACTTAAATGTGGATACTATCAGGACTAGGACTCTCCTCCTATCTAATATGTCAAGTCTCTGAAAACATTTTGTAAGATGTCATATCTTATAATATCTTATATCATAAGATGTAAGAAAACATTATATAACACCTCTCAGGGCTTCATACCAGGAAAACCAAGAAATGTGCGCTGCCCCACGAGGAGGGCAGAGAGACGGGGGCAAACGTGCCCCCTCTGTAGTCAGCCAGGCAAACCCAGGTTCCAGCTCCAGCCCCCCACTTGGCAGCCTGTGATATGGCAGGTTACTTCACCTCCCTGAGTCTCAGTTTCCTCACCCGTAAAAGTGGATACCAATCCCCGACACGGCCGTGTTTCAGAGCTGAGCGGAACAGCAGGTATGAAGGGCCCAGCCCCAGGCTGTCCAGTAACTGTCCTGTCGTACCTCTCCCTCCCCTACGGGTCTCCCGCTGTGTGGGCCTCAGTGCAGGGCGGCGGTCACACCCAAGGACCCCTCTTTCGGGTTTGTTACCACATGACTCTGAGCCCTTTTACAGGTAGGTCAGGGACCTAGTAATAGAGAGGGAGACAGAAAAATTGGTCCATTATATACTTCAAAAATTATTTTAAGTATATAAATGTTTGATATTTGAAAGAAAAATCCATTGTCTGAATTGTTTCTACTTTTCACATTTAAATAAGTTGAAAAACCAACTCAAGAAACTACACTGACACCATCAAACAGAAAGAGACAGAGACAGAGAAAACGCTCCTTCCCCTTTTGGGTTGCATACCACTACCCAATACATAGAATTTTTATGTCTGCCCTCCTTCTCTCAGTATTGGCTAAGAATTGCCAAAAACAGTGTTTGTGAAAAGGAATGAAAAATGAAATGCGGAAATAATCCCCTTTTCCCTGTTCCTCAATCTTCTTACGAACTCCCCCCACCAGGAGGTTGTGCATCTCAAGGAGATGCCCTCGGGATCAGGGGTCTCCCAAGAAGGGGGAGCTGACAGCAACCTGTCCTGGGTGCAGGCCGTAAGGGAGTAGAGTACTTTTTAAAATAATAAAACTCACTAAGTCAACCTGCTTCTAATTATCACCAAGCAGTGGCAATTCTAAACGACAGTAATGATAAAATACTTGTCCTCACCCCACCTCGCCTGGTCCCTGGGCACAGCACTGCACAGGGCTCACCTTCCACAAGCACCACAGCTCCCTGGGAACCTCCAGACTCTGACCACAGTAGCGATCAGAGAATTACATGTGTCCTTTCTCTCATCCACCCACTGTGAGCTGGCACTGGAGGGGACTGTCTAGCGCAGGGCCAGGCACAGAGCTGGCACTCGAGGTATGAATGATAAATACAAGAAGGAGTTTCTTATGCACACTCTGTAATATGGAAATTTTTCATAACCCTATTCTTTTTGTTTTTCTACTACCATATTCCTAATATATCTCTAAATATAGGGCAAATCAGCCTCTATTATGCATTCCCTTGATTTTGGTCTTTATCCAACTAATGAGGGCCACTTACCAGGCCACACAAATATGGACTCCCACGAAGTCTGAGACTCACTCACGCACACACATAAGCATTCTGAAAAGCAACTCATTTTATATCATATTCACATCTACTTAGGAAAAAAAGTAAACTAAAAAGGCAAATGGAAATAGATAAGATTTTGGCCAGCAGCCTAACTAAATCAAATCTGAAAGCTTTTAAAAACTGTGACCTAATTATCTAATTTTCAAGCAGATTACGGAATCCCCAAATGACTGTATCATTTACTAACCTGATGCTATTGTGTCAGAGATCTGATTGTGTAACGACCTCACAAGAGACTGATAATGTCTTTTTTTCTGCCTTCAGCTGAATCATGGAGTAGTCCCTGGAGAAGACCAGCCCTTTCCAGGGTTTCCCAACTCAGTCCAGATTAAACTGAACACATGTAAGAATAGAAATGACCCTGCAGGACGGCCCAGGAATCACTGGAGTCTCCCAAAGGGTCCTAGGACCCGAGGTCACCCTCCATCTGGATTTCCTGGGATGCTACTGGACTGCTTCAGTTGGGCTGAGAATCCCTTAGGAGGGCCAGGGCCCAACCCCTCCCCGAGATCCTCTCTGAGTCAGATCTGCCTCCACCAGTGTCCAGGTTTCCAGAGGCCAGTTCCACTTTCTTGTGTAATCCACACATTTTTATCCAAAATACTCTGCAAAAATGACTCTCGTGTGCACTGCTGCAGTGAAGGAGCATTCCTCAGCCCCACCTCTCAGCATCTGTGTTCAGCTTCTAAAATACCCACCACCTCCCTTAATTTTGGTTCCAGACCAAGAGTCACCAAGAATATTGTTATCGCTGGCACCAATTCTTGCAAACAACAGCCCTCTTGCAGGATCAAAGCATGCAAATCGTTCAACTTTCATAATCTGTGCAAGAAAACAACCATTCCTTCCAGGAAAGGTGTAATAAAAACCAGATGATGCCTGTGGTGCCCATGGCTTGTACTCATCTAGAACGTGACAAAATAGCAATTCCTCTGTGACAGTGTGTGTCAACAAGGAGGTCGTTTAGAAACAGAAAGAGACGACTGCATTCCTGTGCTGCAAACCTCGGGGGGCTTCCCAGGATGCCCAGGCCCACTGCTGCCCCACCGGTGCCCTGGCCAACAAAGCTTGTCTCCTGCAGGTGTAGGAATATGAGGTAAAGGCCCAAGAGAACTGGGTTTATTATTTCTTCTTAAATGAGAAGAACCTAATGAGGAATTATGTTTCAGAGGAGAAAATTGCAGATGCGGCTAAGACTTGACAGGCCATTTAAGGGAAAGTTTATAGTAGAGGCAATGCAACCCCAAACTTTGGGAAGCCTGACACCTTCACTTCACTGGCTTTAAACTTCCTGTGGTCTGTAATGACTTTTACATTTAAACGGAAGATTCTTCAAGACTGGTCTTCTGAGCTGGGAAGCCCAATCCCTGTGTCCTCACTGTCCCAGAAAGCAGGACCTACTTGGGGTGCATGTGAGGGAGCCCCACAAAATGCTGGACTAGCATAAAGGCGTTAACAGGGCTGAGATTAAAAGATAGGAAAAGACAACAACACCCTGTCTGCAAAGAGTGAGGTTGAGACAGCTGCTAAACACAGCACACTGAAGACCCCAAAGAATTCCACTGTTGTCATGGTGACACGATGCCAGTGCCTTGGTTTGCAGCCTCTCTCTGGTCTTCGGACTAGTACAACTTTTTAAAAAGGAGGCAGGGGAGACAGGAACAGAGTCGCCAACTTCTTATATTGCCAAGTAAGGGCATTTATGAAAAAAAAATCCTCGTTTCATTAAAAAAGTGTTGGAAAGGGACGGGCCCGATAAAAACAATGTTTTGAATTGAATAATTCAGCTGTAAGAAAAAACCCTTGTCCTTTTTTTCCTCATTTCTCTGTAAACCAGCACAGGTAACAGCCTGCATTCAGGACAGTGAAGTGCAAAACACATTCCCAGTAAAATAAGGAACAAGATGACACCAGCCGTCCACCACTGGTATCTAAACTGAATAATTCACTAAGAACATAAATTAGAACTTGGAGGTATTTAGGGGGAAGAAAAATGTCAGTATCAATATTTTTCTATGAAATGACTACCTAATCTAGAAACCCTAAAATAAGCACCTATAAAATTATTAGAATTAACAGAGTTCACAAAAGTAGGTGGATACCAAATAAATACACCACATTATAGCAACATCAACAGAAATGTATGTCTCTGTAATTCCCTTTTAAAAAACAAATGGGAGGGGGTGTTAGCCCTAATAGCCCAAGGCAAATACCACATCTAATTTAATTTCCTTTTCCTGAGGAAAGAGATTCCTTTACATGCTTTAAACTGAACGCAGCCTTACAAATTCCTCTTCTATGTGCTTGAAAACTTTTTCTTTCCAGAGGAAAAAGCCTGTCAGTGTCTGTTCACCAACAAATAGTGGCCAATAACCAGTTTGCTCTAAGAAGGGAAGTCAGGGCCAGTATATTCAGCCAACAAAGAGGGCGATGGGATTGGAGGGGCAGCCTAGTGGATCACCTGAGTGTTTGTAGAGAGAGCACCTCACTCAGAGAAAAAAGGCCCGAGGTCCTCAGGGAGTCACTTGCTCTTTCCCAGCCAGCATCACCCAGTAGTCTGAGGTGACCAGATGCACATTACCCCGGGGGCCTGGTGGTGCAGCTTACTGGCCTGAGGTGAGCACAAAATTTATCTGAAGTCCCCTACTTCGTCATCAAAATTGATGTGGATTTTGCATTCTACTACCTTCTCCCTGACATACCGTTTTTTAAAATTTAGAAATATTAAAAATTAATGGTTTAACTAATTAATGGTTGGCTATTGTGATTGTGTCCCTGGGAGTGGGAGCCCGGTTTAAGCCTTGGCTTCCTATCCTCCCACCCCACCTCTGGACCCTCCTGGGAGACCCTAGGGCACAGACGTGGAGGCGCTGCATCTGTGCCCACACCGCACACGCGCCAGAAGTCACTTCTTAGCTCTTCGAACTAACAGGCTCGACGGAACCACGCTCATAAAAAGAGGAGGCAGTGTGAAAACCAGGGCCCCCACAGGCTGCTCGTACAGGATGGAGAACAACAGCAGGCAGGCAGCACAGTCAAGAGGGGTGGCGTTTACAAGCGCCCGACGGGCCGCATCCCAGTAATGCCCACAAGGGACACCGTTCTCTGTGCTCCAAAGCCTAGGTCAGACTCTGACTTCCTGCCTGCCTGTGTCTCAGTTTCAAAGCCAGGGCACTTAGATGATCCCCAACCTCCTTCTCATGTACCAGGTGGTAACAGCCTTCCCCCAAGACCTACTTTTTGCACTTTTGTCCATTTGGTTCAGTGGTAGATCCCTAGCACATGGTGGGACCTGCTTGCATGTTTATTTAATAATCGAATGCATTCCAGTGAGGTGCATAATCATAAACGGGCCACCGTATCTTGAGACACTTCAGATTGAGCCCCCAAGAATGATCAGAAGGAAGGAATCACCTCTGCTGCCGTGTGACCACACCCCAACTGTGGCTGGAACGGTTGTCTCCACCTCTGGTGGCACAAGATTCAGAAAAGCCTATCAAGGGGGTGCCCACCAGGGGGACTGAAAGGAGATCCCAGATACAGCTCGAAGTCCTCCCATATTTATTTCTGCTCACTTGATATGTACCTCTCCCTTGTCAACCTGGTACAACATGTTTATTTAAGAGGTAATGTTGCCATGAAGGAGTGCAGCAGGCAATAAAGAGCTTTTGCAGGCAATCAAATGCAGAAGTGAAATTGAGCTGCTGGTCAGTGGAACCAGCCATTCATCGTGAGTTTGTTCCAGTGTCACAAATGTTATTCCTGTTTCACAACATGACAGGAATCTATGATTGGGCCACAAATCTCCAGAGGCTGGAAACAGACCCAGAGCGATTAAAGCAGCTCTCAGCATGCATGCAGGGTATCAACACGAAAGAGCCTTGGGATTCTGGGATGCTGGCCCAGTTGACTGCTCTAGCTTTTTCTTTTTTTTAAACTAGGTTTTGTACTTAGTAGGTGCTCAATAATTATCAGTGGCTTGCATGACTTTATAGGGAGACTTACAGGAAATCTCAATTCTATAATAAAAAGTCAATGATTTCGGGGCTTCCCTGGTGGCGCAGTGGTTGAGAATCTGCCTGCCAATGCAGGGGACACGGGTTCGAGCCCTGGTCCGGGAAGATCTCACATGCCGCGGAGCGGCTGGGCCCGTGAGCCGTGGCCGCTGAGCCTGCGCGTCCGGAGCCTGTGCTCTGCCACGGGAGAGGCCACGACAATGAGAGGCCCGCGATGAAGAGTGGCCCCCGCTCACCGCAACTAGAGAAAGCCCTCGCACAGAAAGGAAGACCCAACACAGCCAAAAATAAATAAATAAATAATTTTTTTTAAAAAGTCAATGATTTCTTTTTGTAAATAATTCAGTACCCTCCCCACTAATCTCTAAGAAGTCTGGCTTTAAAAAATTATGACAATCTCCACTAGAGTCGATTTTTTCTAGGAATCACAAAGGAGCTCTTTGTTCTGAAAACTTTTCATGCTACTCCCCCCAAACACACTGTTACCCAAAGCAGCAAGGGAAGGAGGATAACAAAAGTTATCACTCTGGTGAAGAGTTAGAAGGGAAGTCGGGTCCTAGCAACAGAGTCAAGACAGTAGATGGAGGAGATGTTACCTAAGATTCAGGCCCTTCAGGTAGAGCTGGGGTCAGACCGGGTTAGGGGGAAGGTCCAGTGAGAGAGACCAGCTCAGTGCCCTCCAGGCGCAGCTATGGGGCACCTTCCGAAAGGAGACAGGAAAGCATGGCTACAACCAAGAGAGGATCCCTCCCCTCCCCTCCCCTCCCCAGGAGGCTTCCACCAGAAGGGGGCAAGGCACTCTCTGACGAGCAGAGCCAGGGCGCCCTCCTGAAACAATAGGAATAGCAAGGTCAGGGGAGACCCTGCTCCAGATCACTGTTCCCTATACCTCTGCCATAGCGACTTGGTGAAAAAGTGAGCTGTACAGTTCCTATCCCTTAAATATTGGTTATAAGTATTATTTGTAAGTGTTTTCTATTTAATACTTCTTTATAACACATACATGTTAATAAACATATTTTACGCCATAATCTTTGTCTATGCTTCCAGTTTTCAATTTCCTAAGCAGATCAAATTCTTCCCCAACCCTGATAAAAATTATTCCGTATACATTCATACTCGATCCATATTCACATGTCGTGGTCTTTCAACAATAACAAAAATGTGCATTATGTATACCCCATCTTATTACAAAGGGGATCGGAGGTAGCTAACTAAAATACATATGAACAAAAGGCTGAAAATTAAATAGATTTCAAAAAAGAGTAGGGCCAAGAGACAATCATGGTTAATGAAATAAATTCACAAGAAGTTAATATTAGCATAGCATTTGTTGGTACACACAGAAACTTCCACATACACTTCAGTCATTATGCTGCCTTATATATCCATGCAACACAACAGTTCTTTGAAGGCGGTACTATGCCCACTTGACAGACAAAACAACTGAGTTTCAGAAGGTTAAGTATTTTGCTCAAGGCTACACAACAGTTAAATCACAAGTTAGAATTGACTATAGATCTCCAAGCGCCAGACTCCACGTGTCTCAAAACACACAGTACTGTTTCCCTAAATCTACAGGCCTGGTTTCTGGACAAGGCTCTGTCATCAGCTAGCTGTGGGTGCTGAGCAGATCCCCCAGCTCTGGATCTCAGTCTTCCCTGCAGCAGGATGGGGTGAAAGGTATCTCTGTAAGATCCATTTCAGCTCTGACCATCACTGGACTGACTTTCACCTGTCCTTTTGCAAAATGATGGCTTATATGGATGTTGGCTCTTCAATTTTTAACATTAGAGTTTATTTCCAAGAGAAATAATTTTTGTGGGTGTGACTATAAGGTTGTACGTCAAGCTCAGGGTCAGGTCTGGTTACAAGATTAATCCACAGACTCGTAAAATGTCAGACTTAGAAGGGATGGAGAGGCCATGTGGTCAAGCCCCCTTATCTCAATTGTTTGGATCACCTTTCATGTTACACACAAACTGCAGGGGTGCCTACATATGCTTTATGAAATCACACTCAAAGAAAATCTGGGGGCTTCCCTGGTGGCACAGGCGTTAAGAATCCGCCTGCCAATGGGGGGAAACACAGGTTCAAGCCCTGGTCCGGGTAGATCCCACATGCCACGGAGCAACTAAGCCCATGCGCCACAACTACTGAGCCTGCACTCTAGAGCCTGCGAGCCACAACTACTGAGCCCACGTGCCACAACTACTGAGCCCGTGTACCTAGAGCCTGTGCTCCGCAACAAAGAGAAGCCCACGCACCGCAATGAAAAGTAGCCCCCGCTCGCCGCAACTAGAGAAAGCCCACGCGCAGCAACGAAGACCCAACGCAGCCAAAAATAAATAAAATAAAAAATAAATTTAAAAAAAGAAAAAGAAAATCTGTACGCAGATTCCAAAAGCAACTTCCAAACTGCGAGGAATTCAGCATATTTTAACACTAATGGCCAAGACCGAGAATTTCAGGAAAGTGTCAGGGGCTCTGCTCTCCACTACCTGATGTGACCACACCTCAGCACTGCTCTAGAAGTTTCTGCTTATTTTCCAACCCCCACAAGTGAAGAGAGACAATCAGAAGAGGGATCCAAGAAGACCCCCAATAAAAAGCAAAGGACACAGGTAGGAATTCCAAGCCCTAAAGAGCTAAAGAGGGTGTCAGTATTCGTACTTAACTGATGGCCGTCTCGGTAGCTCCGAGTCTGTTGCAGACCCAGTGTTAACCAGACGGTGCTGGGAAACACACTTTGGAGCCAGACAGCTATAGATTCAAACTCCAGCTCTCCATTTGGTGACTCCGTGACCGTGGTGGCCCTCTGAGTCTCCATGTCCTCACCTGTATAAAGGGGACAATACCATCTGCCTCCCAGGGCTGTGGGAGGATTCACTGCTCCACAAATGGTAACTATCAGGATGGGTGTTATTACTAACTAAGAGGAACAGGCATCAACCACAGTAGCAGAGAAGGACCTATTTCTGCAAAATAATTTGTTAGATGGGAATATATTACCAATGGTGAAAACTGGCTAGAAAATAGATTGAGCCCAGACCTCCTTAAAAACAAACTCTTATGTTAAATGAGGCCTTGGCTTCTCTCCTGGGCCTCTAACCAGGGGGCCCTCTCTCCAGTCTGGTAAGCGGTGGTTCTAGAGAAGGCGCCAACAGCATCAAAACTGCAGGCCCCCCACATGACTAAGAAAAGTATGGGTAACATTCTTCCTCTCACCCTTAGCAGCAGGGGTACAAGAACTTGCCCTTGGGGGGATCTCTCCTTGTACACAGCGGCTGAGGCAGCGCTCCAAAACCAGGCAACGCTGCTGCCCAAGAGAATGTCTCCTCTTGGCTGTCCCTGGTCCCCCAGAGGGTGGACCTTGGCAAGAGACCTCCAAGGAAATCCAAGACTTCTGCTACACCCTCCCCAGGTCTTCCAGGTGGAGTTAAGAACAAACATTAGTGTGTCAGCCATCTTACGCCATTGGAAAGATCCTGACAGAGTGGGAGGGTAAATTAACTTAGGAGATTTCTGATGCTGCTGATCATGAGCTCTCTTTCTTTCAGAAGACACTTAAGAATTTTCTTTCTCATCCTTTTCCTCATAAGCCAACAGGTTCAGAGACCTTCCCTAATTTCCCTTAATTTCTGGCCTGGAAGTAGCCAGAAAACCAGGATGCTCCAGCAGTAGTCCCTGCCTCATGGGAATCTGTAGGATGAGCTGGTTTTTAAGAACTATAAGATACTTCTTTCTCCTTTCTTAGAGGAGAGTCTCTAACAGAAATCAAACCTAAAACCTGCCCCAAATCGTAAAATCCAACTGGCACCCTGAAAGGCCTGTAGGGGTCCAGCCGGAAGATCCATAAATCATCGCATTTCCTTTATACTCATATCACCTCTGAGTTCCAGCGCCTTTTTAAAAAGTCTGATTCTAAAATTAAAATGTATAGAAAACTTATGAAGATGATTAGCCTAGGGAATTAAAGCTGACACATTAACATGCCGAAGAAGTCAGATCCCTAAGGCTAGTGTGAGAGTCCACAAAATGGGGTGGTGTGAGTATCAACAACTTCCCCACATCTACAAATGCAAAATGGAATAGAATTGCTCTGAGGAAAACGTCAATGCACATTTTTTAAAAGTGAGTATAAGAAGGTCAATTACCCTAAACTCCCACATACATACATTGCATTGTGCTGGAATCAAAGCCTAGCTGGGAAAGCCCAAGCACAGTAAATGCATCCAAAATGAGAACAGTTCTCTCAGAACTGGCATCTTACAGTTGGAGGGGGGCTTGGAGGAGCAGAGTCTAAGTGCTCATGCATGCACATTCCCACAACATGGTAATCCAGCCTGTGCATGCTTTCCAGGCCTTGAATCTGCTGCTGATACATTGGCATGATAGAAATGGTGAAAACTGAGGAAGCAGAACAGTGCTGAATAAACATTCCCTGATAATGCAAAATGCTTTGTTTTATCCCAAATATTAAAAGCTCTTGATGGCACACTATTTCAGAAGCACATACTTAGCATATGAAAGACTGACCTCCATTCCCAGCTGAAAATGGTCTCAAGTTGGCCCAGCATAGCAGTGACCTAGTTCTTCTCTCACCTTCTTTCCATGCAAACATACAGATCAGAACACATCTCCCTTCCAGGGTCAAAATTCATCACTGGGATTACTGCCACCCAGAAGGCCACAACCAGCATTTTCTAAGCTGCTCTAAAGAGTGGGGATAAGGCTAGAGGAGATGGGGCCTCTTACATAAGCCACTTGTGAAGCTGATTCTGGCCAACTGGGTATTTATGCAAAATGACATCGAAGGATGAGAAAGGTAAAATTTGAAAACAGAAACAAATATATCCATATTTCTTTACAATTCCTTGCAGTCAACCTCTGGGGTTAAATGATGTTATGGGTAGAGTGAAAACTTTCTACACGTTTTGCATAATGGCACACACGTGTGCTGAGTTGGGCGTGCGCATCTGTGAGTGTGTGCTTACGTGTGTGGTTTTCACATACCCAGTTCACTCTCTGCTAACATCTTACCTGCCACTGGTTTCCTGTCTGACCGGGCACATAAGGGGCTGGGAGGCTCCGAAGGCTGTTCTTCACAGGGGAGCCCCCGAGAGGGCTTCCCATGTCCCCGGAGGGGGAGTCAGCGGCTAAGGCCATGGAGTACTGTGGGTAGTTGTACAGATTGTTGTAGTACGGGAACAGAGACGGCTGGTAAAAGCTGCTGTAGTAGGTGGAGTCGGAGACGAGGTCAGGTGTGTTCTCCACGTGCCCTCTGCTGGTGACAGCAGGAATATCCTGGATGACCACCCGGCCCTCTACTAAGAAAAAAACAGAAAGAAAGAAAAAGACAACATGGTATTAATATGGGGGCCTACAGAACTTTACCTCTAAACCTTGCCAACGTATGGCCTTCCTCCTCAAGATTCGCAGAGCTTTAGACCAAGGCACCTGGGCACGCGGCTGCTCCTGCAGTCGGAATACAGCAGGGTTCCTAAGGCTGGTATAACTCTGGCGGCACAGCTGGCAGACCCTTGGTGATTATTTTTACTGAGAATACCAAAAACATTTTAGGCAGGGGTCATTTTAATCACATAAAGCCTGACCAGGTCTAACTTCTACCTAGACATTCCTATCCTAATGTCAAGAAATTAGAGATCAAATCTAGTTAACTTGGCTGTCTGCAACAGTCTTACAACAAAATTAACTGTATTTCACTTTAAATAAAGTAATAAAAAATCCTAGTGCCCTTTCTATGTGTATGTCCACACAGATATATCCCAGAGCCAAAGCAAGAGGCTAAGAGTTTAAGAAAACATTGTTTCCTTCACTTCCTTCTAACCGCTGATACTGAATCCTGAAGTCTGGACAATGGTATAGACCCTGGGAGACAAACTTCTGTAAAAGGTCAGTTAGTAACTATTTTAGGCTTTGTGGCCATTCCTCTGCAGAATGTACAGGCTGCTGCGTGGTTGTGTTGCAATAAGACTTTATTCACAAACACAGGCAGTGGGCCAAAGTGATCCGCAGGCTGAAGTTTGCCGACCCAGGGTCTAGATGTTAAGCTGTCAATTCCAATAAACAACTGAATGGACTCCTAAGTCGTCTCTCCAATAAACATTTATTAAACAATGTTCTAAGAGTTGGCCAAGTGCCTAAAATGGCTGCAAGGTATCAGGCTGCCCCTGCCCACTGGGAGTCTACAGTATAGGATGGACGATGCGATTACAAATTATAACAAGGACTCTCATACAGGAATACCCATAAACTTTTATGGAAACTCAAAGGCTGAAAGATGACATGCAACCTAGAAAGGAATTACAGAGACCGTCATAGAAAAAAACTGCACCTGCGTTGTACTTTAAAAGAGGAGCAGGAAATAGGTGAAAATGAGAAAAAGAGAGTACTGAGAACAGGGCAGCAAAGACAAAGGGATGGAAGAAGGAAAGTGGGAGGGGACCTTGGGAGTGATGGACAGGGCTGTCGGGTTAAGAATTGCGAAAAGGGCAAAAGAGGGCCAGTCTTACAGGCAGGCTGCAGCCAGGTGAGGGGAAGCCTCAGGCCAGCTCTCTGAACTCTTTCCAGGCTGTGGTGGGAACCATTGAGGATATGTGAGCAAGGAGCACAAAGGATCAGAGCTGTGCTTTGGAGTGATTCAACTGATGGCAATTCTTTTTTTTTTTTTTTTTTTTTTGATGGCAATTCTTAAGACAAGCAAAGGGAATAGAGCCCAGAGGCAGGAAGAGCCACCAGGGAGCCACTGAAGCAGTCAGGGAGAGACCCAGCAGACTGCAAATACCAGAGACACGGGGGAGATGAGCTCAAGAGAACTGCAGGACTGAGGGGCATCAGGACACAAGACGCAGGAAAAGCCAAAGAGGAAGAGCGGGAGGCCTGGGGTGGCAGCAGAGATGCAGGTGGTAAGTCTGCTTCATCACCATGCAAGGAGCCAGAGGGGCACGGACATGGGGGAGAGGAGCCAGGCCGAGAAACTCGACGCCTGCACTCATGGGAGAGGCTGAGGTTGGAAGCTGAGATTCAGGAGTCACCGCCGGGAGATGCTGGCTGCATCCGGGAAGAGGAGAGAGCTGTTACAGAAGAGTATGTTCTGAAAGGAGAAAAGAGCACCAAGGCCAGAACCCTGGAGAATGGAGGAGAGAACGCAAGGTCACAGAGGACAAATTCGACAGGGATGGCAGAGGGGCAGGCTGCAGTGTCAACCCTGCTAAGAGATCAAGCAAAATTAGTTCTGGAAAAGACCCATAGAGGGCTGGGTCTTTAGGGCCCTGTGGTTTTAGCACAGTGTTGGAGAAGCAGAAGCCTTCGAGAGATAAAGGAGCTAAGGGAGCCAGTGAGCGATGAGGAAACAGATGAATACGGTGAACAGC
Organism: Physeter macrocephalus; assembly: GCF_002837175.3. Taxonomy (NCBI): domain Eukaryota; kingdom Metazoa; phylum Chordata; class Mammalia; order Artiodactyla; family Physeteridae; genus Physeter; species Physeter macrocephalus. The sequence goes on along the minus strand of NC_041222.1, from coordinate 44,098,278 downwards.
CTTCTCTCTGGTCGGAAGGGACGACCCAGCGAGCAGCACTGCCATGCATCCCCCGTGCTGAGCAGACTGCCGGACGCCTGGGGGTAAATATTTGCAGAAGGGATCGAAGAACAGTGTTTTTTCAAGTAGCCTGTCATCAAAATAAATACGAGGAAAAACTAGAAGCTCCAAGGAGTAATAAGATATTGTTATTTCATTTTTAAAACACAGAGAAGGGCTGAACACACATAGGCAGGGAGAAGCCTGTGGAGAGAAATTCCCAGGACTAGCAACACGTGGCCCAGAGCAGGTGCTCAGAAAGTGTCCTCTGACTGAATGCGGGGAAGGCGTGACTAAACGTGCATGCTCTGGAAGGTTTGGGAGAGATCTACAACAAAATGTGTTTCTACAGCCTCATTTTATAGTCAGCACTGAAGTCTCTTTTCTCTGACAGGATAGCAAGTCCGTCTACCTCAGGCTCCTGGCGGTGCATTGTCAGGGCCACTCTCTTATTATACATCTCTTTCCTTTCTTCTGTCCTCCTCTTCCCAACTAACGAGATGAAAAGTTCCAATTCCATCACTCTCCCTGTGTCTGGAGAAGGCACCTGCAATTCTTTCCTCCTGAACTTTCCCACTGGTCTATCTCTTATTTTAAACACCAACGTAGTGGCAAAATAGATGGTTTTCTGTATCTAACTCTTTTTCAATGTCATGTCTTTATGTTAACCTGATTATAAAAGCAATACAAGTTTCACAAAAAATGATAAATTATAGTTATTTAAATCAGAAAAGCAGGCTTCCCTGGTGGCGCAGTGGTTGGGAGTCCACCGGCTGATGCAGGGAACACGGGTTCGTGCCCCGGTCCGGGAAGATCCCACATGCCGCGGAGCGGCTGGGCCCGTGAGCCATGGCCACTGAGCCTGTGCCCATCCCTGCAGCTGAAAAACACTGGATACCCCTAGGGCCTGCCCTTCAAAAGCACGCTTCTTGATAAAGAAAACAAAACAAAATACAGTAGGAGGTAAAGAATTAAAACAGAAACCCAAAAACACGAGCATTCTCAGATCAGGGCACAGGTTCATGAATTTCTACATCATAACTTTAGTTAGGACCATTAATCAGGCCTCAGTTTACCCAGAAACAAAGTGTTGTCAGTAATAACCCTCAAAGTACCAAGGGCATGGCTTCAATAAATTTCAGAGTAAACCTCAAATAAAATGTGACATCAGGTCAAAGCAAGGATTTGTTTTGCTACAGATGACTGTAATTAATTAAAATGCGATCACTTTTCTACTTACCCATATTTTATTCCCTCTTTCAAATTATAATGACCTTTAAGAATAAATTAAGATATATGTTGGAAAAGTTTTGATTCATACTAGCATTTAAATAAACAATAAAATAAAAATCATTTGAGCTTTATGAGAGTAAATGCCTAAATATTTTAGATTCTTAAAATGTTTAAGCACTCTCAAAAAGTGACATTTTAAAAAGCACTAGGAGAGGGCATCCATTCCAGGGACATGTGGAACTACCAAATTCTTATTTTATAAACCGTATTTTAAAGTTCCAAATTAACATTCCTGGTCAATGTTCAAAACATCTTTATGCCTCCCAGCCTTTATGTGCGTGCTACCAGTAAGTGGAAATTTCCCAAGGCTGAAATAAACATCCATCAAATTATGTGTCTAATCCAGCGGTGCTCAGAGTGTGGTCCTTGAATCAGTGGCATTGGCATCACCTGGGAATTTGTAGAAATGGACATTCTCGGACCCACCCCAGACCCACTGAATCAGAAACTCTGAGGGCTGGCCCAGCAGCCTGAGTTACAACAAAGCCTGCAGTAGGTTCTGATGCGCTCAAAAGATGGAGAACCACTAGTTTAAAGATTCAAAGCAACTGCTCTATAAATTCTCCCTAAAAATATGTGACTCCTGACTGCATTATTGTGACAGGCCTGACTGGCTACCAAGTAAGAGCATACAAATGAATTCCACTGAATAAAGACGTTGGGCTTCTACAGAAATCACTGCAGAGCTTGGATCACAAGCTGTGGGTACTGTGTGTATACTGCTGTCAGATGGTTCTGATTTTCATGGCTCACACCCAGACTTTCTTCATTTATTCTAACCACAAAAGCTTAATTCACCCTTTCAAGTGCTAGTATAGTGACAAAGTATACTATTCCTCATAAGGCTTCTGGACTATCAAGAGGTACAGGTAGGGCTTCCCTGGTGGCGCAGTGGTTAAGAGTCCGAAAAAAAAAAAAAAAAAAAAAAAAGAGGAGCAGGTAATGCAGAAATCATTTACTCTTGATCTTAAGGTGTTTTTTTTGTTTAGTGTGGCTGATTTTTTTAAAAAATTTTTGTTCACGTGGACCATTTTTTTTAAAGTCTTTACTGAATTTGTTACAGTATTGCTCCTGTTTTAAATATGCTTTGTTTTTTTGGTCTCGAGGCATGTGGGATCTTAGCTCCCCAACCAGGGATCGAACCCGCACCCCCTGCATTGGAAGGCCTGGACCACCAGGGAAATCCCCTTAAGGTGTATTTTGGTACTTATATTTGATTAGTTCATTAGTTATCATATAACAACTGTCCAAAGCTTTGCTCTAGACATTGTAAAAGGCACAGAGAAGTATTCAAAATGTTTCATTTCTTCTTAAGAGGGTCCCATCTATTTGGGAAAATTAGGTGTAGACCGAGAATCCTACAAGTAATGATCCAATGGCCACGATGACAATATAGGCAGACGTCACCATCAGCAAAGGGAGTGGAGACGTGAGTCAGGACGGAGGTGATTCAGAGATGGTGAGGGTGGAGAGGCAATCACGAGAGGAGAATAATATCAACAGGATAATGCAGGAGGGAAAGGACAAGACAGGTTCCAGGGACAGTGACCAGATGAGCCTGGCTGGAGTGGAGAGGTCACGTCAGGGGACAGTGGATGCCGAGACTGGAAACTTACTTTTGGGACGCACTGTGGAAGGCCTTGCATGTGAATCCCAGCCAAGGGCTTCTGGCTGCCCCTCAAGCTCTAGGGAGTCGATGAGTTTTCAGAGCAAGGGAGTAACATAAAAATGTTTTAGGAAAATCAGTCTGATGCAAGCACAAAAGAAGGATCTAGAATAAGGAGGCAGAAGAACAGACGAGGCTAGAACAGTCTCTTCTAGATATGTACGTGGTCTATAGACTAGAATAGAGAGGCTCTTTAAATTCTCCAGGCCAGAAGAGGTGACTATAAGCTCGCACAGGGAGGCTGCAGTAAAGGGAAAAAAGGAACTACATGAAAATTACTGGCATGTCTGGTTTTCCGGGAATTCCCTTCAAACAACCACGTTACACTACTAACACCTGTAACCCGGGGACCAGGGATGCCACCCAGCTCCCCTTTCAGGTCCTTGCTCCACTGCTGAGTGATCATGCTTTACTTACTCCAGTTTGAGAAGGAACATGTAGCTCTCGCCCAGAGTAAGAATACAAGCAAGATGTGCCATCTCTCCAACCTCTGCTACAGCAGAATTCCCCAAAGAGTAACTGGAGACAGTCTCTTCACCACTGAGCTGGTAAGTCACGCTAAGTGTCACTATTAACTGACTATAAACCTGAAAGATTTCCAACTCACAAGCCACAAAATATATAAAGCATACAAAATTTGAAATAGGCTGTGTGTGTATGTACTTTAAACCACAAGGCCAGTATGACTAACTACAAAGACCAGAGCAGTATACTGAAAAGCAAACACCTTAATGAATCTGCTGAAAATTCTTAAGCTGGATCTCACTCTTTATTTTTCTAGAATAAAAACCGGTCAAGGTGACTTAACAATGATATTCATAATGAGAGAAAGTACAGTGGCACTGGTCCAAGAAAATGGGGTTGCTCCTTAACCAGTGGTCCCTTATAGGAATTATCAACCCCTAAGTCCTCTGCCAAGATGCAAATGAAAGCACAAAGCCAGCTATTTTAAGTGTTGTCACTTATGACTGGAATAGTCCTAATGTGTGCTGTAAGGAAGAAAGATCAGCAAGTGTGGATTCAACAGCGAAGAAAGGAAGCAGTGCCCAGAGAAGTATGTTATCTGGAAAAATGACCAGCAGCAATCATCCAACAGAGACGTTTGCAGAGACGTCGCCTACAGAATCGATGTCTTCTTATTGCAATGGCCCAATTTGTGGCTCCGTACATTTATTTACCCTCAACACGTCCCATTCTTTGATAAGCCTTCCCAATCCCTCTGCTACTTTTTTTTTTTGCACTAACATATGCAGCGTGAAATATGATTCACTCCTTCCTGAGAGATCAATACCCACACATGATAAATACCCTTATTGATCCTGCAGTATTATATGCTGGTCTCTGGGCCCATGGCATATTAATAGTAGTTAACCAGTAATTCATTTTAAGGTATGTGAAGGTTTTTTCTCCCACTCTTCTCTGGTGTCAAGATTCCCAGAGTTGTTGCACTTTGTGTCCTTCATGTGAAAACCTGAAGCCATACTCCCTTTTCAACGACAAAACCAAACCCCACAGTTTTCTATATGAAAGATCACATAGGAAACCAAAATTTATGATTCACAGCCATCTCAAGTAAGTGGTAGATTTATGTGTACCGGGTTTTATTTTTCTTCATAACCCCATCCCTTGCGTGGTGCCTGTCCTACTTAGCTTCTAGTTTTAAGTGTTAACCAGGCAGAATTGTGCACTGCTACGTCCAAGATCTCAAAATTACCTGCCAGCTACTAGCATGTTGTGCTGAGTGGTAGGAAGGTACAGCAAAAGTACAAGCCATTGTCCCCATTCTTATTTTTTTTTAAGGAAAATTAAGGTCTTAAGAAAAGACAATGTTGTTTGATGACATGTCATGGAATCTGGAGGAGACAGTGGGGTGCCGCTTGCTGGAACAAGTTGGAACAAGGTGGCTTCCTCAGCTCCCTGTTTTTAGGCCGTCTTCACCGCAGGGCAACCCTATGTCCAGACTAATCAGCTCCTGACATTTCCTAGATTTAGGGAAAACTGAGAAATCAGCCTCAGGACTCTTCCCCTGCAAGGGAAAGAACCCAAAGGGAGACGTTGATACATGGGGAGAAAAGTCGATCTGTGAGCTGACGCCTGGCCCCTCGGAGCACTTGTCCAACTCCAAGAAGAAAAGCTCACCATCCTAACCGAGAGATTGGTGGGTTTTCCGAGCTAAAACAGAGCTAGAGCAGGAGAGGCCTGATGACTGAGGCGACAGCGTGCCTACTGTTCACACCACCAAGTGTCGACCGTGATGGTGGACGAGGGGAGTCATCACAGCTGCCACCTTCCCCTGATTCCGGAGAAACAACTCATGTTCAGAGCACTAAACTTATTGAGCGCCTATGTGTGCGAGGCAACCTGCCGCACTTTGGGGGACGAAGACGTACTCCTTGACGCTGCAAAGCCCAGCAGTAAGGTGGGATTCTGAAACACACACACAGAAGGAGAGACTGACTAAGGCTACCGGAAAACACAAAAATTGTGTGGCCAGGAGGGCGAAATTAAGCCCAGCCTTCAAAGTACAAGTTCTGCTGATGCTGGCTCATTAACATCATTCTCCACTCTGGACCACAGGCAGGGAATATGTTACAGCCCATTTCTCCTCTTTCCCAAGGAATTTTTTTTTTAATGTAATTTGGTCCTGAAGGAATGCGTCAAGGTCACTTTTCTTTGTAGGGTGAAGGCTTTGCATAACAAAGTGAACCTGAAGTTGGCCTTTAAAACCCGGAGAGCTTTGCCAGATCAAAGGAAACAAGCAAGAGATATGGAGGACAATGGAGAAAATAGAGCAATTCAGGCCTCCCAAGGGAGCTGCCAAGATTTGAAACATGCTGCCCCACCCACCGCCACCGAGAAGCTTAGTAACAAGCACATCTATTGTGTGCAGCAGCTCCCAAAGTGCTGGGCAGGGAATGCCCAGGATACAAGCAAAAGCCTCACCCTGCCCTCAAGGAGCTTCCTCTCTGTGTTGATGAAGAGCAGGGGAGAATTTAAGGGACCAGAGAAGGTTTTCCTGGTAGAAGACTTTTACACAAAGGAGGAGAGAGCGAAGGAGAGAGAAAGGAATTCCAAGCAACAAAAGGAGACACGGCACCAAAAAAGTTTCTGGGAAGTCAGAGCAGCCTGCAGAGCAGAGCAGAAGGGGCTCAGGGTCCCCACGGGATGAGAATGAGGGTGCTGCTGGCACAGTAGTTATGGAGTTTAGACTCTCCTCCAAGGAAAGATCTTAACTGGATCTGAAGATTGCTACGTAAAGTGCAGGCTTCGCTGTGCAGTCGCTGGGAGCAGCTGATGGCATCCCGGCAGCTCCCACCTCACACACGTGGCACCTGCCATTGTTCCTGGTCACAGTTTCTGCTCCCAGGTCCCTGCCTCCCCCACTGTGTGCCGCAGGATTCCCCAGACACCTGGGAAGGAAAGGGTTTGCCAGATGTGGAGAAAATACCACCTCTCTGACTTTACCAGAAAATGTCTCATGGCCATGAAGGCCGATCTCGTGGCCAAGAAAGAGGTTTTCTCTCTGTAGGCCAGTTCAGCATTTCCTGTCATTGCCAAGATGCCAGAGTCACTCTGAGGCTCTGTCCACACCGCCTGGCACACCAGAGGGGTGGGCAGGGCCACAGAGGCCAGCGGCAGAGCTCCTGCTGGGAGCGGATGAGGAAAGAAGAGACAAGATGCCCAATGAGTTTCCTCCACACCCAGTGTTCTATTCTAAGAGATCTTACGGAGAATCCCTTCTTCAATCTTCTTAGTATTTCTCACACTGAGAAAATTTTACATTAGGAGCATTTTTGATAGACTGTGTCCATATACTTAGGTCTCCACAGAAAAGGTCTGCTCTGTTCACTGTGCTGTACAGCAGAAAGTAACACAACATTGTAAGTCAACTATACTCCAATAAAATATTTTTTTAAAAAAGTCTGCTCTGGGGCTTCCCTGGTGGCGCAGTGGTTGCGCGTCCGCCTGCCGATGCAGGGGAACCGGGTTCGCGCCCCGGTCTGGGAGGATTCCACATGCCGCGGAGCGGCTGGGCCCGTGAGCCATGGCCGCTGAGCCTGCGCGTCCGGAGCCTGTGCTCCGCAACGGGAGAGGCCACAGCAGAGGGAGGCCCGCATACCACAAAAAAAAAAAAAAAAAAAAAAAAAAGTCTGCTCTGAACTGTATTCCAACAACTTAAAAGGTAGGGGCTTCCTTTATCAGGGTCTTTTTCTTGGCAGGAAGGGTGCTGAACAGAGGGGTGTCCGTTTTTAAGTCTGCTCAAGGCCAGCCCCCTTTAGATTTGGGATTTAGAGTCTGCTTTTATAACTTTCTTTTAAAAATAAGATTGTAGACAATACAGCTTCAAGATGGCAGAAGAGTAAGACGTGAAGATCACCTTCCTCCCCAGAAATACATCTACACGTGGAACAACTGCTACAGAACACCTACTGAACGCTGGTAGAAGACCTCAGACCTCCCAAAAGGCAAGAAACTCCCCACGTACCTGGGTAGGGCAAACAAAAAAGGAAAAACAGAGACAAAAGAATAGGGTCGGGACCTACACCAGTGGAAGGGAGCTGTGAAGGAGGAAAGGTGTCCACACACTAGGAAGCCACTACACGGATGGAGACTGCGGGTGGCGGAGGGGGGGAGCTTCAGAGCCACGGAGGAGAGCGCAGCAACAGGGCTGCGGAAGGCAAAGCGGAGAGATTCCCACGCAGAGGATCGGTGCCGACCAGCACTCACCAGCCCAAGAGTCTTGTCTGCTCCCCCGGGAAGGGCGGGGGCTGGGAGGTGAGGCTTGGGCTTCAGAGGTCAGACCCCAGGGAGAGGACTGGGGTTGGCGGCTTGAACACAGCCTGAAGAGGTCAGTGCACCACGGCTAGCCGGGAGGGAGTCCGGGAAAAAGTCTGGACCTGCCTAAGAGGCAAGAGACCATTGTTTCCTGGTGCGCGATGAGAGGGGATTCAGAGCACCGCTTAAAGGAGCCCCAGAGACGGCGCGAGCCGCGGCTATCAGCACGGACCCAGAGACGGGCATGAGACGCTAAGGCTGCTGCTGCCGCCACCAGGAAACCTGTGTGCGAGCACAGGTCACTCTCCACACCTCCCCTCCCGGGAGCCTGTGCAGCCCGCCACTGCCAGGGTCCCGGGATCCAGGGACAACTTCCCCGGGAGAACACACGGCGCGCCTCAGACTGGTGCAACGTCCTACCGGCCTCTGCCGCCGCAGGCTCACCCTGCATCCGTACCCCTCCCTCCCCCTGCCTGAGTGAGCCAGAGCCCCCGAATCAGCTGCTCCTTTAACCCTGTCCTGTCTGGGTGAAGAAGAGACGCCCTCAAGCAACCTACACGCAGAGGCGGATCCAAATCCAAAGCTGAACCCCGGGAACTGTGCAAACAAAGAAGAGAAATTTCTCCGTGCAGCCTCAGGAGCAGCGGATTAAAGCTCCACAGTCAACTTGAGGTACCCTGCATCGGTAGAATACCTGAATAGACAATTAATCATCCCAAATTGAGGAGGTGGACTTTGGGAACAACGATATATATATTTTTTTCCCTTTTTTCTTCTTGTGAGTGTGTAAGTGTATGCTTCTGTGTGTGATTTTGTCTGTATAGCTTTGCTTTTACCATTTGTTCTAGGGTTTTGTCTGTCCGTTTTTGTTTTGTTTGTTTTAGTACGGTTCTTAGCACTTGTTATCGTTGGTGGATTTTCTTTTTGGTTTGGGTGCTCTCTTCTTTCTTTTTTTTTTTTATTATTTTACAAAAATTTTTTTTTAATAATTATTTTTTATTTTAATAACTTTATTTTATTTTATTTTTTCTTCTTCTTTCTTTCTTTCCTTTTCTTCTCCCTTTTATTCTGAGCCATGTGGATGACAGGCTCTTGGTGCTGCAGCCAGGCGTCAGGGCTGTGCCTCTGAGGCAGGAGAGCCAACCAAGTTCAGGACACTGGTCCACAAGAGACCTCCCAGCTCCACATAATATCAAACGGCGATAATCTCCCAGAGATCCCCATCTCAATGCCAAGACCCAGCTCCACTCAGCGACCAGCAAGCTACAGTGCTGGACACCCCATGCCAAACAACTAGCAAGACAGGAACACAACCCTACCTGTTAGCAGAGAAGCTGCCTAAAATCATAATAAGGCCATAGACACCCCAAAACACAACACCGGACGCAGTTCTGCCCACCAGAAAGCCAATATCCAGCCTCATCCACCAGAACACAGGCACCAGTCCCCTCCACCAGAAAGCCTACACAACCCACTGATCCAACCTTACCCACTGGAGGCAGACACCAAAAACAACGGGAACTACGAACTTGCAGCCTGCAAAAAGGAGACCACAAACACAGTAAGTTAGGCAAAATGAGAAGACAGAGAAACACACAGCAGATGAAGGAGCAAGGCAGAAACCCATCAGACCTAACAAATGAAGAGGAAATAGGCAGTCTACCTGAAAAAGAATTCAGAATAATGAGAGTAAAGATGATGCAAAATCTTGGAAATAGAATGGAAAAAATACAAGAAACGTTTAACAAGGACCTAGAAGAACTAAAGAGCAAACAAACACTAATGAACAACACAATAAATGAAACTAAAAATTCTCTAGAAGAGATCAATAGCACAATAACTAAAGCAGAAGAACGGATAAGTGGCCTGGAAGATAAAATAGTGGAAATAACTACCACAGAGCAGAACAAAGAAAAAAGAATGGAAAGAATTAAGGACAGTCTCAGAGACCTCTGGGACAACATTAAATGCACCAACATTCGAATTATAGGGGTCCCAGAAGAAGAAGAGAAAAAGCAAGGGACTGAGAAAATATTTGAAGAGATTATAGTTGAAAACTTCCCTAATATGCGAAAGGAAATAGTTATTCAAGTCTAGGAAGCACAGAGAGTCCCATACAGGATAAAACCAAGGAGAAGCATGCCAAGACACATACTAATCAAACTATCAAAAATTAAATACAAAGAAAACATATTAAAAGCAGCAAGGGAAAAACAACAAATAACACACAAGGGAATGCCCATAAGGTCAACTGCTGATCTTCCAGCAGAAACCCTGCAAG
>NC_041222.1:44086388-44086887 GCF_002837175.3 Physeter macrocephalus | reverse complement strand
CAAATCAAGCCTCAGTAAATTTAAGAAAATTGAAATCATATCAAGCATCTTTTCTGACCACAACGCTATGAGACTAGATATCAATTACAGGAAAAACTCTGTAAAAAATACAAACACATGGAGGCTAAACAATACACTACTTAATAACCAACAGATTACTGAAGAAATCAAAGAGGAAATCAAAAAGTACCTAGAAACAAATGACAATGAAAACATGACGACCAAAAACCCATGCGATGCAGCAAAAGTAGTTCTAAGAGGGAAGTTTATAGCAATACAATCCTACCTTAAGAAGCAAGAAATATCTCAAATAAGCAACCTAACCTTACACCCAAGGCAATTAGAGAAAGAAGAACAAAAATACCCCAAAGTTAGAAGGAAAGAAATCATAAAGATCAGATCAGAAATAAATGAAAAAGAAATGAAGGAAACAATAGCAAAGATCAATAAAACTAAAAGCTGGTTCTTTGAGAAGATAAACAAAATTGATAAACCATTA
>NC_041222.1:44085061-44085685 GCF_002837175.3 Physeter macrocephalus | reverse complement strand
AAAGAAAACTACAGGCCAATATCACTGATGAACATAGATGCAAAAAACCTCCACAAAATACTAGCAAACAGAATCCCACAGCACATTAAAAGGATCATACACGATGATCAAGTGGGCCATAGCCCAGGAATGCAAGGATTCTTCAATATATGCAAATCAATCAATGTGATACACCATATTAACAAATTGAAGGAGAAAAACCATATGATCATCTCAATAGATGCAGAGAAAGCTTTTGACAAAATTCAACACCCATTTATGATAAAAAGTAGGCATAGAGGGAACTTTCCTCAACATAACACAGGTCATATATGACAAACCCACAGCGAACATCGTCCTCAATGGTGAAAAACTGAAACCATTTCCACTAAGATCAGGAACAAGACAAGGTTGCCCACTCTCACCACTCTTATTCAACATCGTTTTGGAAGTTTTAGCCACAGCAATCAGAGAAGAAAAAGAAATAAAAGGAATCCAAATTGGAAAAGAAGAAGTAAAGCTGTCACTCTTTGCAGATGACATGATACTATACATAGAGAATCCTGAAGATGCTACCAGAAAACTACTAGAGCTAATCAATGAATTTGGTAAAGCATCAGGATACAAAATTAATGCACAGAAATC
>NC_041222.1:44083977-44084612 GCF_002837175.3 Physeter macrocephalus | reverse complement strand
CAAATGAAGCAACTGACAAAGGATTAATCTCCAAAATTTACAAGCAGCTCATGCAGCTCAATATCAAAAAAAAACAAACAACCCAATCCAAAGATGGGCAGAAGACCTAAATAGACATTTCTCCAAAGAAGATATACAGATTGCCAACAAACACATGAAAGAATGCTCAACATCATTAATCATTAAAGACATGCAAATCAAAACTACAATGAGATATCATCTCACACCAGTTCAAATGGCCATCATCAAAACATCTACAAACACACTGTAAAAGAAATTATACTCCACTAAACATGTTAAAAAATTTAAAAGAAAAAATCTACAAACAATAAATGCTGGAGAGGGTGTGGAGAAAAAGGAACCCTCTTGCACTGTTGGTGGGAATGTAAATTGATACAGCCACTATGGAGAACGGTATGGAGGTTCCTTAAAAAACTACAAATAGAACTACCATATGACACAGCAATTCCACTACTGGGCATATACCCTGAGAAAACCATAGTTCAAAGAGAGTCATGTACCACAATGTTCACTGCAGCACTATTTACAATAGCCAGGACATGGAAGCAACCTAAATGTCCATAGACAGATGAATGGATAAAGAAGATGTGGCACATATACACAATGGAATATTA
>NC_041222.1:44081583-44083560 GCF_002837175.3 Physeter macrocephalus | reverse complement strand
GGGGATATATGTATATGTATAACTGATTCACTTTGTTATAAAGCAGAAACTAACACACCATTGTAAAGCAATTATACTCCAATAAAGATGTTAAAAATAAATAAATAAATAAATAAAATAAAAATAAGACTGTCGATGTTTGTCTTTGCTTCTGCAGGTCCCCAATGGTGATCTGAAGAGAAGGACTAGACCCTTAAGTAAATGTGAAGAGATAAAAAGCCACATTATCTGGTATTATTTCACATGGCTTTTGTTCAACCCACGATTATATACCTAGATCAATTTAATACCCCTGGTTTTCAGTTGGGTATTTGTCCTATAAAATGTTTCAAGTCATCAAGAACAGTACCTTAACCAACTGCTGAGAAGGACTGGGTCCCCCAGGAACAGAACCTGCCTCCAAAACAGAAGCTCTCACCCTGGGCTGCACGGGGTAGCGTGGAGGGTAAAATCCCTCAGGACCAGGCCATCCCGAAGACCCTTTACATTAGAGCCTCTGGCTGGGGATCCAGGCATCAGAAGTCTTCCGAGCCGCCAGGGTGACTCCACCAGCAGGGTGACAACTGCTTTCAACCCACCAGAGGTTGGTGTTTTAGCACCAGGAACTCCCACTCTTATACCCTATGGCAGCAGCTCCGAAAATGTGATTGAGGCCCCATGCCCACACCACCTTTTCAAGGGTCCACGAGGTCAAAAGTATTTCCACAATAACATAAAGCTGCTATTGGCCTTTCTCTCTGTGTTGACAGTTGCACTGATGATGCAGAAGCAATGATGGGGAAAATGTGGTTTCTTAGCAGGACTCAAGGCAGTCCCACCAAACTGTACTGAGAGTCACTGTATTCCCTACTGCTATGAAGTAAAATAGTTTTAAATTTTTATGTCAATTTTGCTTAAGATGCCCTTGATGAAGCAGGAAAAAAAACTGATTAAATCTCTACCTTTGACTGCCTCTTATTATCATGGTGACCAAGTGGGAAGGACTCACAAACCACTTCTGCTGCTTTGGGCTGATGTTTTCCTTGGAGAAGGCGCTTGTGTAAATGTTTGAATGAAGAAACAGGCTCACTGCCTTTTCTTTTTTTTTAATGGAACGCCATTGACTTGAAAGAATGACTGATGACAAACTACAGTTACTGAGACTTGGGTATTTGGCAGACATTTTCTTTAAAAAGAAAAAAGTGAGCCTATCGCTTCAAGGAAAACAACTGAAAGTATTTATTGCCAAAACGTTGAGCTTTAGAGTAAAAACCGGAACTTTGGAAAACACATCCACCATCATGTGCTTGACAGCTTTCCAAACATAAAGAGCATTCTGACAAAATCAGCAGTGATATTAATGAGTGGGATTTTCTGATATTTCGTAATGAAATGTCAACATTTGGAAGATCTGCACAATTCAGTGAACAAATATTTTCCAAATGACCAATGCATGACATTACAAAATAATGCATGATTGACAGATCCATTTAAAGTGCAAGATGGATTTTAATTTAACTGAGTACAAAAAACTCATTAGCATGGCTTCATGATCCACACTGCAACTAATCTTTAAGAAATTATCACTTGTCAAGTTTTGGTCTAGTATCAAAGAATAGTCACAGTGATCTCAAAACACTATTCTATTCAAGCATTTCTCTTCCTTTTCCAACTATTTATCTATATGAAGCTGAACTGTCTTCATGTATTTCAATCAAAACAACAGACTGGGGACTTCCCTGGCGGTCCAGTGGTTAAGACTCTGCCTTCCGATGCAGGTTCGATCCCTGTTCGGGGCGCTAAGAAAGATCCCACATGCCTCATGACAAAAAAACCAGAACATAAAACAGAAACAATATTGTAACAGATTCAATAAAGACTTAAAAAAAAAAAACAGACTGAATGAAGTACATATGGGAACTCAGCTGTGTTCTATTTTTTTTTTTTTTTTTTTGCTGTACGCGGGCCTCTCACTGTTGTGGCCTCTCCCGTCGCGGA
>NC_041222.1:44079564-44081503 GCF_002837175.3 Physeter macrocephalus | reverse complement strand
GGACCCGGCGGCTCAGCGGCCATGGCCCGCGCGACTAGCCACTCCCCGGCATGTGGGATCTTCCCGGACCGGGGCACGAACCCGCGTCCCCTGCATCGGCAGGCGGACTCTCAACCACTGCGCCACCAGGGAAGCCCTCAGCTGTGTTCTATTAATAAGCCAGACATATAAAAGATATTTGTAAAAATGTGAAACAATGCCACCCTCCCTCACTAATTTGTTTTGGAAAATATAGTTATTTTTCATTAAAATATGTTACTTAGGTTAACAAATAACAGATTTATTATTTTCAAGGAATTAACAAATGTATTCTTAATTTCTCAGTTTTAGTTTCCAATTCAATAAATACTGATAGATGTAATTCACATAAACAAAAGCTCTTTGAGGTCCTCAAGAATTTTTTAAGAGTGTAAGAAATTTGAGAACCTCCATATCGCAGGCTCTTCTCTTTCCAGGAGGACGGATTTCAGAGCAATTGGAGTCAGTGTCTCATCCTGAGCTGGCACACTGAGCTGCTTAGTTAGCAGTCAGCAGGAAAGGTCCAACTGGATGCCTCTTGCTTTACCCCTAAGCCAGGGACATTTCTTTCAGTAAAACAGGCATTCACCCCTACACAATGTGGCCGGGCAGCAGAGCCTTGGGTTGAGAGCACCAACCTAGGCTCCCAGGTCAACTTCTTGATCAGAACTGGAATCTACAGCCCGGGGACCTTGGATCCGTTAATACTTAAGTCTCCGTTGCCCCAGAGTCTATATGTAACATGGGGTTAATACTGCTACTTACACCACAGAGGGCGAAAAAGGCTCCAACAGGGTCAGTGTTCGATAAATGTTAGCCGTGGTTGTTATCACAGTCACAACACGGTGAGAGCATTCTCTGCCGTCAAGCAAGAGAGCCACCAAATTATCTGCCCAAAAAAGGCATCCTTGCTCCCATGCTCACCTTTGAGGGACCGCAGGAGGCCTGGGCTGCACCTGGCAGGGCTTCCTGAGCACAACTGAACTTGGAAAGGAGCAGAATCCTCCGCTCCTGGCTTTCTCTGAGGTCAGACAGTAGCCTTGAATGCAGTCGGTGTGATATCACTCCCCAAAGTCATAATCAGGAAATGCAGGAACAATCTGTTTCTCCCACAAGGCAATCATGACAGGCTATTTTAAACGTCAAACACAAACCTGGCGCCAGGAAAGCAAACAACCCCTGCACTTGTGTACCTGCCTTGAGCCCCGAGCCATCTCTACTTGGGAGACAAAACCAGCGGGTGGAGAAGAGCTGACCTTCCTTTCTGACCGCAAATCCCTGCCTCCTCGTGTATTCACGTCTGCTTTTGATAAGCGTAGCTACTACAGTGCTTCCCTTAAGTGAGACAGGGATTTTATTTATCTGGGGGGGCGGGGGGAGTGCTGCAGTTCCAGGGCTGAACTTTTAGCTCGCTATAAAGTTAATGTGTTCTTCAGTGCTCATTCCAGGCAAGACTGTGGGGCTATGTATTTTCTGCCACCCCCCAAAGGCCATTATCTGTAATTGCCCATTACCATGCATAATTATTTCGCCTAGCTTGGTCTATGGCCTCCAGGGCTGCACACTGTTACAGCTAACTGCTCCCCCTTACCAAATCTGTGAAGGAAGCTTCACCGACCTTTAGTACTTTGCATGGTATATTCCAAAGCCGACATTAGAACGGTTTATAGGCAAACTTAGCTCGAATCGGGAATATTTCAGCTCTCTTCCAGATGTACCTTTCCCATCTCTGTGGAGTTTTCCCTCCCCTCAAATAACAAGAAAATAAAGCACAATCAACTCTCCATTATGTGAGGGCTGATAACCCAAACTGGGAATTATCTGGAGCCCTTTATCCTCCCTTTTCTTGGATTTGGCTGTTTAACTATATCATGCTTTTTTTTTTTTTTTTTTTTTTTTTTTTTTTTTTTTTTTGTTCGCG
>NC_041222.1:43991809-44079532 GCF_002837175.3 Physeter macrocephalus | reverse complement strand
GGAGCACAGGCTCCGGACGCGCAGGCTCAGCGGCCATGGCTCACGGGCCCAGCCGCTCCGCGGCATGTGGGATCTTCCCGGACCGGGGCACGAACCCGCGTCCCCTGCGTCGGCAGGCGGACTCTCAACCACTGCGCCACCAGGGAAGCCCTATCATGCTTTTTAAAGACTGCTACTGGGAGAAGGTGGAGATAGGAGAGGGAAGAGAGAGAAAGGGTAAAACTTACAAAAAGTTACAACTTTTAAATTCAATATATATGCTCCCACTTTTAGTGTTTTTTGAGTGGGAGGAGGAACTGTGTTCAAATCAGTTATTAAGGTGAGATTTCGGGATACCAGGTGCATTGGAAATACTAATTCTAGAACTGACATTTGGTGACATAGCCCAAAGTGTCCCCTTACATTTACCTCACTTTTCAACATTTAGCAGGGAAAGAGGAGATGGGCCGGGGATTGATAGCTATACACACAGATTGCCGATATGCTTATCCATCCGCTGGCATTTCTGTGTCTTCTCTGCTGCACCACTCCGGTGTGAGGGTGGGAGATGTACCTCTAAGCTGTTATAATGTCCACACACAAAAAGCTAGGAATGAAACCAACCCACTTTTGTGTAGTCACTAACTACCACTGCACCCAAGACCGCCCACCAGAATCTCCTCGATGGGTAACACCCTTCATGTGTGCCATCTTGATTTCCCATCTGCACTCCTTCCTTTTGAGTAAAGCTCCTCTGAAATGAAAAGAAGTCGATTCTAAAAATAATCACTTGTCCAACCTTTCAATCATCATTTTTACCAAATTCAGGTAGGGGAAACGACAGAGAATTAAACCTAGCAGTTTTCACCAAATCCAACAACAGGGAAGGCCTAGGAAGTAATGTTATCCCTTGTTTCGATACCTGGAGAAGTTCAGGTGGTAAATCTAAGGATGTGTGTGCAACTGGCAGCAGAACCCCGTCTGAGACCTCACACTTCACCACCAAGCTGTGTCATTAAGGGTAAAGAAAGCTGCTTAAATGCGGCCAATGAACAGCTTAAGTTAAAAGACATCTGTTCCTACTGATGATTTCCTGGAGAAGAATACAAATGACTACTAACTATGCATACGCTGGCATGGAGGTGAATCAAACAACAAGGTCAAGACAGTTCTCAGACTCCAACGACAGAGACCAGGACGGAGACGACATTTCCATTGGGAGATGTCAGGCAGGGCAGGGGCTGTGAGTTGTGATTTGGTCCAAAGGCACACCATACTGTCCCAAAGCCCCTAACTTGTGGCTCTTCTGACTCTTCCTTGAAGCAGCTCGCTCCAACCCTGGATCCTGGTTTAGCTCTGCAACTGTGGCCTCGTTGCCAGCTGCTGCCAAAACCACCGTGTTGTGCTGTTCTCAAAGTGTGTACACAAGTCACTATATACCAGGTGAGGTGATCGCCTCCAAGCTTTGTTTTCTCTTCACAGCTAACTGCTCCACCAAACATGTCACTAACCACAGGGACAGGAAGGCACAGCAAAAAATGTCACACTTGTGATGATTCCTGCTTCCCACTGTAGGGCCAGAATGTGAATTCCCAGCCTCCGTGCAGTCAAGGCCTAGGCATGTGAAAAAAGTGCTGCCAATGAGGTCTCCCAAGTGAGACTTCAACTGCAACAATGCCCTTTCTTTTTGGCGGGGGCTAGAGCCAGAAACCTGTGGCTTTTTTTAAAAAAAGATTGATTGACTGATTGATTATTTATTTATTTCGGTTGCGCCAGGTCTTAGTTGCAGCACACAGGATCTTCGTTGCGGCATATGGGATCTTTTAGTTGCAGCATGCAGACTTCTTCTGAGTTGTGGCATGCTTGAGGGATCTAGTTCCCTGACCAGGGATCGAACTCAGGCCCCCTGCACTGGGAGTGCAGTCTTACCCACTGGACCACCAGGGAAGTCTCAAGAAACCTGCGGCTTTTGATAGTGGCAGAAGCAACAGCTGCAAGGCCCTGAAGGCTCTGACAACTTGGGATACACACATATACATGTAGACACACATGCATATACATGCATACACATACACACACACAGATATATCTGTATCTACGTATCAGTCAACACCCTAACCACAAAGAAAGATATATCTTAACTGAAAGAAATGATTACCAAGAGCCAATCTGGGCCTGTCAACCAAAATGTTGTCATGGTAACTAAGAAACAGCATGACGGAAGCTGTATCAGTGGCCAGCTTCTTACAACTACAATCACAGCTGCATCGTGTGCATCTTTATTTTCCTCATCCAGTGGCCTGGGTCATGCAGATTTTGTCCATCGGGTCTCTGGAAATCTAACATGCTCTCAGAAACTCCATTTCACAGAAAGGTCACCAGTATTAAGAACTGTTTGGCAATTCTCCAAGTAAACACAGAACCTAGGAACATCTCTGCATGGGTACAGCCTGTGGCACAGAGAGGGGACTACATAAACTCTAAAACACGGGGCCTGTATCTGTGACAAAGGAGCCGGCCAACTCTGTGGGCAGCACTGGGTATCATCTGTGGCTGCTTCAACCACCAGCCTCACCTGTGCTTCTCGAGATTTCTTCCATCACAGAAACAATACTGGCTTGACAAGTCAGAGAATAAAGATTTTTTTTTAATCAACAGTAAACCAAGAGTAATTATCTGAACACCACCAACAAAAAAGCATATACTCCCACGAACGCACAAGTTTTAAGATGAAGTTGTCTCTCCCCACTCCGTACACCCAGAAAGGAAACAACAACATAGGCAGAGCCTGGAGACTCACCTGGGGGTTCCCTTCCATCTCTGGACTAGACCCAGCCCAGAAGTGGTAGTAAAGTTAACCTTCTGAGCAGAGACTACAGTGCTGTGACTACAAGGATTTCAGAGCTAAAGAACTGAGCTTACTGAAAAAATAACTGCGGACGCTGTCACAGGAAGGACTCAACAAAAAGTCAACCACGGAGCAGGTGACAGAGCTGTTCTTTCACACATGTTGAGCAGTCACAGCCATTTGTCCTAGGAGGCCAACTTGTGAGGGAAAGCTCTCAAAAACTCGACAAATTCATTCATTCTATATTAACTGGGTGCTCAACTGTTTAATTCCAAGGTAGTACTAAAGGTCGGTAAAGCTTCCTTCACAAATTTGGTCATTTTTTCATGACATTACCATACAGAGGTGCCTTCAGGTTCAGCTGAGTCTGAAACTAGGAAGCCAACCAATGCCTCAGAATGTGTAGGACTTGATTTATTGCAAGTCAAAATACAGACAGACTGCAAAATTGCATTATTAGCTAAAATCAAACAAATACGTAGACACGGGGAAAAGACAATTAAACAGTGCACCTGGAAATATGACACCCTAAGAAAATAATAAGCAACAGATTATTAAATTCTCAGGGACTGAAAACACCAAAACAGGGAGGAGAAACAAAGTCACTGCAGATTAAATATGGAGAGTTTTAAGCCAATTATAAAAGATCAAAGAGAACAAGAGAGGGGAGGAGTAGCCTTACAAGTAACCGAGATAGGAGACCTTGGGAGAAATATGACCAGGGTAAAATCATTACAGTTTACAGTGAAAGTAATCTAGGGATGACTCCAGAGAGAAATTCACTAGGGACCACTCCTGGGAGGACAGCGCAGGGACAGAGAGCAAAAAGCTCTTTATTTTCGAAAGGCACACAACTCCGGAGGGAAGGTGCTTGCTACAGAGAACAAGGACTAGGTTGGGCGAGGTGAAGAGTGCAAATGAAAAATGCTAGTGGCTTGAGCACATTTTGGATCCCATACTGTCCACCTCTGGCTAGGAACCTCGGTGTGGTCTCCATTCCATGGCACCGTGGGCAAAAGGGAGAGGCAACAGTTGTGGAATTAGTAGAAACTCACTTGACACTTTCTGTTTCACCCGCCAAAACAACCTGAGACTGCCCCCTTTGAATAAGGTCAACCTCCTGAAAAGCCCTAACTGTTACTAACTGTCCTAGATTTTAACCAAGAGGAGCAGAGCCAAGAAAAGAGCTGTGAAAGCAAATGATGTTCACTTTTCACTGTAATATCTCATTTATTCCGCAGTTTACATAGACTTTTCAGTGGCTACCAATAATGACTCTACAAGGCCGAGACCCAGAAAGAGGAGCCGGCTGTGGCTGAGAAAGGTGCCCGGCACACAGAGGAACACGGTAGGAGCCGGACTCCCGAGTAAACCCAGGTCTTCTCGTCCAGGTCTGGTGTCTTCTTGCAATGACAGGAAGAACCCAGACACCTAGCTCTTCACCTAGATTATGAGTAGTTAATTCTGTGTATTTTGTTTTGTTTTTTCGTAATCATCGATACACTGGACGCTATAAAATCTCAGAGTCAGAAAGCCAAGGGAAGTGCACAACACTGCCAAGGAAATCCCCACTACAACTAGCATTTAAGATCAAGCGCAATGCCTGACTTACCAAATTTTCTTTCTTACAAGAGATTCAACAGATCACTGTATAACTGTAAGGCTGGTTAAAGCCTACGGTATAACTGAAAATACAGAATGACAAAATGTAGTATATTAATAACACAGCACTTACTGATACTGAGCAAATATATCTCAAGGAAAGAAAAAAAAGAGGAACTCTGGACATCAACTATTTTACTTACCTCTGTAACTAGATACAAACTGCTCACCTAGCTTAGTAACCCGGCTACCTAGTGGGTCCCAACTTACTATCATGACCAGAGTAATGGAGCCCAATACAGGACGTGAGCATGGGCTGTGAGTCACAGACTCGGGTTGGAATCCCAACTCCACCACTTAAAATACGTGATCTTAAGCATGTTATTAAACCTGCTTCCTTATAAGTGGAAAAATAGTTCCTATTTTACAGAGTTGTTGTAGAGATTAAATGAGAATATAAATAACAAAGCAGCTAAGGCAATACCTGGCATGCGGCAGACACTCAGTAAATGAGAGCTAGCAGTACTGCAATCGTTACCTCCTCTGAAAACATAATGCCAAAGAATTGGGAATTAAGCAAACTACGCACACAGATGGCAAAGGATAAAGCACTGCCCGCTCTCTCCCTTCACACACAGGAATTACAAAACATTATTCACTATCACGCGTGGATCCTCAGTTTGAGAAACACCCCTTATTCCTGCCACTCTAGCTCCTGGCAACGCACACTTATGTGAGAATTACATTTCTTTGCTTAATCACCCTTACTATGTGCTCTGTTTCTTCAGTTCTACCCAATTCTCCCCTGCTCCTAGATGCAAGCTTTTGTTCCCTGTCAAACTCCTCTCCATTGCTGTAAATAATCTCTCTCCCTCATTGTATATTACCTTTCAAATATTTATAGACTGTTATTCTCCTTCTCTCCAAGCCATACATCATTTTTGTTGCCCTTCCCCTAGATTCTCTCTAGTTTATCTACGTCTTTTGGAGAAAAACAAACCCCAGGTGCTTCATGATGAAAACAGCACACCCAAAGCTAACAGCCCTAAGCCAATAAGGCCCCTTACTCAAAAGCCACCAGAAAATTCTGTTTTGTGCTTCTTCCTCCTTTTCCCCTGTAACTCAATAATTCCATCTCTCAGATGAAAACGAAGGAGAGAGGGATAAGGGAGGTGACCACCAGCCTCACCCAGTGGTGGCCGGGGCTCCACAAGGCAGCAGCTCCTGGGGTAGGATGCCATGGGATAGCCACTGACACACTCCAACTTGCTAATGAGGAATTCTGCACCATGCACATTGCTCCTGCTTGTTAATTCCTTCCCCATCCACTGCATTCGATATGAAGGTATTAGAACTGTGTCCTTGCGACTCCCCTCCCCTCCCCCACGAGGTCTGGGCTGACGCGCCTGCTTCTTCATCCGACACGCAGGGCCCAAGGTCTCTAAATCGTGTGCCTTCTGTCCAAACTGTGAGGAGCAACAAGATACAGACAGTGTGTTACCTGTTTTGCTGAAGGTTAACTTCCTCATCTCGGAGTCCTGGGTATCTGTGTGGTTATCCAACACTCCCTACTCCCTTTAGAAAGGATAAGAGATGGCTAACACTAAAGACACATGTCAGTACAATTAATAAAACAAAAAGAAAAGCAAGGCCAAGAAAAGAAGGAGAAAGCTTACTCATACTCTGATGTGTGAGTGTTAAGATGCGTCTTGGAGATTCCTGGCTGCTGGAGCGTGGCCTGGGGTAGGGGAACTGTGATGGGTTATGTACGAGACACAATTCTTATGTCAGGTAGCTTGATTTTTGAGGGGGGAAAAAAAAAAGGAAAGAAACAAACAAAAAAAAACCTAGTTTATGGCTATAGGGTAGATCATATCCAGACTCATTCCTCTGTTCCTCATTTTAGTATCTGAAACTTGAGTCTGACGGCATGTTTCTGTACTTCATCATGGTTTACAAAGAATTTTCATGTTAAAATCTTAGTTCAGCACCACACTGATTCTGCAAGATAAACTGAGCAGGCAATATTATTTTATCCATTTCACAAATGAGGAAACAGACACTCACAGAAATTAAGTGAACTGCTCAAAATCGGAGAGGTGATGAGTAACAGGCAGGTCTTCGGACTCTAGATCTTAGGTTCTTTCAGTGACATGGAGCTTCCTCCCTAGGCATAAAGTTAACCAGATTAAAGCAAAACTGTTTCCAGGTGTCTTCGATCTTCAAGACCTTTGATCAAGCTTCTACTATCACATACCATTCTCTCAGCGGGAAATTTGGCACTAATAAGACTGGTTGATCTGTTAACTAGTCTGGCACCAATCTGGAAATCGGTTCTAACAACTAACTTTCACCCTGGCGGAAGCACAACCCTGAACGTGTTCAACATCAACCAAAGCAGTAAAATCATTTTGAAAGAGTTGATGGGTAACGTGCATTCTATCGATAATTTCATGTAACACTGGTAAGAATAAGATTAGTCTCTAGTAACCAGAATATCTGAATGGAGAGTGTATCCCATTCCTCAGCTGGCTTATCATACACCAAACAGTAATACTGGAACCTCTAGACCACAGCACCAGACATGAGTGTGAAATGGTTCAATCATTGAGGCCATTAGCTTAACTTGAGCTCTGCCCATGGTTATACTGGAATGAGGACAGAGGTTGAAAGAGTGTGAAGAACATGTCAGGTCCACTTGGCTCTGGTCTGCTGATGGGGGACCAGACAAGTCACAGGCTCCTCCGCCTGTCCACAGAGGACAGTGACCAGGGCCAGTCCTCGGGCTCCTGGCCTCTGCAGCCTGTCCCTGGCTAGTCTCAGCTAGTTTCCTGGCTTGAAATACCAAATAGTGGGGGGAAACTGCAGCTCATATCACAAAGGGCCAATCTCCACAGTAAATAAGGAACTTCAAGATAGGGGGAGGGGATTCAATTTAAAAAATGAGCAAAGGACATACACAGATGGCTCACAGAAAAAACATAAATGGTCCTTTACCATATGAAAAGACTTCAGTCTCACTAACAAAGGAAAAGGGGATTATAAACTTTATCAACCATTATTTGTTTTCTATTGCTGTATGACAAATTACCATAAATCTAGCAGCTTAAAACAATGCAAATTTATTATCTTACAGTTTTGTTGGCCCATCGTCTGACCCAGGTCTCTCCAGGCTAAAATCAAGGTGTTAACTGGGCAGAGGGCTGTTCCAAGCTTCTAGAGAACTCCTGAAATCTTTGCCTCAGCGCCCCCTTCCTCCATCTTCGAAGCCAGCAACAGCGGTCAAGTCTTTTTCCAGCTTTGAAACTTCCCAGCCTCTTCTGTTGTGACATCTCTGGGGAAGCTGGGAAAGGTTCTCCACGTCCAAGGATTCAGCCCATTAGAATGGGCCCACCTGGAATCCAGGACCACCTCCCCACCTCCAGATCCCTGACTTCATCACATCTGCAAAGTCCCTTTTGCCACAAAGGTAACACCTCCACAGGCCCCAGGAGCCAGGGTGTAGCCATCTCTGGGGGCCATTGTTCTGCTGACCGCACCCACGTACAGCGCTTTACCTTTCAGACTGATAAAGCCCCCATGGCAACCTAGCACTGGCAATGCCGTGGCAGCAGCTCTCTGGAGGAAGTGCCGTGGACACCATCTACCAAAATTACCTTAAAGTAGAACTCCTGTACTACCATTTCTTTCCGTCTCTACTGTCACCACCCCAGTGCAAGCAGCACCCCTCTGCCTGGGCAACTGCATGGTCTTTGCTTTGCTCCCCCTTGAAACTACACTCCACACAGCAGCAAAGACATTTGAAGGGATTAAATCAGATCACAGCATTCACTGTTTCAACACTCCAATGACTTCCCATCGCACTGACCATAAAATTCCAACTCCTTCCCTGGCCTGCAAGGCAGCAAGTCGCAGCCCCCAGTGATGTCACCCTTGGTGACAGCACCAATCACACTGGTCCGCTTCCTGCTCTAAGCACTGTCTCACCTTGCTGCGCCTCCTGCCTGGAAGGCTCTTCCCCCAGACCTTGACTGCAATGGTTCATTGTCACTTGGGACTAGCTCGGATTTAATCTCCTTAGAGAGGCCCTCTTTCCCTAACCACCATGTCAACAGCCGCGACCCCTCCAGAACATGCATCTTATCACTCTGTCTCCACAGCGCTCATGACTTTCTGAAAGCATCTTGCTCACTCAACTGGTGTACGTGATTATCCACCGTCTCCCCTGTTGGACATGTAAGATCCACGAAACAGACGTTTTTGGCACTGCTGTATACCTCATGCCTGGAAAAGGGTCTGACCCAATGCAGTCACACAATGAATATTTGTTGAATAAACGAAAAATAAAATAGAAACACAGAGGGAAGAAAGGGAAAAAGGGAGGGAGGGACTCTGGCCCAGACAGCAGACTCACCAGCAAAGATGAATTCAACTCAGTTCAGCAAATAGTTATTAGTGTTTGATTAATCCAATCTGCTTCCCTGAATTAATGTATATACTGTATTTCAGATAAACTCCCCAACCTCAGGATCAGAGTTAAAGGGTGACGTAAAAATGGGGAGTAGTTTTATAAGTGCCGAGATCAATACCGAGAGTCAGCTGTTAGTATACACTGGACTGAGCTGACACTGGGTGGCTGACGCAATACCCGAGAACTCTCACTGCCAATAGACATCAGAAAAATGTGCTATTACCAGGATACGGAATCAGTATCTTCTGACTACAAACCAGCTGTGTATAGTCTACTTTAAGAGTTTCTTGTGCATTTTTTCTGAAATGCATGCTCAGTGGTACCGTACACTAAGACTGGGTTAGTGATTGTGAAGTCTACTAACAGACATAAGAGACCAGAGGAAACTGGATTTGCACTGTAATCTGGTTCAGCAACAGGGAGCAATATTTATGTGAATTTTCTTAGGGGAATTTTTTTATAAGTTGAAAAGTAAGACACCTTGAGGCTGAGACAGAAATTCAGACCTGCACTTACAGAGTTGCTTGTGACCAAGGCAAAAGGAACCCTGACAATTCAAGAACCAGTGAGACAGCAGCCAGAGCCCCAGGGGGCCCAGAGGTACCCTCACTCCGCTCCCTTGGCTTCATGGCACAACACAGAGCACTCCTAGGCTCAGGGTCCAGATCACCTGGCAGAGGTACAGAATTCACAGTATCCCACATCAGGTGGCAGCTGGCCTTACCCTGGGCCCCCTACTAACCTCAGCCCTTGAAGCAACTTCAGAGTCCTCATTACCCCAGAGGCACAAATTATTTGTTTTTTGTTTGTTTGTTTTTTTTGCGGTACGCGGGCCTCTCACTGTTGTGGCCTCTCCCGTTGCGGAGCACAGGCTCCGGACACGCAGGCACAGGGGCCATGGCTCACGGGCCCAGCCGCTCCGCGGCATGTGGGATCCTCCCGGACCGGGGCACGAACCCGCGTCCCCTGCATCGGCAGGCGGACTCTCAACCACTGCGCCACCAGGGAAGCCCCAGAGGCACAAATTAGACTAGCCTATAGAACAAAGAGAGAAGTCAGCAATGAAGCAAAAATTGCGGGCCTGGGGGAAGAAGTAAGAGGAAGAAAACAGATGTTGACGAGATAAAAGGAATCATCTCATGTGAGTCTACAGGTGATTCTGAAGGCCAAGAAAGGCGGGTTAGCAGAAGAGGCTGTCCTTAGCCAAAAGTTAATGAGAGGGAGAGAATGGGGAGTTATCACTCGGTGGGTTTAGTGTTTCAGTTTGGGAAGATGAAACAAGTCCCTGAGATGGATGGTGGTGATGGCTGCAAAACACTGTGAAGGTACTTAATGCCACTGAGCTGTACACTTAGAAACGGTTAAAATGGTCCATTTTATGTTAGGCATATTTTACCACAATAAAATCTTTTAAAAATAAGATAGCTAATAAAACAACAGATAGGACAGAAGGGCATCCACGAGATCCAAAGAGTAGTGGGTGGCTGAGGGGGTCGTCAATGGACAGGATCCCTGAACTAGCAGATAACCAGGAACCCAAGGGTCAAGGACTCCAGGGGGACACAGTGCAGCAGGCAAGAGAAACTGGTGACACAGATGAGCCTTCTGACATTCCAAAAGTCTCCTACAGCAGCAAACACAAGGCTGTACAGCACTACAATGATACCTAGTGTCACCCAACACCTATAAAAGTTTCCCAATGCTATGAATAACTATGGCAGTAAATTCTGAGACAGTCTATGAACTACGCTCTTCCAACTGGCAACGTGAAGAACAGCTGTCTATTCTCATCAGCTCTCGGGTGTTCCCTTCTACTTTCCACAGGAGTGACGGCGGTTTTCCATTTTCAGAAATCCAAAGATAAAAATTATTCTTGCCAAGTTTCTAGGGCAAGAGAATTCCTTCTCCCTTGTTCTGAGGAAATGCTTGTCACCCAAGGTCTAAACAGTTGCTTAAGCCCTTCAGAAACAAACCAATGTTTCTATGGGCCAAAAACACAACAAAGAAAATCTGTCACCAGGTCCCTCTATGGTTTAATTCCTCAAACACTATTCCTTTCACTACAAAGTATATGTGATAATGAGGGAAAAGAGGAAATTTTTAAAAGACTGAATATTAACATATTTCTAGTGATAATAAAATGCAAACCTAGCAAATCCTCCATGATCTAAACTTCTGGTCATCAAAGAGACACTGACTGGGTTTTATATCTTTAGTGTTTGCCAGGATGAAGGCATCTTATTGTTCAATTTTAAAAAACTTCACAGGATGAAGGCATCTTACCTTTTAATTCTAAAAAATTTCAGTACGAATCTTCTGGAGCCCTCACACACTGCTGGTGGGAATGTAGTAAAATAGTGCAGCCTCTTTGGAAAATACTGTGACAGTTCCTCAAAAGGTTAAACATAGTGTTACTGTATGACTCAGCAATTCCACTCTTTAATATATACCCAAGAGAATAAAACATACATTCATATAAAAACTGGTACAAAAATGTGATGGAAGCATTACTCATAATAGCCAAAAAGCATAAGAAACCCAAAAGTCCATCATCTGAAAAAAACCAAAATATGACTTATCCGTATAATGGAATATTATTTAGTTTTAAAAAGGGAATAATAAATACATACTACAACAGGGGTAAACCTTGCAAACCTGAGGCTAAGTTAAAGAGGTCACCTATGACCCCAGTGTGGGAGCGATGGAGAGTGCCTACTAATGGTACAGAGTTTCTTTTAGGAGGAGATAAAAATGTTCCACAACTAGATTCCAGGGACAGTGGCACAGCTCTGTGAATTTACCAGAAAACACTGAATTGTACACTTTAAGTAGATGAAGTGTATAGTATATGAATTTCACCTTAGGCTGTTAAACTACATTTGAATTTTTAGTCATGTAAAAAATTCAGATACATTTTTAAAATATCACAAAAAATGCAGATTGAACATCAATGATTTTACTCTGATATCTGCAAGTGGGTTCATGATCACTAATAGAGTGTTTTAAAACACAACTTCAAATTTAACCATCACTATTCATTTATTCAGCAAAGGTTTACTGACCACATGCTACAAAGCCAGGTACTGTACTATGCACATGAGTACATGATGAATAAAAAATGCAATCCCTACCCTTAGATTATACTTTCACAAAGCAGACAGAGGTGTAAACCAACCAAATGTTTCTTTGTCTTTTACATATGCTGTTATAAAACTAACTTGTTATTGTACAGACAGGAAAATATAGCCATTATTTTGTAATAACTTTAAATGGAGTATAATCTATAAAAATATGTTGTACACCTGAAATTAATAATATTGTAAGTCAAGGGCTTCCCTGGTGGTGCAGTGGTTAGGAAACTGCCTGCCAATGCAGAGGACACAGGTTCAGGCCCTGGTCCGGGAAGATCCCACATGCCGCAGAGCAACTGGGCCCATGCGCCACAACTACTGAGCCTGCGAGCCACAACTACTGAGCCCGCATGCCACAACTACTGAAGCCCGCGCGCCTAGAGCCCGTGCTCCGCAACAAGAGAAGCCACTGCAATGAGAAGCCCACGCACCGCAACAAAGAGTAGCCCCTGCTCGCCGCAACTAGAGAAAGCCCGTGCACAGCAACGAAGACACAAAGCAGCCAAAAATAAATAAATACATACATACATACATATGTATATACATACATACATATATTGTAAGTCAACTATACTTCAATTAAAAAAAACTAATTTGTGACTTTAAACCCTGTATTTACCTTTTCTGGTGGGTCTAGATGTTTTCCAAATTTCCTTTCTAGCCAAGGTAGACCAGTAGGCTACTTCCTACGTACTTTGTCGTTTTAACTTCTTTACAGAAATACTGTCTACAGAGAATTTCTATCAGGTCGGTTAACTGCTATATTTGACACATAAGCAGAGACTTCCCTTGGAATAAATAAAATTGACTCAGATGCTATTTAAAACACTAGGCTAGCAAAATGGTCAGTACTATTAATCTTAAGTGTTTCCTTTCATTCAAGCCTCCAACTCTTGCTTCAGTTTAATGAGATTTGTTTTGTTAAACATCCTGGAAATTTCTTTGACTCTGAACGTAAAATTGGGGAATGCTTTTATCTGAAGGCCTTTTTAAACCTAATCTTCTCTTCCTCTATTCTACTTGAAATTGAGAGCTCTGTCTAAAATCAAATGGAGCTCATCTCATGTAAGTAGCCAGAATCCTCCAAATATCAACTCTCAAACTAACCTGGATAAAATGTTTTGGTGTTTCATTTGAAATGCCTCTTTCTGTACAACATGGAAAACTGCAAAGATAAAAATTGAAATATTTCAAATTTAAATAACTCCACAGACGATTCTAGGGCAGCAAAACTACTCTGTGTGCTACTATAATGATGGACACACGTCATCATTAATTTCTCTAAACTCACAGAATGTACAACGCCAACAGTGAACCCTAATGTAAACTATGGACTCTGGGTGATTTCGCTGTGCCCATGTGGGTCATCAATTGTAACAAATGTACCTCTGGCGGGGGATGCTGATAATGGGGAGGTGTGCTTGTGTGCGGGCAGGGGTGTATGGGAAATCTCCGTACCTTCCTCTCAATTCTGCTGTAAATCTGTAACTTCTCCAATGAATAAAGTTTATTTTTAAGAAACTTAATTCAACATCTTCAATTGTTAGCTCCTCAGTCACATTTCTTACTGGTAAAAACTGCATGGGGACATTATTCCATTTTCAAACTACCACACTACAGGTTTGTAAAGCACTTAAGCCCTTCGAAGGCACATAACCAGGACGGCGTGTGTGCCCTACCGGCATGAGCTCTCTCTGTGTGCTGAAGTGGAATTACTGCTAAAGAAGAGAAGTGAAGGAGGGGGTCCTGCCGTTAGCAGGTGCAGACCTGGCTGACCCTTCCAACGGTGAGTGAAAGCAGGCCGTGGGCGCTGGGGGGAGGCCTGAGATGGCAGGAGGCGGCTTGATGTGGAGGAGTGCGAACGTGAGTGTGTGTGGAAGCCCAGGGTGCTCCAGAAGGGAGGCCCCAGGAGATAACATTCAGGTCCTTACTTACAAAGGACACGTATGCAGAACCGAATTCTCTACAATGCAGCCCTTCATCTGACAGCCCTGCACAGAAAAGGAGAGGCAGAGAACTATGCGGACCTCAGCGTGAGCGCTGGATAAAATGGCATTCTACTTGCTGCATAGGAGGCTGAAGAAAAAGCAGAATATAAAATAAAACGAGCCCAAATTTCAAAGAGGAGGAATGCCTATGAGATTTTTTAAGTCAGTTGATAACTTTCAAAATAAAAAATATATATCTAGGAAGCTAAAATTTAAAGAGTCAAACCACAGAAATAATGCTGAAGTTCCTATTAATTCACTGTCATTTATAACCTAAAGTGCTCACCCTCTTTTCGAGGTGACCCAAAATGGCTGGGAAGAAACCATTTGCTAATCGATAGAGCACCTGTTAGCATATCTGATCCTGCCAGGATATGAGACAGCAATGAATAAGGCATTTCTTCAAAAGGTTGGTCCTTCACAGTAACACCCGCAATCATAGATGAAAACAACAACAAAAATATTCTATACCCATTGTGGGAGGAATCGTCAGGCAGTGTTTTGATCCATCTTGGCCAATCTTTGGCTGAGGATTGTAGAGACTTTCTTCTAAGGTGTTATCCTACTCAGAGGGATCAGCTCTCCAAGAGATCAAACAATAGCTTGGTAAACGCAATTTCCTTCACAGTGGCCTTAGAACTCAGCCAGTAATCTCAGCAATAATTCTCGGGCATTTCTCACTCTCACTTTTGGCATTTTCAGGAGCCAAAAGGAGATAAGGAAGAAGCCTCAAGGACATAAACATCTGCTGGATTTCACTAAACCACTGCCCTTGCAGACACTCAACATCAGGTACGTGAAAGAGAAGGTGAGCAACCCGCCCCCGTGGAAGCCAGGTTGGTGGGCTGCACTATCCCATGACAACTGCTACAACTTTCACCTCTCACGAGGTAACTGCAAATCCAAGCCCTCCACATCGATATAATGGAATACTAGGCCAGTAAAAAATTCCAGTTTTGGGCTTCCCTGGTGGCGCAGTGGTTGCGCGTCCGCCTGCCGATGCAGGGGAACCGGGTTTGCGCCCCGGTATGGGAAGATCCCACGTGCCGCGGAGCGGCTGGGCCCGTGAGCCATGGCCGCTGAGCCTGCGCGTCCGGAGCCTGTGCTCCGCAACGGGAGAGGCCACAACAGAGGAAGGCCCGCGTACCACAAAAAAAAAAAAAAAAAAAAAAAAAATTCCAGTTTTAAATGAAAAAAATAAAAAATACACACAAGTGGGAACAATACACTCCCATTATGTTAAATATATAAATTATATATACACATACACACATATGAAAACGATAAACAGACACACAAGCTTGCACATGCAGCTTGTAATCAATCCTGGGATAACAAAGAGAAGACCTACAGGTTGGGATCGGAACATATTCGTTGAATATGTTTTGTACTCTATAAATGTTTACCGTTTACCTGCATAAAGTTAAATGTTATTTAAAAGAAATCCTTATCTCTGGAAATTTAATACAAGCTACATATTTGTTAGCAGCACACTATGCAGGAAGTTGGGCCCACTGTGCTGCATAAAACTTGAGGAACTCTCTCTAGTCAATCTGTCTTGTCACTGCTTCTCTCTCTCTCCCCCTCTCTTCCCCCCTCCCTCCCTCCCCTTCACTGCCCTTTCTGTCTTTCTCCCTCTTTACATTACACAGTTTAATTCTACTGGCATTTCTGTTTTTCTCGTGTTCAAGTCCCAGCCCAGTCCGGAAGTTAACGATCCCAACTCAAGAGCTTTGGTGGAAGTCCTGAGTAATGATGATGGATGAGGCTCCTGCCCCACCAAGATGAGCTGGCCCATCTGTCTTGGGCAGGCATAGCCTCCCCGCCCATACGTGAGCACGGGAGCAACACATACTGCTGGCTCCCACACTCCGCTCCCCTGGAGTGTTGGTTCAAGACTCCAAAATGACTCCAAGGTCTATCAGCTCCAGAAGCAAAGAAGGGAATCTGGTCACATCCTCCTTGACCCTGAACTTTCTATCATGCTCCCCTGCTGCTTCTATTTGTAACTTTCCCTATCACCATTCTGAAATGCCCTGCGAGAACTTCTTTGTCATTCTGAACTCCATCTAGCCTGAAATCCTTCTCCAAGGCTTCGCTATCTTGGGGTATGCTATCAAACTCTGACACCCCTTCCACTGAGGTGCAATGTGGGACAGCAGGCTACACCAAGTTCACCTGTGGCTCCCTACCAAATGCCCAGCATTGACATTTATCCATCACGGGCCTGTCCCTGTATTTCTCCCCGTGAAGACCAGTGGCTGCAACCTTCCATGCCAGCCAAGAATGGAGCTGCTCCTAACAGTGTTCCTATTTGCCCATCAGCCCTAAATCCCTTCTGAGGATTAAACCATAACCTCTAATCGTAACTGTCCATTTTCCAAGGAAACACGGCAGCTATTCCCACAGCCTCACTTCACAGGCAGGTGAAGAAATTCATGGGCTTTGGGACCAGACAGACCTAGGCTGAATCCCAGCTTAATTCAGCTTTATTCTGGGGCAGTTTCCTTACCACTGGCTTCCTTATCTGTAAATAGGAATAATAATTCCTACTTTATAAGATGTGTGTGAACATCAAATGAGTTACTCCCCTCTTTACTCCTCTGGAACATCCCCTATCAGTCCCTCCAGCTGAATCCACCAGGTCTGCCCTGACCTGGTAGTATTTGGTAATTAACCTTACACACAGCTTAAAATCCCAAAGTGCAGGAATCATATTTCTGACAGATATACTCCTTCCTTCTTAAGAAAAGGAAAGTTTAGAAACTGCTGTAAATATATATTATGAGCAACTGAGCTAAAAAAAAAAAAGAAAATAATACCATTCCCTTTGTTAGCTACAGAATCTGTAGCCCCAGTAACACACACAGGGACAGATACACAAACACACCAACCTGCAGCAGAGATTACAAGTCTATCTCTCACCTGCCTTCTTTGGTGCCCGCTAACCTTCTTCTTTAAAATGGTCAAGGCTCCTAGAATCTTCAAAAGCCTCAAAGACCTCATCCCTCATTTTTGAGAAGAGGAAACAATAGGGCCAGAGAGCTAAAGTGACTTGTCTCAAGTTGCACAGCTAGTTAAATGACAGCTAGGCAGCTGACAACTTTAGCCTGGTGGTTAAGCGCAGCAAACTGAGTAACCCATGAAAAGCTTACTTAAGAGGAACCGCACTGCAAGGCTCCATTTCATGGAGGCTTAGAAGGCTCAAAAGATTCTGTGAACCTCGGCACATGTGTTTAATATGAAATATGTGTTTTCATTTGCCAACAAGATGTCACAGATCTTTGTCTGGTGGATTTCTTAGAGTCCCTGCATTCTAGACCAGTGCCATTAAATAGAACTTTGTGAGAAATGGAAATGCACACTTGCCAATATGGCAGGCCTTAGCTATATATGTGCCTATTGAGCACCTGAAATATGGTTAGTGCAACTGAGGAATTAAATGTTTAAATTTTTTAATTTTATGTTTTATTGTGCTTAAAATACACGCAACATGAAATTTACCATCTTAACCATCTTTAAGGGCACAGCTCAGTGGCATTAACTACATTCATAATGTTGTGCAACCATCACCACCATCCATCTCCATAGCTCTTTCCATTTTGTAAAACTGAAATCCTATACTCATTAAACAATAACTCTCTATTCCCCCTTGCCCCCAGCCCCTGACAACCACCATTCTACCTTCTGTCTCTCTGATTTTGACTACTCTAAGTATGAGTGGAATCATACAGTATTTGTGTTTCTGTGACTGGCTTGTTTCACTTAGCATAATGTCCTCAAGGTTCATCCACATTGTAGCATGTGTCAAAATTTCCCTCCTTTTCAAGGTTAAGTAATATTTTACCACATTTTGCTTACCATTCATCTGTCAGTGGACACTTGAGTTGCTTCCACGTTTTAGCTATTGTGAATAATGCTGCTATGAACATGGATATACAAATATCTCTTTAAGACGCTGTTTTCAGTTCTTTTGGGTATGTACTCAGAAGTGGAATGGCTGGATCATGTGATAATTCTATTTTCAATTTTTGAGAAACCACCATACTGTTTTCCATAGCAGCTGTACCATTTTACATTCCTACCAACTGTGCACAAAAGTTCCAATTTCTCCACATACTCACCAATATTGTTATTTTCTGTTTTTTTGATAGTAGTCATCCTAATGGGTGTGAGGTGATATCTCATTATAGTTTTGATTTGCATTTCCCTAATGACTAATGATATCAAGCATTTTTCTTTGGGCTTTTGACCATCTGTATATCTTCTTTCGATGAATATTTTATTTCACTGTAATCAACTTAAATAGCCAAACGTGGCTAAGGGTTTCCATACTGGACAGTGCAGCTCTAGAATACCATAATTCTTGAGGCAATTTGGAGACCCAGTGCGGTAAGCATAGTGAGCTTTGAAGACAGATGGACCAATTCAGATACTTTCTAGTTCTTCAGATGTAGCCAGTCACTTAAAATTTTTATACCTCAATTTTCCCATGGTATAAAATAGGATTAATACCTCCTTCTTCTAAGAATGAAATGAAATGAATCAGCATACATGCAGCCCCTGGTATAATCTTACTACATGGGAGAGAATTTAAGCCAATGGATACGCCTTGCCTCAATTCCAGTATCCACTGATAGCTGACACATACGATTTGGCTTTTTTAGATACTCTCCCCAAATGGGATTGCAGTCCTTTCCGGAGAAATGGACTTTCATTCTAGGAAACAAGGATCTTTAGCTCCCACCAAGAGGACCCACAAATGAAAAGAGGGCTGACTGAGATGAAATCTGGACTCTCACTTCTCTGGGATTCTGAGATTCTGACTCTGCCCAGATTCACCCTTGACAAATAACCAACAGAAAAGTGAAGCCGTCAAACTTCTGGTTTTAGAATTCAGGCCCACCTCCTTTGTGAGGCCGTCAAAAACAGACCTTCAGAAGGGAGGATCTTTTAAGAAACCTCTAAGCTCTGAATGTGCTCTGGGGCTCAGGACCTTCCGGAGACTCTGTTTTTGTGGCCACGCCTCTCATCCCTCCATCCCAGACACAGGGTTACCTGACGCTGCCGTGGACGGGGTGCTGGCCGGCAGGGGCTGCGAGGAGCTGCTGCTCTCAGTCATCAGGCATGGGGTGCTGCTGTCGTTCTCTCTCTTGACGAGCAGCTCGGCCGTGCTGGGCAGGGCGATGGGGTGGCTGATGCCCAATTCCTCCTCCTGGGCCTGCTGCCGTCTCAGGGCCACCTGGAAGCACAGGGCAGTGGGTCACCCTCAGCACCCCAGAGTCACTCGGTGCAGCTTTGCCAAAGCCACGGAAGCCCCACCCACCCCAGGGTGAGGCCTGAGAATCCCTCCTTGCTTTTTTTTTTTTTTTTTTTTTTGTGGTACGCGGGCCCCCCACTGCTGTGGCCTCTCCCGTTGCGGAGCACAGGCTCCGGACGCACAGGCTCAGCGGCCACGGCTCACGGGCCCAGCCGCTCCGCGGCACGTGGGATCCTCCCGGACCGGGGCACGAACCCGCGTCCCCTGCATCGGCAGGCGGACTCTCAATCACTGCGCCACCAGGGAAGCCCCCCTCCTTGCTTTTTAAAGCTACCCAGGTAACTCTGAGATGCAGCCAAAGCTGAGAAATGGTTTCCAGCCAGAGTCCCTGGCCCACAGTAAAAGCACTCAAAAAATATCCCTTAAACAAGTGAGTACGTAGACCAGCAGGAAAGGCTGGATGAGGAGAAGCTGTGGAGTCAGCAGAGGCATTCAACGTGAGGAGAAGCCAGCACTGAGAGACTAGGAAGGAAGGAGAATGGGGTCACTCACTCTTTCCTTCCACAGATGTGTCAAAGGCTGCTGTACTGGGAACAGTGACCAGCAAGATACAGTAAGGTTAGATTAGATCCCAAGGTACTCACTGTTTAAAAGGAGAAGCAGGAAACAGGCAAACATGCAACTGCAACTCAAGACAAAACATGGTAAACACCACAGGACAGGCATACACGGATCCTCCAGAAGAAACTCGGGCAGAAACGGCTTTAAGTGTAAGTATAAGCTGCAGGTGGTACTGGAACAGGGCTTTGAAGAATAGGATGAGTGGGGCAGGATGACGGGCAAGGATGAAGGGGCAGAACAACACGGAATAAGGGGGCAGGGTAGGCAGGGAAGGCAGGGGCTGCTCAGGAAACCTTGCAGAGCCCTGTTCTCTGTGGGGGAGGGAGCACATACAGAAGTAATGGGGAAAACGGGGCTGGAACACAGCGCTGAAGTCTCAGGAGAGCGAGGTTGGAGGTGGAGAGAAAGGGAGAGGACACGTGCGATATTCCAGGCAGGAGAGAAGGGGACGCAAGTGGGGGCTGGAAAGGACGCAGCATACCTAAGACCCTCCTCAAGGTCCCTCTTCTTTTAAATAACATTGTTTAAGGTTGAAAAAAGAGGTGTCAAGAAAATAAACTGTACTGTGGCTTACTACAAATAACAAAAATGGAGACTTTCTGTTGAAACTGACCATTGGTAATAATGAAATGAGAAAAGGAAGCACCTGTACCTCAGAGGCCCAAATACAAGCCAAAAGTTCAAATCAAAATGGTAAACCAGAAACACAACTACAATTTACACATTGTCTTACGAATACCGTAGTCCAAATTTAGAAAAATGATTAATTTGGAAGTAATTTTACTCCTAACAAGAGGAGTCTTCAACTTCAAAAACACCCTTGAATAATCAATTAAGATTAGATAATTAAGCTTAATTCTTGAATTTTCTTATTAACCAAGAAGTTTAGAAACAGAATATTAAAGATTTGACCACAAATTTTTTAAAAGAATACCCATGAACTTGTGAAGTATGTCAATGCAAATTTATACCCTGGTTTACACGAATCCCATGCATGCACAAAACATACAGGGTATTACATAGTCCATAAACTTAAAACACTTTTACAAAGACCTCTCAAGCGTTCTTAGGAAATGTTATTTAAATGGAGAAGGTGGGGCAATTGATTTAAAATGCAATTGTTTTAGAGTCAGATCAATTTCAAACTATTTTAGAATGACTAAAAATGCCTGTTATATGAATGTTAAAGGATTTCATTCAGCACAGCACAAACCTCCTGGTGTGGAAAATAGTGAAGTTTCATACTATAAAAGTAATCTTGAGTTGCTTTTGTTTTTAACAAAGCAAACATCCTCCTTCCAAGTTACCACACCTAATACAGCTTATTCAAAATTAATGGCCCTACTTGGATATATATTTTTATTACATTTTGAGGACAATTCCCCTCCCAAGCACACTCTCCATACTAAATATTAAAGCCAACAGCTAAATGTTCAGAAAACTTTTCTACCTACAAATACAATTTAAATGTCCATAAGTTTTTTTTTCAGTAAACTCATTGTGATACATTTTAATGCTACACTCAGTGTATTCTTTTCATCCATTACAGATTAAAATAAGAGTCTATAAAGAAACTCAGTAAAATAACCTATACTTCCATGAGTGCACGCGCAATCTGTGAAGCCAAAATATATCTAGTTTAAAACATTTCAAAATTGGGTACATAAAAAGTATAATCTCTAAGCATTTGTGCACTCCTGGTCAAGGATCTTACCTAAATCATTTTCAATGGGGGGTATTTACCCATTCCTAACCAAAAGTAGCACACAGTAAACATTTCTTTGGTACCTTTTCACTTTAAATAACCTGTTTTAAAGGATGAAACAACTTTTAGAGGGAAAGAATGTATATTATTCTCTTCTAAAAATCATTTTAGGATACCAACGACGTTAACTATTTCCGTGAAGGTGGTAAATTACTGCCCAGCTTAGGACGCTTTAAAAAACTCACACACTTCCATGAACGGTAGACAAAACCTCAAACTCTTGCATCTACTCCTCTGCGTAGATTAAAAAAAAATCTTAGGTGTGTTTTAAAACACACTCAAAGTAATTTGTACTTTAAAAACTTCGGTGGAGACAGCAAATTTTAAAAGGCTAATGAAATTTCCGTAGTGCTCAAAATGGCTGAGACACTCAACCTGGATCCACCGGGGCGAATACGAAAAGTGCGCCAAGAGCACAACGAGGACCACGCCACGCTGGCGTCCGTTACAGCGCCTTTTCCAGAAAAACAAAGCCTCTCGACGCGTTTTGCGGATAAGCAGCAGCCAGCCGGGTCTCCGCCTCGCCCTAACCAGTAGCCGGAGCGGGCACCCTCCCTAATATAAGCGAACCTCCCTGCTCGAGGCGGAGTCAGGGATCCCACTGAACCACGAGGCGGCAAACCCCCCAACTCTGCTCAGAGAGCGAGGCCAGAGATCCCGGGGACCCCCGAAGGCGCAAACCGCGAAACTCTCCGCCAGAAGCGGGGTCGAAGATCCCGGTGAGCCTTCCCCAGCAGGGCAAACCCCGCAACTCTCAGCTCTGAAAGGGAAATCAGACATCCTGGGGATCCTCGGGACCCCCGGGACCCCCAGGATGGCGAACCCCACAACTCCTGCTGGAGGGAGAAGGTCAAGGATCCGGAGCCGCTGCAGCAGAGTAAACCCCGTACCTCCCTGCTCCGTCTGCGGGATCGGAGAGGAGTCCCGGCCCTCCGAGAGCGGCGTCCGCACGTGGCTGGGAGCCCGGGACCCGAGCGCGCCGCGGCTGTCGGGAAGCACCGCCGCC
Source organism: Physeter macrocephalus (assembly GCF_002837175.3). Lineage (NCBI taxonomy): Eukaryota > Metazoa > Chordata > Mammalia > Artiodactyla > Physeteridae > Physeter > Physeter macrocephalus. Next base: position 44,056,861 of record NC_041222.1, on the reverse strand, counting down.
TTCTTCCCGAACCCGCGCCCCGCGTGGCGCCCGCCTGGTCCGAGGGGCTTTACCCAGAAAGTTCCGGGCTGAACCCCGGTTCCGGGGCACCCATACTCACCTGCGCGGCCATCACGCGCTGTCTCTCTGCGATCAGGTTGCATTTCTTGCACTGGCAGTCCCGCCACATGCAGAAGCGTTTGTGGCCCTTGAGCGGCGACGCGTAGCCGTGGTTCCTGCACCGCGCGCACTTGGGCAGCCGCGGAGACTTCTTGCTCGCGTCGGCGCCCATGCCCGACGCCCCCGAGTCTGAGCCGCCGCAGCTGCCGCTGCCCCCGGCGCCCGCGCCGCCCGTGGTCCCGAGCAGCGACCCGGCCGCTTTGCCGAAGCCCCCGGCCTTGCCCTGCGGTGGTGCCCCAGGGGCGTGCGGGGCCTCCGACGGTGGCGAAGGCTTGCTGTATGCGTCGTCGTTGGGCATGGTGCCCCAAGGAGACGCGCAGGGACTCTCCGGTGGCTGCAAGGGGAGCACCCAGCCGACGGCAAGGCTCCCGAGAAGAAGGCGCAGGAGGCGTACGCGCTGCAGCTGGAGTGGCGAGGTCGGGACTCGCAACGCCCAGAGTGGTGGGGGGTTGTGCCCGTTTTGTTTTTTGTTTTTTTTTTCCTTTTTGCGCGCGCGCGGCGCAGAACTTTTGGATACTTTTCAGAACGTTCCCGGGATTGCCTGGGCGGGAGAAGGCGCGAGGGAGCGCGGCCACGCCCACCGCCCCCCAAGTCTAGGCACCGAGCTCCCGCTGCGTGCAAGCTTGCACGGGCTGCAAACACCGAGGGCATTGCTGCAGGCCACTGCAAGCCCACACCCGAAGCAGAGGTGCGCGGGGATTGTGTGATCCCTGTTCGCTCAGAGGTGCCCAGGCCGGGCTGCCCTAGCATGCTACACGGAGGAAGCTGGACTTCCCAGCTCAAGAAGGTTGTTGTGCATCGTAGTCGTGCAGGCTGCTTGGAGGAGGGGCAGACCACCCTGTGGGATCCTTCAGCTCCCTTCCCCCCAGGGACGCCATTTTCCAAGGTCGATAGGGCAGACTTCGGCAGAAGCCAGCCAGAAAGTGGTTTCTTTCTCATTTAAGAGAATTAAGTATGAGGTGAAAGGCCTGAAAAAAGTCTCTGCGCTTATATCAGCAAATAAGCTCCTCAGTGTTCGGGGGTTAAGCGCGCCCCATATCGGGCCTTTCTGTTTTCCAGTTACCTCTTCCTGCACCTGTGTTCGTTTGCTCACAAGATTTCCACCCGCTGGCTCCAGGTAACTTTCAAATCTGGAGTTCCAGTCCTTCTTGCTTCTTACTTCAGGGGCATGCAGCTTCCGGCCTTTGAGGCAACTTCGCTTAGGACCTGCAGGCACGGGAAACCCGGTCTTCTAAAAACCTCTGTTGGGGATGGGGGTGGGATGTAGACATTTCTCAGAATTCATTCCGTACTTCAGATCTGTGCATTTTAATTAGTCCTCCAAAAACCCAAATCCTCTTACAGACTTCCCTGCACCTCCACCCCCAACCATGTTTGTCTTCTCTCTTTGCACTTGCACGGCCAATCCAGCCCTAAGGCCTGCTGATCATTTCTTCCTACACACGCAAGTGGGCCTCTAAGGCCAACCCTTCTCGCATCTGAATCTCTGCGGTAGCGTCCAGCTGGTCTCACTGATTCTTAGTCTTCCAGTATATTCCATATTCCGTGCACACAGCAGCTGGCCCCCTGCAGTGGCTTGGTATTGTTTTCCATGTGAAAAACAAAAGTTAAAGACCTGAGGCTGCATCTTAAAAGGACTTTGAATGATCTCCCTCTGCATTTCTCAGCCTCATATAGTTACCAGCTTGGAGGAGCTCTCTGTTGACCTTTTACATACCTCTTTGCTCGGTGCCACGTCCCTAACCTTGCAATGGCCATTGTCCAGCCAAGGGGGCTGCCCTCACATCTCTCCCTCACTCTCCTTGCTTTTCCCCAGTGTACTCTGGTTCCAAATTCTTGGCCCCAACCCTAGGGGTTAGGTCCCCAAAGGATCCTGGCCACCCCACTCGGCTTCTCATCAAAATGGTTGCCCATTGACCCTCTCTTTCAGCAGATTAGCATTTTCAGCACTGAAAATCCTCTAACCTGCCTTTCTCGTTCTTATTCTGAGGCCCCTCTCACAGGCTCTTTCCCTCAGCCTGGATTTTCTCCATTAGTGTTCTCAGTCTGAAAATTATTTCCTAAAGAAGCTTCTAGCTTTTCACGGTACCTCATATCCTACCCATCAAGCCAGCGAAGCTTTACTTCGGACAGAGGCCAGGATGCAACGATTCATCTCAATCTGGACCTTGTTAAATGATGACCACTATTTTGTTCAGGAATATCCATAAGACTTTCATTAAAACACACATACCAATTGCTGTTATCTACTATTTACTTTTCTTTTTCCATATTTACATTTTAATACATTAACTAAATCTGCATCATTCCCAAAGCCAAGTCCAGTTTCAGAGAATGAGGTCAATGCCAGAAGCAGCAGCTGTCAAATCCCAAATTACAGGGGAACACATGTTTCTTATGAGCAGCCCCTCACTAGAATCTGTGATGGAGAGACTTAAGCCTACAGAAAATTTGAGGCTAGGAAACTGTGTGACCAAGATATTAAAACATAAAATGTTGTAATGAAGTTAATAGCCTAACCAAGTTTTTATTCACAAACCACAGAGGAAGTACCAGACACTAGACAATCCAAAAGGAAAGTGGGAAGACCTCCAGGGTGAACAGAGTGGTCCCAGATATTTTTAGTAGTTTGGCTCTGTTGTCTCCTTTCTTCCCTCCCTTCTTGCCAAAACAAAGCTATGAAGGATGATGATGCAGATCTGTATTTACTGAGGTAGAAAGATGTTCAGGGCATACTGATAAGGGAGGAGGAAGGGAGTTCAGTTCTAGAACATGGCAGGGTTTGGCAAAGACTTCTTCGATATGACACCAAAAGCACAAGCGATGAAAGAAAAACGTTGATAAATTGACTTCATCAAAATTCAAAACCTTTGTGCTTCTAAAGACACCATTAAGAAAGTGAAAATACAAGACATATATCTGATAAAGGACTTTTATCTGGAATACATAAAGAACTTTTGTGATGCAATAATAAAAAGACAAATAACCCAATTGAAAAATGGGCAAATTTTTGAATGGACGTGCACCAAAGAAAATGTTCGAATAGCCAAAAAGCACAGGGAAAGATGCTTGATATCATTAGTCATTAGGAAAATGCAAATCAAAACAATTAGATACCACTTCACACCCACTAGGATGGCTATACTCAAAAACAAAGACAGTAGCAAGTATTGGCTAGGATGTGGAAAAACTAGAATTCTCATGTATTGGTGGTAGGAATGCAAAATGGCACAGCCATTTTGGAAAACTTTACCATCTGACCAAACAATTTCATTCCTAGATACCTACCACAGAGAAATGAAAACATGTCCACACGAAGACATGTATGTGAATGTCAAAGCAGCATTATCCATTTGAAACAATGCAAATGTCCACTAATGGTTGAATGAATAAACAAAAATGGTATATTCATAAAATGGAATATTATTCAGTCATTAAAGGGATGATGTACTGACACATGCTACAGTAAGGATGAAACTTGAAAACATTATACTAAGTAAAAGAAGCCAGATTCTTTTCTATGTTCCCATTTATATGAAATGTTCAGAATAGGCAAATTAATATAGAGAGAAAACAGCAGTTGCCAGGGTTGGGGTGGGAATAGAGAGTAAGTACAAATGTGTTTAAGGGATCTTTGGGAGGGGTGATGCAATGGTCTAAAATTGGATCATGGTGATGGTTGCAAAACTCTGTAAATTTACTATAATTATTTGTATGATTAAAACAAAAGAATTTTATAGTTTATATATTATACCTCAATGAAGCTATTTAAAATTTTGAACTAAAAGAAAAAAAAAACTCAGGATGTACAACGTGGTTCCATTTCTGAAATAGGAACTAATGTGTATTGATATCTGCTTGACTACGTTATTTAGTTCTCTATGAGTTATAGGATTATGGGTGAGCTTCTCCTTATACTTTGTGTGTATGTGTGTTTGGGAGGAGGCCCACGTTCTGGCGTCCTCCCTCCTGTTTCGTCCCCTGTAGCCGGGTGGTAAGAAATGACATCTGAGTTTGGGCCTAGCAGACTCAGTGTCAGCCCTGTGATCAACCCCAGATCACCAGCATTCTTAGCATTAAAATTGGAACCCAAGCTGGTTTCACAACAAATTATTATGTGTTTTGCTTTCCAGTTACCATAGCTCTGTGGTGCATATATACTTTATTATCTGATTTTTTAAAAACACTTAGGCATTACTGTCACCAGAAATAAATAATACTTTATTTTCTTGGTGAGGCAGCATAGCACCATAATTAAATGCCTGGCTTTGAATGCCAGCCATGTGATCTGAGGCAAGTTTCTTAACCTCTCTGCGACTCAGTTCATCTGTAAAAGGAAGGTAATAATAATAACCACCTCAAAGGATTGTTAGGAAAACTAACTTAGTTAATACTCATGAGGTGCTTAGAAAAGTATCTAGCACACAGTAATATGTATGCCATTTTTATTATTTACATATTTGAAATTTTAAGAGTAGTGAGAAAGCAGGGTACATATACATATAACCTTCCACCTACTAGAATAACTTACAGGGAGGGGAACCTATACTAGAAAACACCAATGATAAATTTCATCTAGTTTGCATTTTGTCCACGCAAAGCAGTTTTTGCCCCAGTTCTTGGTACAACAGGTCACGGGGAAAATTCCCTGTGGGGCTTCTAACTATATATACGAAGCGAGACACTACAGAGTCAAAATATTTAGCTCAGGTGCCTGCCAAGTGTGCAGCCGAGAGTCAGCTGGCCTGAATGAATGATCTGGCCCCCCGGGGGCTGGTCTGAACAGCAGGAATCAGGGAGAAGTGAGACTCATAGGGCCTGAAGCATTTCACGATAGGAGGAGCCTCAGTGAGAGGGAAGACTGAACAGGACTTGAGCAGGCACAAAGGAGAAAATAAGACATTCTAGGTCGTGGGAACAAAGGATGGATGGCGGGGGTATGGGGAGTGAGGTTGTGAGTTGGGGGAGAGGGCACAGACATGTCTGTCTGGAACAGAGGAGTCAAGCTGGAGCCCAGTGGGAGATAAGGTTGGAAAGATAGCATGGCACCTTGCCTGCCAGTGAGGAATTTGGCTTCTATCCTATAGGCAAATGGAGAATGATGGAGGCTTTTGTCCTTGAGGTGTCGGAAGAATGAAAGTGGCAGGCCCGCCAATCACTGTGGGATTTGAACAAGTCGCTTAACGTCTCTGAGCCTTCGTCTTTGTGAGGAGATGACAATATCATAATGATCAGAGCTGTTTGTAAGATGCCTAGAACCATGCCTGCCACACAGAAAATACTGGATCATTGTTCGTAGCTGATTCTAACTACAGTTTGGATAGGCAGAGAGGGAGAAATATGAAAGCAGATAATGCTGGCAGGGGCCTACTTGTTCAGGAAGATGGCTGCGCCTGAGGCTGCAGCAGTGAAACCTCATTACCAGACAACCTTCCTCTACGAATTCCAGTTCCCACCAACGTCCACACAGACAGATGAAGGCAGTCAGAATCCTGGAAAGTGTGGTATAAAGGAATGCAGGCCTTGCAGTCAGGCTGCCTGTACAGAGTCCTAGCTTGGTCACTTACCAGCTGTGTGCCGTGGGCAGGTCACTTACCCTCTCTGTGCCTCCCTTTCTTCATCTGGAAATTGCAAAAAACCTGAGAAGTGTTGTAAAGATGCAATGATTGATGTACGTAAAGGGCTTAGGCGAGTGCCTGCAAGAGAATAAGCACCATCTAAGAGTGAACTATTGTTGATTTGGAATTCTATCAGAGGAATTCTGAAGCACAGATAGAGGATGAGGGGGAACAAGGAGGCAGGTTTTAGAATCTGGGCAGTTTGCGAGTTCCTCTCAAGTAAACTGCTCCCAACAACAGTAATTAGGAGCCCAGCCTGGAACCTGGAAATAAGTGACAGAACCTCTGAGTAGCAAACATCTGTCACGAAGCATATGATCCTCACACTAGCGGAGTATCTGGAGCCAGTCTCAGGCTCTTAGGAAGACCAAAGGACACAATAAGGGGGCACGTCACAAGCAGCACACGGGCAGAGCAGCAATGGTTAGAGCTGATGGGAGGGAGGAGACAGCACAGACATAGGTAGGGAAGGCTGGTCTGTGTTACTCAGGGCACAGGTCTACTGCCTACAGTTAGCTTTGGGAGCATCACTGTTTTATGACTACACAATGATGGATTTTCACAAGTAATGCTCAATGAGTTATCAGCAAAAGATTAAATCACGTTCAGTTCCTTACTCTCTGTTTAAGAAGAGTATAAATATGCTAGAATTTTTCCCAATAAAAATGGTTAAAATGGAAGTTTTGACATTTAAGGAGGAAAGCCTAAGTTACTTAGAAAAATCATTGGACATGATACAAGTGAAATGAAGTGATCTAGAGAAAATGCACTCATAATCCAGAAAAATTAAAAAATATATTTTCAAGATAATTGTAGATGACTTTTCAGTATTAACTGCTGTTCTGAAATTAGCAGCATACTGACCCTTTTCCATTTTACCCTGAAAGAAAAAAAGAAATGGCTTTTACCATCATGAGTTTTTCTGGTAGGCCCAATTGCTCAAAATTTCAACAATAAATCTGGTTAAAAAATATTTATTTTACAAAGTTTAATTTGATGGGGAAAAAGTAACAACATACATTTACTGTTTGATATTTGTAAAGAGCCAACAAATGTCAGCTTGCTACTTCAGAGTATAATTTACAAATACCCTATTTTAACTGGCCATTTAAAAGCAAAGATGATGACTTTTTAAATTTAACAATTCACCCAAATTACCATCTATTTATTTAAGTACTTATACAATTGATGCTCTTGTAAATTGAGGCTCTTGCAAGAGTTTGTCCGTGACTTCTGCTGTAATAGATAAAATAGGACAGAAGAACTAGTGAAAACAAATCCTGAAATAAAATTTCATTTAAAAGTTTCAAATTAATTGGAAGTTAAAGTGTATATCAACAAAGGAGGTCAGATACATCTCCCATTGGGTTCAACAGCCACTAACTTGCGGATTTCTCAGTTGGCTAACAAAACAAAAACAAGACAAACAGATAGATTAGCAGTGTTAATACTCCTGGGATAAATAACAATGTAAGTAGGCTTGTATATTTACCATAGGCCAGCTACATGAGGTAGAGAGTTGGGAATAGTAAAATGAACATTTTGTGGCTGATTCAAAGTTTAAAAATTGAAACCTTTAGCAGACATATATATCAGCTATTATGTATTTTATCAATTTTTTTTTTTTTTAAAGACGCCCTTGTCAGGTTTCTACCAGGGTATGGAAGAAAACTACACTGAGTTTTAGAGATCTATTAAGAAAACAAAAATTCATCTAATTCCAGAAGAAAGAATGATTACTCAAGAAGCAAAACAGTGAGGATGACTATGGTATTTGATGCCAAGAATTAGACTAACTGTAATCATAGCCATTTCTGACACAAATTATTTAAAAACCACCCGCAACTATGAAATGACAATTACATTCATTTATATATTTCTATACTACTATTGATAAATATTGCTTCAAGTTGATAATGCAGTTATTGCTAGAGCCGGCTGATGTGAAGTGAAGGGCTAAAATACCCTTAACAAAACATGACTTCAGGAACACTACAAAGCATTATGTTCCTAGTGCCGGGAAAACAAGACAACGGAGTTAAATATTTCACCAGATAAAACATCAGTAACAGTTCAGTTCAACAGATGTCTTGAGTTCAGGATTCATTGCCAATTGAAAGGTGACATTAAGAGTGATATCAAGAGTTTACAAGAGAGTGGGGAGGGAAGCTTCCTGGAAGAAGCAAGCTTTCAGGAGAGCAGTATTTGGGTTAATGAACCAAATCATGAAGGGGTGATAAACTGATACAAACTAGAAATAAATCTCCCAAGGGGGGACTGGGACTGTCTCATTATGGGGGCACTAATGCAGCCTCGATTCTGTCCTTAAATGTTCATCCCTGGGGTGCCTATTTCCTCCATCCCCATCATTGCTTGCTGCCCTACACTGTGCTTAGTGGAAGCGTTCCTCCTGCTTTCATGGGCTCAGGAGGAATACGAAGCCCTTCTTTGCCTCCAGGAACCTTAATGAGACAAGGCTGGGGTATTTTTATTATTATTTACAAACACTAATAAAAGTTGGGGAAACCAACAAAGAAATAATCAGAGTGCCACGAATCTACACGCTCTGGCTTGCAAAGTGTAATCACCTATTCCTCTTCCTAGACACCTCAAGGAAAAGGGAGCTTGGCTGGGGCCCTCCCACCCCACAGACAGGCTTGCCCCACCACCGTAGACGCCATCTTTACCCAGCGCCTCCCCTTCCCGGCCAGCCAGTAGGTTTGCCCCACGTGACTGGCGCCATCCTTCCCTTTTGCACCGGTGGGAGGCGCCCCGGGCCGGGCAAGGAGTCTTCTCCCTTCCCCCTTTCAAGCCCCATTTCCTACCCGGAAAACCCGCCCCCTTCCTCAGTGATTGACAGGCAGTGTCTGCGCTCTCCCACGCATTCGGCAAGCTCAAAGGGATCTCCACGTGGGAACATGCGTACTCTTATGGCTGGCTTCCGTAGGCTGGAGGGGGCGGGGGTAGAGGGTGAGATTGGTATTCTTACACCTAGAAAGTACAGGCGGGCCCCTGTACCTGTGGGTTTGGCATCCAGGTATTCCGAGGGCCTCCTGTATTCACTGGACTGCACCATTTTATGTAAGGGCCTTGAGCATCCTGGGATTTTGGTATCCACGGGGGCTCCTGGAACCAGTTCCCTGGGGATACCCGGGGACAACTGTACTATGCTCTTTGAAGTAGGAGTACTAGATAAAATACACGTAGAACATACATTAAAAAAGATTATTCTTTGTTTATCTGAAATTCAAATTTAACTAGGTGTTTAGTACTTTTACTTGCTAAAAAGGATTACCCTAATTTTATGGGTCCTTGGAAACACCATTTCCCCAAGTCCTCTTAGAAGCAGGAGGAAAACCCTTTGCACCAGAAGTCCTTCAGCTACAGGCCTGTACGTCAAACTCAGCCGACCATATGTTTTTGTATGGCCTGTGAGGTAAGAATGGGTTCTACATTTTTAAATGGTTGAAGGTGAATCAAAAGTCAAAAGTAGAATTTTTGTGACATATGAAATTTTCATGAAATGCAAATTTCGGTGTCCATAAATGAAGTTTTATTGGAGCACATCTACCCCCAGTTGTTGTAATGTGATATTATGATTCCTGCTTGTAGAGTTTAGAACGTATGATTTGTTAGAAATAGGAAAGGCAAGAGGGAGTCACAGTGTGGCCAACATGGCGCCCGTCTTGATTGTTTCTAAATGTCTGATGTAAGACTTGGAATCCGTAACTTAAGGTAATGAGTGTGAAATTAGGTAGGTAAGTTGGTTTGAAATGTCCGTGGAAAGACTTAGGGTTCAGACGGTGCACCTGGCCGATGAGGCACATTCCTGGGGTGTAACCGCTACGGCCTAGGGACTGTACCTCATCAGAGATGGGGTCAGAGCACACTTGCTGGAGAGGGGTCTCTTCGGAGCGCACCCTGCGCTCCAGACTCTGCTGGTGTCGGAAGCTTCCCTGGGGGCCGGCAGAGCAGAAGGAGATTGCTGAGAGAGCCGGCCCCACGATCCTTGCTGAATCCAAGGTCCAGTACCTGTGCCTGCCGCCTGCCTGGAGGACACCTACCTTCCTGCGTCTCTTCTCGGAGCTGTTCGTGAAGTCCTTTCTTCCCTTTAGTATTGCGTGTGATTAATCAGAGTGTACTGAGTGCAATACCCCGAGGGATTTGATCTTCTACAACTGGCTCGGTCGCCGTTTGTGACTTCACAGTCCCCTGATTCCTACCTGGCCTCGCCGCTTTGGCTGGAGACACCAGTCCTTTATGCACTGTTTGTAGCTGCGTTGGAAATACAAGGGCAGAGTTCAGGAGCTGCAACAGAGGCCATAAGGCCCACACATATAGTAACTAAAATAGTTACTATATGGTCCTTTACCTAAAAAGTATGTAGAAAACAAACTTATGGTTACCAAAGGGGAAGGGGGGGAGGAGGAATAAATTAGGAGTATGGGATTAACATACACACCACTATATATAAAATAAACCACAAGGATTTCCTGTATAGCACAGGGAAATAATATCTTGTGATAAACTCTAGTGGAAAAGAATCTGAAAAAATATATATATGTACAACTGACTCACTTTACTGTACATCTGAAACTAACACAATATTATAAAGCAACTATACTTCAATTTTTTAAAGAAGTATGTGGATCCCTGCTGTAGACTTCCATTTTTTTGAGGCCCCCAGTATTTTTTTTTTTAAAACGAAGATATGTCAAAATGGGATAACGCACCTGGAGGTATGTCCAAGGTCATTTGTGAATGGCAGGCTTGTTCTAAAATGGTGGTCCTGACTACCCTGGTGGCGCAGTGGTTAAGAATCCGCCTGCCAATGCAGGGCACATGGGTACGAACCCTGGTCCAGGAAGATCCCACATGCCTCGGAGCAACTAAGCCCCTGCACCACAACTGAGCCTGCACTCTATAGAGACCGTGAGCCACAACTACTGAGCCCACATGCTGCAACTACTGAAGCCTGCATGCCTAGAGCCCGTGCAATGAGAAGCCCGCACACTGCAACGAAGAGTAGCCCCCACTCGCCACTAGAGAAAGCCCATGCACAGCAACAAAGACCCAACAGAGCCAAACTATAATTAATTAATTAATTAATTTAAAAAATAAATTAAATGGTGGTCCTGTCTTTCCCCTTCAGACGCCCCCCTCCCTCTGGCTGATGGGTTAAAAAATGAAGGTGACACAGGCCCTCTCTTGGCAGAGCTCATGATTACCAGGGGAGACACCCATGTAAATAAAGTGTTTTGCTGGAAGTGTATTAAGCCTGGGGAGGAGAGGAGAGTTATGTGGACAGCCCAGCCTGACCAAGCAGGCAGGAAAGGCAAGAGCATCTATTTCAGACCAGCCTGAGGATAAAGGTACAGATGCTTGCGAGTATATGATGTATTCCAGAGATGAAGGAGTTAAGTTTGGCTGAACCTGAGGGGCAGGGGATGGCAGGTGGGGAAGGAATGACTCACGATAATAGCAGCATTTAACAAAATTCACGTAGAGCTTTCGATGTGCCTAACACTGTTAGAAGTGCTTTCTATACTAATTCATTTAATTATCACAACTGTCCTTGACATAGTCCTGTCATTTCCCCACTTTATAGATGAGAAATTTGAGGTACACACCCAGGTTAAGTGTTTTGCCCAATCTGGAAAAAACAAAAGAACAGCAGGAGGTAGACCCAGGCTCATTTTCTTAACCATGCTAAGACAGGTGGGGTTGCTCTTCCCATGTCCCCCAGATAGTGGCAGTGAGAACAAGTGGGTGATGGGAATGGAGAGGTGGGATACTTCTTGGGTTCCAGGAATATCTTGGATAATTATGTGTGTGAATGGTGACAGCAGCTGAATTAGGGTGATCAACGTTGAGCACTCCTGAAGCAACAGCAAGCAAAACAAAGGGGCAGGTAATTCATTGTTAAGTGTGATGCAGACTGTAAATGCTGACGAAAATCAGAGCAAAGGAGAGGAAGATTCCTGCTCACAAAGGAGTTACGACTGGTGTCAGAGAAGCTGGCCTTTGCGCTGGTCCTTTAGACACTCAGAAACAAGGGGGTGTGAATCTACAAGAGCCTTTTCCATTTTTTTGTTTGGTCTTGTTCATAGCTGTATTTCCAGCACCTAGACTAGCACCTGCTATGCTCTAGTGGCTCACTAATACTTGTTGAATGCAGGAGTGGGTTTTAAAATATATATGTGTGTTTGCATAGGTAAGACGGTTACATGGTTCAAAAGTTAAAAGATTCAAAAAGCTGAAGAAGGAAGTTTCTTCCCACGACTGGCGTCAGTCACGCAGTTCCCCTCCACACAGGCAACCAGGTTTTATGATTTTTTGAGATTTCTGGCAAATCCGTGTGGGTGTGTTTATTCTCCACTTCCTCCCCACACACCTACTTTTCATACAAATGGTAGCATAGCATACACACTGTCCTGTACATGGTTTTTGTTCACTGCATGTATCTTGAGATTATCCCCTGATAGTTTATTTTCCAGCCGTAGACGAGGCATTGACGTGCCACACTTTATCCAGTCCCCTACACTGGACGTGTAGGTCTTTTTCTTCCTTTGCTCTTACAGGTAGCAATGCAGTGAGGAATGTGTGGGTGTTGAATGAGGAAGCTCGGAGATAAGGAAGTGAAATGACTTAAGAGCACTTTTTTAATGACTTTAGAAAGTGACCACCACCTTTTAAAGATTGGCCAGAAGCCACCCACCACAATGGCTGTAAAATCCCCACCTTCAGAATATGACAGCTCCAGATGGGATCTGGTGGAATGAAAGACAATGGTCTGGTTCTGCCCCTTATGACTTGCATTCCCTTGGAAAAGCTACTGAAATCCTCTTCTGAACTGGGGATAGTGATGCTCCCAGGCTATGAAGGTTAAATGAGATGAAGTAATGAGTAGATGCAGCCTGCCTGGGTGTGTGGTACATGGGAGGGATTCTCGCCTTCATTTCATTGTGCTGCTGTGCTGTGACCCTCCAAATTCTCTTTCCCATTCTTCCTTCTGCTTCTTTTTTCCACCTACTGTGACCAGAACCGCTCAGTGATCTCTAGGGCTAGAACATGGATGGGCCTTGAAAACATTATGCTAAGTGAAAGAAGCCAGTCACAAAGAACCACCTATTGTATGATTCCATTTATATGAAATATGCAGAAAAAGCAGATCTAGGCTGATGGTTTCCTAGGGCTGGGGGATTGGGGGGAAATGGGGAATGGCTGCTACTGGGTACAGGGTTTCTTTTTGGGGTGATGAAATTGTTCTGAAATTGCTGTAGTTGCACAACTCAGTATACCAAAAACGTTCTATACTTTAAATGGGCAAATGTTTTGATATGTGAATTATACCTCAATACAATTGTTATTTTAAAATGCCTTGGCGGGAAGGCGAGGTAGAGGAGGAAGAAGGGATAGAAGGGCTCCCGAGCAGCAGAGAGAGAGAGCTGCATTCGAGGCGCAGGTCTAGTACAGCAATGGGCACCAAAGGGCCTCAACTTTAGTCCTGGCGCAGCCTCCAACCTGCTGTGTGACCTTAGAGAAGCCCCTTCACCTCTCTGTGCTTTGTCTCATTAAAAATTAAAATAAAATGAATAAAAATAAGGAGGTGGAACTTGATGACCTAGGGTCTGTTTCCCATCTAAAAGTCTACAGTTGGACTCTTGCCTCGGCCTGGGGGAGGAGACATGAGGGGAAGCCAGAGATATGAGGACAGCAGAGATACTGGCGAGCTTCTCCCTTGTCTCTTCTCTCTGCTCTGTACCCTGGCCTCCCCTTGAACCCCAGGCCTTTGTTCAGCTTCCCCCACCCTGGAAGTTCATGCATGCAGGGGAGAGTATGAGGGTGGGGTCAGGTCAGGGTCACAAGGAGGCCCGGACAGGAGCCACACTCACAGATATCACCCCATTTTCTACTTGAGATTATACTCCTCGGGAAGGAAGCAATTTGGAAAGATGAACATAGAGCCAAGGCAAATTCTCCAAGCAGAGAGGTGGTTTTCCAGCTACTTACAAGGATAACTTTGCCATCGCTAAGGTTAATTATCATCCTTTACGATACGACAGTGAGCTGCACTGAAGTAAATACGTGCATTTTTCATTGTGGTAAAATGTACATAAAATGGACCATTTTAACCGTTTTTAAGTGTACAGCTCAGTGGCATTAAGTACCTTCACAGTGTTGTTCAACCATCACCACCACCCACCTCTATTTTTAAATGTTTATATTGAAGTATAAAAAATAGAAAGTGCAAGAATCCTAAGCGCTCCCCTCTGTGAATTTTTTAAGTTTGTATAGACCCATATAACTGCCATCCAGATCAAGATACAGACCATTTATAGCACTCCAGAGGGCTCCCTCTTGCCCCCTCGCATCAACTGTATTTTAAATTTGTTTTTGCTAAATTTATCTCTTTGCTTGGGGAAAAGAAAAAAAAAAAAGGTCTTTTGCAAACAACTTAGGTGGTTTTGCAAATTGCATAGTCAGTATCTCAATGTTGCATTCCTAGAGGTTCAAGTCCCATTGTACTGGAGCGGGAAGGCACTGTGCTAGGTCCGTGAACATGTTGCTCCACAAAAAGTCCCCTCTCGAGGCTTCCCTGGTGGCGCAGTGGTTGAGAGTCCGCCTGCCGATGCAGGGGACGCGGCGGTCCGGGAGGATCCCGCGTGGTGAGAGGCCCGCGTACCGCCAAAAAAAAAGCGGCCGGAATCCCTTTGTCGCACAGCTCAGGGCCCGTTCATGGATTGAAAAGTTCTCATTGGTACGTGCTCTAAATTCTCACTGCAGATGGGACAAAGGTGACCACCTTTCTGTTAAACATAATGAGGAGATATTTTCTACTTGCTGCCAGGTAATTTGCTGGTTAAAGCATCCAAACCTATGTCCCATCAATGACGTCAAATTTGCTGGTTCTTTAGCTGAACTAAAAGTGACATAGTCTAGCCCACTTTTTCATTCTGTAGATTAGCCTATGATTTTTTTCCATCGGATTTAAAAACTAATTTAATTTAAATTTTTTGAGATATAATTAACAAATAACATTATATTAGTTTCAGGTGTACAACATAATGATCTGTTATATGTATTGTATATTGCAAAATGATCACTATAATAAGTCTAGCTAACATTCATCGCCACAATTTTTTTTTCTTGTGATGAGAACTTTCAAGATCTACTCTCTTGGCAACTTTCAAATATACGATACAGTATTGTTAACTATAGTCCCCATGCTGTATATTACATACCCAGGACTTATTTATTTTCTAAGTGGAAGCTTGTCTCTTTTGGCCACCTTCACACATTTTTTTTTTTCAGTATTTAAATCTGGACTGGTGTGGGTGATGTAAAAAGCAGGAAATTAGAATATAATTTATCAGACTAAGAACTAAGAAAGAAGCCAATAGGAAACTAAGGAAAATAGATAATGAAGGAAACTTGAAGAAGGAAGAATTGGAAAAGGATCAAATCAACCCCAGAGAGAGAAAGAGGTTTCACAGTTCTGATCAGGAAATCCAGAAGGCAAAAACAAACAGAAAACCCCTGCTGATCTTCAACTCCAACATTATTACCTGCAAATTTGGTTCTCTATAATTTTTACCTTAACCGAAGCCCTGCGAAAGCCCATGTGTTTTGTTCACCACCGTCTGTCCAAAGCTCAACACAGATGCCCGGCATGTGGTAAACAGTCAAGAACCAGGAAGCAAAGGACAGAGGAACCAGCTAGAAAGGCCCTTTTCTAACTGGAGAAGATGGTCACGGCAGGGAGAGTGGGAGGCAAGGAGGAAGGGTCACAAGGGAAATGATCACCTATTCAGAGTGACACATACTAGTGCTGGCCCGTCTCAGTGTAGGTATGTGGGAAAAGAAGGAAATAAACCTTAAGGGAATTTTTCATTTTAATAAAACACACACACAAGTGTGTAACCATGTGTGGTGATGGATATTAACTAGACCTAATGTGGTGATTATTGTGATTATTTTGCAGTATATACATATATTGGATCATTGTATTGTATACATGAAACTAATGTTATATGTCAATTACGTGTCTATTAAAAAAAAAGGAAGGTAAGTAAACAATTAGAAAGAATGGGGCAGAATTGCCCAGGGAATACAAAAAAGCCTTTCCTTTAAATCAACACTAGTTGGTGTGAAGTGTATCTCATTGCGATTTTAATTTGCATTTCCCTATGACTAATGATGTTAAGCATCTTTTAATGTGTTTATTAATGATGCCTAACCATCTTTGATGAAATATCTATTCAAATAATCTGATGAGAAATCATTTAGATTTGGTAATCAGTTTATAATGAGAATAATAATAGCTAACGTTAATTGAACACTCAGTGCCAGGCACTTGGCTGAATTCTTTAAATTAATGAATCTCACTTAATCCTCACATCACACCTGTGAAGTCAGAGCTGTTACTCTCATGGTTTTTAAAATGGGGAAACTAAGGCACTGAGTGGATAAGTGAAATGGTAAAGCAGGGGTTGTAACCCTGGTAGTCTGGTTGAGAGCCCACACTCAATCGCTCCATGGTGGGCAATACTTAAACATCTGGCTCTAGAATTCCATCAAGCCTTGTCTGTGCAAGTACAAGCCTCCTGGTTCTCAGGTGCTTGCTGGGAGCTAGCGGTGGGATCTACAAGTTCTAAGTGATTTTTAGGGGCATAGAAAACGTCTTGCCAATACAAAAGTTTTCTTCTCTAGCTTCTATGGTATCTGAGAGTTTTGCCTTTGAGAAACTCTGAAGCAACAGCTCTGCAAAGTCCATGGTGAAATTGATCTCAGCATAATATCTTTCTAAATGATTGTAAACTCCAAGATGGCTGAAATCGTGTTTTGTTTTTGCATGTGTTTTAGAATTTGGGTTTCTGGGCTCAAGGTTTGTGGGGCTCTCTCTGTGGGAAAGGCAACCTGGGTTGAGAATATGTTCTTCCAGAAATGTTTGCCTTTGCTTCTGCCAGACACCCCCAAGGGTGTTACCAGCCCAGAACCACTTTTGATATTTATAACTCTGCAGAGGGGTTCCCAGCCCTCACAGGTAGTATAAACTCTGAAACTCTGTGAGGACAGGCTTGTGGTTACAAATTCTTATGGATGATCTCCTCCCCACACTCTACCCCTGCACCCAGAACCAAGGCCCAGGCAGACAAGCTTCCTTGTCATCTTGGCCAAGGTGTGTGATTTTCTAGTGCACTCTTTCATTCAAGGTGTATCCCTTTGAAAGCCCCAGCTTTGTATTGGGGTATCAATTCCAATTCAGTTTTAGGGGGAGCCATAGGTCTTGTCTCCTGGCCCTGTGAGGGTCTTAAAAGCCAAGTCTCTCAGCACTAAAATACATGAAGCCCACACCAGGGCACCCACAGAGTCTGTTCTCTTCCCCTCAGATTTTTAGCTTCTTCTTTTTGACCTTTGGGGATTTCCCATATTTTCTTGTCACCTATTAATTTATAGGACATTCATATTATTTGATCCAGAATTTGTTAAGTCTTTTGTTTTGGGAAGTTGTTCAAAGTATCTATCCCGCCATATTTTTTGGAAGTGGAAGTCAGCCAAGAGCCATGTTTTTAATCAGCCTCTGCATTTTCCTCAATACCCAACACAGTACTGTACAGAGACTGGAGGCTTAATCATAGGTAATGGTTGTGTGATTGTCCATGCTATTCCCAAGGGAAAACATATCCTCCCATGAAAATGGATTTGTGTACATATTTTAGTTTTGAACTGATGCCAAATTCATTCTCCTAAGGGATCAACGCCTGACAGGGGAGTTGTAATAGGGAATAGGGAAGAAAAGGATGAGCAGCAAGTCTCACGAGCAAGGGGAGATGCTCAGGAAAACTACACCCTGCCCTGGGTAAGGGATAGGGTTGTCAGGAGACAGGTCACCAAGTGCAAGGTCACTGTAGTTTAAGAGAGGGGCTTCTGTCAACCCTTCCCCAACTTTTGCAACTTATTATATGGAGGGCAGTTCCTTGAGTGTTACTTTTCCACTGATGAAGTCTCTAAAGGTTTGATAAGAAGATTTAACAATGCCTGAATACAAGTTAAGCTCTCTTTCCTCTATTTCTTTTTTTAAGAAGAAAGGGTTCCTTGGGGAAAGTGAGGAAGAGAACATAAACCCCAGAGTTTCCCTTCAAATTTTTTCTTCAGATTTTGAGAAAGAGAGCCTTCAAAGGGATAGCCATGTTTATTCACTTTTAATAAATATTTGTGGAATGCCCACTGAGGGCCGGGCCCTGTGCAGAACACTAGAGCGATGGCTGTGAACATGGCAGATGAAGACCTTGCTCTCAGCAACTTTTGTTCCAGGAGCGGAGACAGACATTTCACACATAATCACAGAAATAAATGTATATGTACAGAGGGTGAGGAGTGTTATAAATGGACGTGCATTGAAAGGTGCTGTGACAGATGATAACCAGGGGCTGATCTGGCTGGAGATCAAGGAGGATTTCTCTGAGGAGGTAACTTTCTGCAGAGATCTGAAGGATGGGCCCAAGTAGTCAGGCTGAGAGTGTGCAGAAGATCAGACAACTGGAGGGAACAGCTTGTGTGCAGCTTCTCATTAGTAATAAACCTATTTATAGAAAATACTGGAGCTTTTGCTTCATCATGATAAGACCTGACATTTGTTAGCACTTTGTCGTTTACTGACTATTTCCTGGAGTGGGGCAGGCTGGCATCATTATTTCCACTTTCAAGATGAAGGAACCATGGAAGCAACCTGAGTGTCCATCAATATATGAATGGATAAGGAAAATGTGGTACATACATTCAGGGGAATATTAAGCCATAAAAAAGAAGGAAACCTTGCTATCTGCGACAACGTGGATGGACCTTGAGGACATTATGCTAAGTGAAATACGTCAGACAGAGAAAGACAAATACCACATGATCTCACTTATATGTGGAATCTAAACAACAACAACAACAAAATACCAGACTAACCAACCAAGCAAGCAAACAAAAAAACCCAAGCTCGTGGATGCCAGAGGCAGGGGGTGGCGGGGTGGGAAAAAGAGGAGAAGGGGGTTAAAAAGTACAAGCTACCAGCTATAAATAAGTAAGTCATGGGGAGGTAATGTACAGCATGGAGACTATAGTTAACAATACTGTATTGTTTATTTGAAAGTTGCTAAGAGAATAGATCTTAAACATTTTCATCACAAGAAAAAAATTGTGTGAATATGTTTGGTGATGGATATTAACTAGACTTATTGTACTGATCATTTTGCAACATATAGAAATATACATTGCTATAAATAGAAATATTAAATCATTGTTATACACCTGAAACTAACATGTTATATATCAACTATATATACACACACTATATATACATTCTATAGATACATATATACAAGTATAAATGAAACAATGAAGGAACCAAGTCTCTGAGTTGTCAAGTTACCTGCCCAAGTCACACAGTTTAAAGAGGGATGGAGCTGCAGCTGTGCTCTGGTTGTTTAAGTAGCTCACATTTAAAGGAAACTTTGAAACATCCCCAGAAACAAGCAGTTCTATTTTAGGCAGCAGCCTGGCAGCTCATCTGATGCTCAACAGAAATAACTAGTGGTTTCTCAGAATAAATGGCGTTTTGAACAGGACAGAGGCTCAGGAGGAAGAGGTACTGGCTGTAGATTTAACTGTAAGTCATCATCATAAATACAACTTGTTTCATCAGACCTGTAATAAGGTTCTTCTGTGCCACGACGTAAACAAAGGCACCGCTGTGGAATGTGCAGGTTCTGCTGTCAGAAATTGAGTAATGCTGCCTTAGGGCCCCAGCTATTGACAACAGGACAAATTTCTATGGAAATTACTTTTAATATTGACGTACTACAACTTAATGGCCATATTTTTTTAAAGATTGGCTAAACCAGGTCTTCCCTGGTGGCGCAGTGGTTGAGAGTCCACCTGCCGATGCAGGGGACGCGGGTTCGTGCCCCGGTCCGGGAGGATCCCACGAGCCGCGGAGCGGCTGGGCCGGTGAGCCATGGCCGTTGAGCCTGCGCGTCCGGAGCCTGTGCTCCGCAACGGGAGAGGCCACAGCAGTGAGAGGCCCGCGTACCGCAAAAAAAAAAAAAAAAAAAAAAGATCGGCTAAATCAAAGAGCACGAACTCCTCTTATCACTCATAAAATTAAAGATGAAACAGCAACAAAAAGCACGTTCTTATGCCCTTCCTTTCCTTGCTAGAGTTGTTTAAACATGTTCTGCAGAATGATCTACAACAGTGTTCACCTTTTTTGTTCATTATCACCCCCTCAGGAAAATATTTTAATATATTTAAACCAGTTAATTAAGTCTAAATAAAGTTAAATTCTATAATATGAAGTGTATAATACATAATTTCATTTCATTTCTTCCTAATGAAAGAAATTAAATCCTAAGGAATAAAATCTTGTCAGATAGGGTTTGACTTTGGAGGGCCACAGACCGTTGTAATATCTACGATTTTTTTGTCCCCAAGGACCAATTTTCATCTCTCCTCCTATTGAGAATTCATGATCTAAATGAGAAGCAGAGAAAACACACACATACACACACACACACACACACACACACACACACATCATAGAGATATGTCATCCTATGGTCTTTAAAGGCTTGTACTGAATGGAACTGAAATGGTCATTGTGCTGGTTAATTTTGTGTCAACTTGGCTAGGCTATGGTGCCCAGCTGCTTGGTCAAACACTAGTCTATATGTTGCTATGAAAGTATTTTGTAGCTGTGATTAATTATAATCACAACTGATTGTAAATTTCAGATTACTCTCCTTAACATAGATGGGACTCATCCAGTCAGTTGAGGGCCATAAAAGCAAACAGGTTTCCCTCAGAAGGCATTCTGGGACTTCCTTGTTGTCCAGTGGTTAAGACTCCATGGTCCCAATGCAGGGGGCTGGGGTTCAATCCCTGGTAAGGGAACTAGAGCCCACGTGCTGCAACTAAAGATTCCCGGTGCTACAACAGAGACCCGGCACAGCCAAATAAATAAAATAATTAAATAAATATTAAAGGGACTTCCCTGGTGGTGCAGTGGTTAAGAATCTGCCTGCCAATGCAGGGGACACGGGTTCTAGCCCGGGTCTGGGAAGATCCCACATGCCACGGAGCAACTAAGCCGGTGTGCCACAACTACACCTGTGTGCCACAACTACTGAGCCCACATGCCACAACTACTCAAGCCTACAAACTCTAGGGCCTGCGTGCCGCAACTACTGAGCCCACGTGCTGCAACTACTGAGCATGCATGCTGCAACTACTGAAGCCCGCACACCTAGAACCCATGCTCCGCAACAAGAGAAGCCACCACAATGAGAAGCCTGCGCACTGCAACGAAGAATAGCCCACGTTTGCCACAGCTAGAGAAAGCCCACGCACAGCAACAAAGACCCAACGCAGCCAAAAAAAAATTAATTAAAAATAAATAAATATTTTAAAAAAGAAGGCATTCTGCCTTAAAGTCTGTAACATAGAAATTCTGTGGGGGCTTCCCTGGTGGCACAGTGGTTGAGAATCTGCCTGCCAATGCAGGGGACACGGGTTCGAGCCCTGGTCTGGGAAGATCCCACATACCGTGGAGCATCTGGGCCCGTGAGCCACAACTACTGAGCCTGTGTGTCTGGAGCCTGTGCTCCGCAACGAGAGAGGCCACATCAGTGAGAGGCCCGTGCACCGCAATGAAGCATGGCCCCCGCTCACCGCAACTAGAGAAAGCCCTTGCACAGAAAGGAAGACCCAACACAGCCAAAAATAAAAATTAATTAATTAATTAAAAAAAAAAAAAAAAGAAAGAAATCCTGTGGAAGTGCCAGTCTGCTGGCCTGCCTTACAGACGCAACAAGAGAAGCCACCACAATGAGAAGCCTGCGCACTGCAACGAAGAATAGCCCACGTTTGCCACAGCTAGAGAAAGCCCACGCACAGCAACAAAGACCCAACGCAGCCAAAAAAAAATTAATTAAAAATAAATAAATATTTTAAAAAAGAAGGCATTCTGCCTTAAAGTCTGTAACATAGAAATTCTGTGGGGGCTTCCCTGGTGGCACAGTGGTTGAGAATCTGCCTGCCAATGCAGGGGACACGGGTTCGAGCCCTGGTCTGGGAAGATCCCACATACCGTGGAGCATCTGGGCCCGTGAGCCACAACTACTGAGCCTGCGTGTCTGGAGCCTGTGCTCCGCAACGAGAGAGGCCACATCAGTGAGAGGCCCGTGCACCGCAATGAAGAGTGGCCCCCGCTCACCGGAAGACCCAACACAGCCAAAAATAAAAATTAATTAATTAATTAAAAAAAAAAAAAAAAGAAAGAAATCCTGTGGAAGTGCCAGTCTGCTGGCCTGCCCTACAGATTTCAGACTCACCAACCCCCATAGTTGCCTTAGCCACTTCCTTAAAATAAATCTGTTTCTCCTGGAATTACCCAGGGGTCCAGTGGTTATGACTCTGTGCTTTCACTGCTGAGGGCCCGAGTTCAATCCCTGGTTGGGGAACTAAGATCCCACAAGCTGTGTGGCCAAAAACAAAACAAAACAAATCTATTTCTCTCTCTCTCTCTCTCTCTCTCTCTCTCTCTCTCTCTCTCGGTGTCTCTCTCTCGGTGACATCTATATTTAACTCTCCAAAATCATCTTGCTTTAAAAGGAGGAAAATGAAATTGAGTATCTCATGTGATAGTCATTCTGCTATCATTTAACCCTCATAGTAACGCCTCCATTTCATGGATGAGGAAACTGAGACACAGAAAGTTTAAGTAAAACTTGCCCAAGGTCAAGTAACTGTGAATTGACAAGATCAAGATTTGAATCCAGGACTTCCTGACTTCAGAGCTCTCTGCTTTCCAGACAGCACTTACCTCCCCTCAGTGGACTTCCCGGAGCTCACTGATCACTAAGTACATGGTTTCAGCCAAGCCTCACAAACCACTGGGAACACCAAATTCTTCCGTAATAGAGTCCATAACTGCTAATGTTTACAGAACACTTGGCTGATGCTGCAGTGTTTTCCTTGCATAATTCATCTAATCCTCATAACAACCTTATGAAGCATCTACTACTACTACTCACCTTTTATAAATTAAGAGGCTCTGGAAGGTTAAGTCTCGTAGCTTTTAAGTAGCAGAGCTGTGACTCGTACCCATTTTCGTCTCCTCCAGCGCCTGGCTGTAACCACTGCAGTGGACAGCCTTCTCTGAATTTGTCCTTAGGCCCTGGGCAGAGCTTGTCCTTGGGACCATGTCATCTCCCTTTCCCCTTCTCTCCCCCTCCTCTTCCCAAACTCCCTTGTTCCTCTTCCTCACTTCAAAACTTATTTATCCTGGGTCAGGGCTGGGAAGCAATCTGATAAAACAGTCATTATTGGTTGGGATTCCTAGCATTTGCCCGTTAACAAGGACACCTGGAGACATAAAGCCTTAACTCACAAGACTGAATGGTGGATTCTGAGGGCGGGAAGAATTTCAGTGGGTGGAGGAGGTGATGGAGGCTGAACTAGTCAGGGTACCGACAGGAAGTGGATGGCACCCTCAGGTGGGGAATGGAGGAGAACTGAAGAAAAGGACAGATTACAGACGTGTGAGGAGGGTTAAGAGAAGCCAACGTGGGATGGTGAAGCACCGCAGGGCTGGCAGCAGGGAGCCATTGCCACCCTGGCCTGAAAGGGCACAGAGAGGAATGGTCCTGGGAACCAAAGAGACTTGCTGCAGCTTTGGAGAGGGCCTCCTGGCAGAGGCCCAAAGCCAGCGCCTCCACCCAACAGGGTGAAAACCAAGGGAAGAAATTCTCCTCGCCCTTCTCCTGCTCTCCCAGCTTGTGCGAGTGCTTCCCATTGACCACATCCAAACTGGAGGCAGACGGTAGAAGAGGTACCTTCTATGGAGGAGGCCAGCAGGAGACAATAAAACTACATACATGAGATAATTTCAGGAAGTCATGTTAAGAAGAAAACGAAAGGAGGGAAGAATCTAGAAAATGGAGCAGTGTTATTTTGCACAGGGTGTTTGGGGAAAGCTACTCTGGGGCAATGTCATCTCTGAAGGGATGTAGAGGAAAGTCCATAGAGGCCAGAATCCCAGGCACAGAGTGGAGTGGGGAAGAGAGGACGGGGCCTGGAGGGCAGTGCTAACCCCAGCACAGGTCAACACAGGGCCAGTTTCACCAATGAAGCAGACAAGACACCTCAGTGTCCACGCAGTGGCTGATAGAATAGCAAAGACGGGCACAGGCCATGGAGCTGATTGCCTGCCACTTCTTCCCTGTGGCCTTGGACAAGTTACTTAGCCTTTCCGTGCCTTAGTTTCCTCATCTATGAAATAGAGATAATAGTATCTATTCCCAGGGTTGTCGTGAGGATTACATGAGTATATCACTGAACAAACTCTGCCTCAATTAGCACTATGCTTATCGCACTCCAGGTGGGAAGAAACAGTGTGCCCCCAGGGACCACACACTATGGGGAGACAGACACACCTGCCCTTACAACACAAGGTGAAGTGAGCTGTCTTGCTGGCAAGGACTCAGCAGGACGGGTGGCACCTGCGGTGGGTCCCGCACGGCTTTGCAGAGCAGGAGCCTTGAGCAAGTTCTTTCAGAAGAGTCCATTTTCAGAAGGTCCTTTTCACTAATAAAGCCAGAACTCATATCCAGTGAACATCAGTTGACAGTCTCAGGCCTTTAAAGAAGGAAGGAAGTCTAACTGGGGATTAAAAAGATTAGAGGATTCATAGATGGTCGGAGGACAAGACTCAATGGGCCTTGAAATCAGGACATGGCTAAGCTGTGCACCAAGAATCCAGTAGGTGGCATAAACAGGCCATTCATTAGGAGGAACTTCTATTCATCATTGTTTTTGAGATCTGAGGATTCCTTTCTTTCCTTAAACCCTCCCCCTATTATTTAACTACAGAACCAGGAAAATCCTTAATAGAAGACCTACTGAACAATTCAAATACATAATTTTTTTCTTATCCCCTCTCCCTCAAAAATTTCTGGTCAAAATTCATGGTTTCCAGACATTTCTATGTGCACCTACCATTCATTTTACCAAATATATGCTGCCCATTTCACCAGTATAGTGATTGGAAGTTTTATATGATCTTTATTTAATGAGGTTAGTTTTTTTTTTAATTAAGACAAGCTACGTATGACTGATTTAATAACTAAGCACTTTCCAGAAAGCTGAATGCAAGTATGAGCCTATAGCTTATACAGAAAGGTTTGATTTATGTTGAGGCAAACTTTCTAAACAGAATTTTCATTATACAGTTTTCCAGAAGAAAGATAAAAAATAGAATGCTCTTGAATGATTTCATGTGATCAGTTTCTCTGTGAGTTAGATCTAAATTTTCCAAAAGCAGATGCAAATGTTCTTACTTTCTTTGGGATCTATGGAGTTGGTTTACTAAGGGAACAAATTATGAATTTATCATAGTTTGGAGTATACAATGGACGGTCCTTTTTACATTCATGTGGGCATTTTGGAAGGCAAATAATTTTTTTTTTTTCATTATTATGAATTTATCATAGTTTGGAGTATACAATGGACGGTCCTTTTTACATTCATGTGGGCATTTTGGAAGGCAAATAATTTTTTTTCTTTTTTCATTATAAAATAGAATAACATTAGAGAAAACATTAAAAATGTAGAAAAGTAGGGGAAAAAAATCACCCTTAACCCCAGTACACTTTTTGAAAGTGCTGGCAATTTGATGTATTACCTTCCTTTTTCTTATGCATATTTTTATTCATTCATAGAATAGACATTACCTGACCAACTTCTATTCTGGGATCTGGGGAACTAATTGTAAACAATAAGCAAAACTCCTGATATCATAGAGTAAAAAGAAAAATAATTAATGAATAACTAAGGATAACTTCAGTACATCACCTGCACTATGGAGAAAATGAAACAAGATGATAAGGAGACATGAGGTCTCTTCATTAGATTAAGTGTTCAGGAAAAGCCTCACAAGAAGGTGACGTTGAGCCATGACTTGAATTGCCAGGAAGGAGCTAGCATGTGAAGAGACAGAAAGGAGCATTCCAGGAAAAGAGCATGTGCAAAGGCCCTGTGGTGCAAACAAACTGCGATATGAGGAACCAAAAGAGGTGCTGGGTGGCTGTAGCACAGCACAGGACCAGGGCAGAAAGAGATGTGTTCAGAGAGCCAGGCTGGGGGCCAGATCATGCAGGCCTGGGCAAGCACATGGAACTTTATTCTCGTAATCATTGTATATACATTTGTAAGAACACATTTTTCATCCTGATTTTTCCCTGTGACGTTATTAATATACTTTTCCTCGTGTCATTACATAGACTTCAAAACCATAATTTAAAATCAATACTAAAATTCCATCAAGTTGATCTTTAATAATTTACTTAACTCTTTTCCCTATGAAAGACATCCTCTTAATAAATATCCCCAGGTGGCAATACGTAGTTAATGCAAAATTATCTTCTTTTAAACAAGTTGCTTGATTGTTATTGGTTCCAGTTCTTATTGATTTGAATTAGTTAAGATAGACTTTCCCGCTTCTCTTAAGGAAGTTCATTTGCAGGCAGTATTGTTTACATTTTAATGAGGTAAAAGAGAAGCAAGCTTAGACAATTCTGTCATTTTAAGACCAAGATTAGTGATGAGGGAGCTAAGCAAGACATTCATAGTAATCTAGTCTCTCAACTTCTCCCCATCTGGGATTATATTTATTCAAAAAAGGCTAAAATCAGGAACACTATAATCACAGAATCAGGAAGAATAACATTCTGAAGCTAGTGAGCTTTGATCTGTACTCAGCATTGGAAACCAAGGAAATCTAGCAGTGCTTTGCTTAAAAATAGAAGAAAAGGGCTTCCCTGGTGGCGCAGTGGTTGAGAGTCCGCCTGCCAATGCAGGGGACACGGGTTCGTTCCCTGGTCCAGGAGGATCCCACATGCGGTGGAGCGGCTGGGCCCGTGAGCCATGGCCGCTGGGCCTGTGTGTCCAGAGCCTGTGCTCTGCAACAGGAGAGGCCACAGCAGTGAGAGGCCCGTGTACCGCAAAAAAAAAAAAAAAAAGAAGAAGAAAAGAGTAAAGAGCTCTTTTTCTCGTCTGCCCATGTTTTGTTATATGATTTAAAATAATGCTGCTACAGATGCTGCTATTTTTATGGTCCTGTGGACATGACTGTTTTAGAGAACAATTTTATTAGAGAGCTTACTATGTGACCTGTAAGAAAGAACCTGATTTTTAGCAATCATCTAAGTATTTGCACCCTGTGAGAGAGCTGACCCCCATCTTCAGAGGTGACCTGCACATTTATTATTAGCTTTGATTTAGTTGTTATTCCTGACCATGGTCACCATGGGGTGGCTTGGTTGACACGGTAGCTATGTCTAAGGGCCCAGGGGAACAAGTGTGTCCATCACGGGAGCCAGAATTTTTTGCATACTTAGGATCACTCACTGAATAATTGTGTGCACACAACACTTGCAGAAGCAGGTCTGCTTGTATTAGCAGCTGCATAGCACCTATTTAAAATTTTTTGGACATACCTTTATTAACTGACCATAAGCCCATTGTAAAACTGTATTTTGTATTTTACTGTTAATACAAATTATAAATTCTCCTCTGTGCTGTTTGGGCTTGGATTTCTAATACTGTAAAATCCTTTAAAGCTTATCCCAAACTCCTCATTTTTAAAGATAAGGAAGCAGAATCCAAAGAGATTAAAGGATTCACCCAAGGTCACTCAGCTAGTTAGTATTTAGAGCTTTTTTTTAAAAAAAACAAATCCAACATTATTTTTCTTTATTTATAAGTCAGCTTTGTGTTGAACAAAAACCGGGTTCATAATGACAGATTTCAACGAGCTATCCAGCCACAGGTCCTCAAAATAGAGCAAAGATATCTACTATAAGTTGAACTGTATCCCTCAAGAATTCATGTGTTGAATTCCTAACCCTCACTGCCTCTAAATGTGGCCCTCTTTGGAAGTGGGGTCATTGCAGGTGTAATTAGTTAGGATGAGGTCCCACTGGAGTAGGGTGGGCCCCAAGTCCAATATGACTGGTGTCCTTATCAAAAAGGGAAATTAGGATACAGATGCACAAAAGGAGAATGCTGTATGAAGATGAAGGCAGAGATCAGGTGATACTTCTATAAACCAAAGAACAGCAAGGATCTCCAGAAAACCACCAGAAGGTAAGTAAATGGGACAAACCCTTCCCTCACAGCCCTCAGAAGGAACCAAGCCTGCCTCTGTGTGTCCTCTCTTGATCTTGGACTTCCAGCCTCCAGAACTCTGAGACAATACAGTTCTGCTGTTTAAGCCACCCACTTTGTTGTACTTATATGCAGCCCAGCAAAGTAATACAAATACCCAGGACTGCTGGTTATCTAATGAGTTTGGGAGTCCAAAAATAATGTAATTGTGCCTTTGGAAAATGTATAAGAACCCTTACTAAGCCCACAAATACATAATATTAATATGAAACCAATCTGTGGCTGTGGACCTGAGTATTACAAATTGCCAAACAAAAAATTACAGATTTCCTAAGATCCAACTATTAAAGCCTGGGGGGTTTCTGAGACCTCAAGTGGTCTGACCTGATCCAACCATGATGTATTACAGACAAGTCATGCCACCCCATCTAATGCTGTTGGATGAAGCTAGGGACTGAATTTAAGCTCCTGGTTAATTCTTTGTATTTTGATAAGTTTTTCATGTTCTCACTTGACTTCTGTGTAGTACAGTGCATGATAGTGATTTTGAATTTTTGTTCCTTTTCTTTCTTGAGAGTTATTCCTTTCTTTAATGGGAAAAGTCATATTCCTGTTCTATTTTATTTATTTATTTATTCATTCATTCATTCATTCATTCATTCATTTATCTGGCCTCACTGTGTGGCATGTGGGATCTTAGTTCCCTGACCAGGGATCGAACCCGTGGCCCCTGCAGTGCAAGCGCAGAGTCCTCACGACTGGACTGCCAGGGAAGTCCCCCTGTTCAATTTTAAATCCTTCTCTCCTAAGTTGTCTTTTCCTTTGGTTGTCCCCAGCCTGTCACTGCATCACCCTGTGCAGTGACATTACAGAGGGAGACGAGAGGTGGACAGCAAGGAGGACATTCATCTCCCTGTGGTCCACTCACATCTGGATGGAGGAAGGCATGGTTTAAAGGAGCCGACCTAACCACTCTTCCCTTCCCAACCACTACAAGGAGGTGACCCACAGGGGAGACTGCTGCTTGGCTTACGTGACAAAATCTCTCCTGAGGACTCAACATGAAAGTATAAAGTCTCAGCACAAAATCAAGTACAGTATAACCTTTCAAAGCCTTTGTCCTATTAAAGACTATTTACTTGAGCTGGCAGGTATATAAAATTATGGCCTGGAGATGAAAACATGGAGGGCAGCAAATGAAAGAATTAGGGCACTGTTAAAATTAGATTTGTCATCCAAACAGGGAAGCCATTGCCTGTTTGGGCTGTTGAGGGCACCTTCAGAGGTCTCCGGCTAAGGACGCCAACCTGGCTGGAAAAGAGGGAATGTTTCCTGCATTTCAGCAAGGACCCTTCCTGCACCCACTGACGCCTCCTGCTCTGGCAATAGTTCAGGAAGGGCTGGATTCACTGTGAGCACTGCATCTAAAGTCACCATGCCCATTTCCTCGCCTTGGGCTTTTTTTTTTTTTTTCTTGTTGCACTCCAAAAATGATTCTGGTTATCAGAATGTGGCCTCCGGTTTTGGCTCTTAGAATGTCTTTGCTTTTCAATAAGCAAGGAAATTACCAAGAATTACAAAAAGGCAAGTCAGAACCATGGCATTTAGAAAACAACCATATTACTCTGCCTCGAATGGCCTTTGGAGGGGGAAAAATAATTGAATCAGGACTTTGAATACCGAGCCACTTTGCATGACTCATTAAACTGCCATTTTCAACACTTTTCCCTCATGCTGTAAGAATGATAGAATCCTATAACAATCTATATATTTAAGTTCTTTTATATGTGAAAAGCCTCATGGGACAAGTGCCTTCAAACGTGAGCACAACCGACAACTGAAATACAAGACAGTCATAATAGAGCTAAATTTGATAAGCCACTCAAGCATGACCCAGGCAGCCCAGCCTCTTAAATGAGGATGCACAATTAATTGCTACTTTTTTATTTATTATCTTTAATCCCTCATTGGATACAGTTGACTTGCTACTTCCTGGGATGAGGCCACAGCATAGGCAGGAATGAATAATTTTTAAATTATGAAGCAATTTCTTTGTTACAAACCTGGGCTCAGACAATGTAAATTCTAATCATTTCTTTTTCCCAGTACAGTGCCCTCTGAACTTGGGAAGGGCATTCATTTTTCCTTCTTTCTACCTGTGGTGGGCAGAAAGTCAGACATATCTAGTTCTTGGAGGTCACTGGTGTTTTTCTTGCTATTACTAAGGAGCTGGCATAATACCCTGGGGCTCCTTCCTGACACCGTAAAGGCTCATTAAAGACCTGTATTGTATTTAAAATAGTAAAAGTCTCCCCAGGGTGAATCAGCCCTTTCTATAGCTCCATTCTATACTGGCCTCCAGCTTGGTTTTTCCATTTCTGCTTATTTGATCAAGGTCTCAGAGATAAGGATTTTTCACTTTGAACTGTCTGTGGTTTTGAGCTGAGCCAGCCTCATGAATCAACAGGATTTGATTTCAGGGGCATCAGGAAACTATTTCCTTTCTGCTAATTCAATAGCTTCCCATTGTCTTTTTTTTTTTTAATTTTTTTATTTTTGCCTGCGTTGGGTCTTCATTGCTGCATGCAGGCTTTCTCTAGTTGCGGCGAGCGGGGGCTACTCTTCATTGTGGTGGTTTCTCTCGTTGCAGAGCATGGGCTCTAGGCGCGCTGGCTTCAGTAGTTGTGGTGTGCGGGCTCAGTAGTTGTGGTGTGCGGGCTCTAGAGCGCAGGCTCAGTACTTGTGGTGCATGGGCTTAGTTGCTCCACGGCATGTGTGATCTTCCCGGACGAGGGCTCGAACTCGTGTCCCCTGCATTGGCAGGCGGATTCCTAACCACTGTGCCACCAGGGAAGTCCCTCCTCCATTGTGTTGATGTGGCCTAAAATCCCACTATTAGGGATTTCATTCCTTTTCTTTGTTCCCTGGTAAAACATATTCTCGTGGGAAGCATAACACTTTAAGCATTAACGGTCTTTTAGAGTTAAGTTGTGCCTGAATAAGTTCATAGAATCCTATTTTGAAAGGAAGCCATGTAAGGGAGAGAAGAGTGAAGTGAGAAGACTGAGGGAAGCACTGGTGGAGGAGGGCCACACACACTGGACAGACCCAGAGAGCAGACAACCCTAGACCTCTAATTGGATTAGTATACTAATATAATTATATATATATATATATATATATATTTCAAACCATACTAATATACTATATATATCCCCAAGATGCTTTTTATTTAAAAAAAACCTATTCCTGATCATAAATCATTAATATGAAAATATAAAAATACTCATAATCTTACAGTCCTGACATATCTAATCTTTTGCTGCACTTTTATGCAATTGATATCATACTTTATATAAAGTTATTTTTTATTCTGTCTTTCTCAATTAACATTATGTTATGTGAATTTTCTCATGGTGATTTTTCATGGCTACATAGTATTCCCTTATTTATTTAACCAGTTCCCCATCAATCTTTGGTGTTACAAATGATAATAACCAGCATTTACAAAACTTTCTACGTCCTTTTCCAAATGGCTTATGTTGGTTAATTCACTTCCTCTTCACAAGAGCCCACTGAGGTGGTATAGGTATTACTTGTACATAAACGATGACAGAACAGGCACTGAGAGGTAGTAAGAGTAAATCGAGGATTCAAAGCCCAGTGTTTTGCCTCCAGGGTCTGAGCTCTTAGGGTTTCTGTACAAATCCGATCATTTTATTAGGCTAGGTTGCCTAGGAGTAGCAGCTCTGGGTCACAGGTTCAAGAGCCTTAAAAAGGCTAGGTTGCTAAATTGCTTTCTGTAAAAATTACACTTTTTGACAATGAATTTCTATTTCCTTTCCTTCTTGGACGTTTAAAAACAAAACCCGAGGCACCTGTGTTGCTGTAGCTGAATGGCTCTATTTTCACTTTGCCTCCCATCCCTGAGCTGCCAGCAGGAGGAGGGACCTGAGAAAGAAAGGTTAGTCTGCACGAGAGCCCTGAAGTCCTTGAATTATGGCGGCTCTGGGGATTTCTGAAAGCACATTTAGATCAGGTGCATCCTGGGCCTGGCCTCCCTGTTCCCTGAGTTGCCTTGGATATGAGGCAAATTATCAGTGTCACTCCTTGTGGGCTGCATTTTTTACCATGGGTCGGGGAGTCAATGACAGGATTCCTCCCCAGCCCTCTATCTTCAGAGAACAGTGTGTGCACTGGGATGCTGGCATCGGGGAGGTGCCCCTGGAGGGGCAGCCTGGGCTAGGAAGCCCAGAGATTCATTCGGTTAGTTGTTTGTGTGTTTGCTTTTGATAGAAAAGTCTTTTAAATATTTTATATGCCATTGGTTAACTGAATTATGGAATATCCATTCAATGGAGTAGTATGAATGAGGTAGATCAGTATTTACTGATGTGGAAAGATGCCCAAAGCATTCTGCTAAGTAGAAAAAGGAAAAAAAAAAAAAAAAAAAAAAAGAACATATTACAGAACTGCACCCATCATGCAATCCCATTTCAGAATACGTATAGAAAGAAAAAGAGATTTCCTCTAGAAACTGGGATGGGATGCGAAGGTTTTAGGGCCTTCCATTTTCCATCATTTGCATGTTTACATTCAGTGAACATCTATTACTTTTAAAATTAACATAAAGCCAACAGAGATTTTATAGTAAAGTAGACTGCTTAGAGTATAAAATTTAAGAATATACAAAAACATAAACTCGTTTTTACAAATAGGAAAAATATAGAGAGAAAAAAATAGGATCTAAGGGAATCAAGTACAATTAGTACAAAAGTACTAATTGAACTGGTATTCGGGGAATGGAAATATATTTTTCCCCTTGTGTTTTCTAAATGTTTGCTAACGTAATTGTACAACTACTGCATACAATTTACGTACTTTAAAAGTAGATGTAGTGAACGAAAGCATGAAATCGTATTAAAAGTAAACCAAAAAGACAACTCTGAAAGGAAAGGAGAAAATAGGAGCAAAAAGAGTGAAACCTAGGACCCAGATACCTGGGTACTCCCCTAGGCTTACTGTGTGATCTTGGGCAAGTCGCTTGGCCTCTCTGGGCTTCAGATTCTTTATCCAGCCTGGAGGTTCTCAACCCTGACTGTACATCAGGATCGCCTGGGGAGCACTTAGAACACTGTGTGTCCAGGCCTCTCTAGGATGGGTGATTCTGGTGAGCAGACAAGGTGAGAAAACTGAGAAAGCCTAAAGCTCAGGGAGGGTCTGTTCACTCTTACTGGGAAGTCTCTCCATCCAGGCCCAGAAGTGACTAGTGGTCATTTAAGTAAGTAAATAAGTAGATGTTTATGTAGCTCTTAGAGAAGAAAAGTTTAAAAACACCGTTTGGATGGATCACCTCTTGGTTTTGAAAAGTGGTTGCTCTTTGCTCATAATAGCCACTTTCCTTTGTGATTTTTGCTCGGCATTTGGGTATAAAGAGTATGCATTTTTAAAGCTGTCCAAATGCCTATTTATGCAGCAGACCATAACTCCTCTCTGGATAGGCTGCTATGCTTTATCAAATAAATGATACACATTTAAAAAACTGTCTGAAGGGGCATTTACCTGAGAGACTGTTATTGTGATTGGGTTTTTTTTTCCCCCTGAGCCCTTATGGTTCATTGGGTAAATAATATCTTTTAACCAATTTTTAAATAGACGTGTCTAGCAAGATGCCATTTTGTCAATATTATCCACTCTTATACTCTTCAAAGAGGGCTCTTTTAGGTTGTTCTTATTTTAAATTTCACATTAAGATACTTTACCAAAAAAGATCAAATATTAAAAAACTGAGTGTGGGACTTCCCTGGTGGCGTACTGGTTAAAAATCCACCTGTCAAGGCAGGGGACACGGGTTCGAGCCCTGGTTGGGGAAGATCCCACATGCCACGGAACAACTAAGCCCGTGTGCCACAAGTACT
This sequence comes from Physeter macrocephalus, assembly GCF_002837175.3. NCBI lineage: Eukaryota > Metazoa > Chordata > Mammalia > Artiodactyla > Physeteridae > Physeter > Physeter macrocephalus. The sequence goes on along the minus strand of NC_041222.1, from coordinate 44,022,954 downwards.
GAACCTGTGCTCTAGAGCCCACGAGCCACAACTACTGAGCCTGCATTCCACAACTACTGAAGCCAGCACACCTAGAGCCCGTGCTCTGCAACAAGAGGAGCCACTACAATGAGAAGCCCGCATACTGCAAAGAAGAGTAGCCTCTGCTTGCCGCAACTATAGAAAGCCCGAAGCAACAGAGAAGCAACGGAGACCCAACGCAGCCCAAAATAAATAAATAAATTAATTAATTAAAAAAAAAAACTGAGTATGAAGCAGACATATGGCATCTGGCTTTTTTTCCCTGTGGCAGATAAAAAGACTTTCTTATATAATATACTTTTTCTTCTCTGGGACTACTTCAGTAGTAGTAATTTCAAGATATTTTTGCCTTTGAGGCAATAGACCCTAACCTCATTCTTCAGTGAACATTCCTGGTTTGATTATTTTTGGAGAAGGTGGGAGATGCAGAACATTGTAGAACAAGGAGGAGTTATTTAGATATGATCACGAAACAGAAGAACGTCTGGTAGGACAGGGTTTGTGTCAGCATGAGTCATGTGACTTCTATAAGAAATAGAGCCAAGGATAGAGAATTGACATGGAGATTCCAACTGAGGAGAGAGGAGGATTTGCAGAAAATGACAAGAATGTTTAGACCATTGGTTGGTAAGACCAAGGACCTTATATGGATTGGGGTTCTTAGTTGCCGACAACAGAGTCCACTTAAGCTAGATTATGCAGAGAGGAGTTTACCAAAGGGTGTTAATTGATTCACAGAATCTCCTGGAACACCACATAGGCTTGGAAGTTATCCTTAGGACCAATACAGCCAGGAGAAATGAGGAATCAGCTCTTAAAAGAGTGCTTCTCAAAGTGTGTTCCCAGACCAGTAGCATTGGCATCACCTGGGCACTTGGTAGAAATGCAAATTCTCAGACCTCCTCCCAGACCCACTGAAGAAACTCTGGGAATGAGGCCCAGCAATCCGTGTTTTAACAAGTTTTCCAGGTGATTCTGATGTACAGTGAAGTTTGAAAACCACTGACTTACTATGTTTCTAACAAAAGTACCATGGCTGCTGCTTCCCATTCTTTGGCACTTGTGAAATTAGGAACTGGATGCCTGAAACTGCTGCAGCAGCCCCAGAAGAACCAGATGCATCTGCTAGTGCGTTTACCAGAAGAACTCATCCCTTGCACATGGCTGCTGCCTCACATTGCTCACTGCCAACTCAGGAACTCCTGTAAGAGATCCTCTAGGTAGAACCACATTACATTCTAGCACCCTAGCTGCAAAGGACACCAAGAAGTGTAATTTAGCTCTCCAGACTATCTATAGCACGGGAGTAAGCTAGAGGTGACCGGAATGGATGCTGGGAGAGGCAACCTTTGTATCTGCCATCAACTTGATGTCCCTTTATGGATACCCAAAGACTACACATTAGCCAGCCTTTTACAGCAGAGGGGGTAGAAAATGAGAGCTCTTGAGGCTGATCACCCAGTCCTACCCTAACATAGGATAGACAACACCCCACAGGAACCCCAGTTCTGGGAAGCCCACCCCAGCCATTGCCTGGAATCCAGACTTTTCCGGGTTCAGGGAGCCTTAACTCGGGGACAGTCTGGGCGCACTGTAACTGTTACAGAAGAATGACAGAAGTGGCCTTTGGTTTAAAGAAAATATTTTCCTTCCTAGCTCCCATTATTTAATTGTAATTTGAAATAGAAGTTGTTCCTAAAGGAAACAACTCCACTGCCTTGATGGAGTGCTCTGCCTCCCAATGCTAAATAGTTAACAAAATTAGATCCAACTATTTGCACACATTTGTTTACAAGCAAAGAAAGATCTTTGTAAATAAATTGTTATATTGAATTTACACTTGTCCTATTAAATGACACTGCTACAACAGCACTGATTGAAAAGCATATCAGGGCACTGAATGCCAACAGCAGAAGTTCGCTTTCTTGGCGGGATCTGCCAGACCCCAGGGTCTAGGTTGGCTGGGAGGAGGGATGAACTCACTTTCCTGTTTCTTCAGCCTGCCTCAACCTGAAAAAGACTTACCTTCTCGTGATTCCACTCTCAGTTCAACACCATCTCCTTAAAGAGGCTCTCCTTGAGTGCCCCAAACTCATGAAGCCCACCTAGAAGCCACTCCCATCACATCACCCTGCCTTACTATCTTCTCAGTACTTCTCACTCTCTGAAATGAGCTCACCAATTTGTTTAATGCGTGTCTCCCCGCCGGAATGAGGAGAGTGACTTGTCCATCTTGTCACCGTGACACCTACATGCCTTCCCTACCTAGTGTCTAGCAGGCCCTCAATAAATCTTGTGGAACGAATGACTAAGTAGTTTGGGTGGCCCCAGGGCCGCAGTGCCGAGGACACTACGGTGCGGCGGGAAGCTATGGCTTAACATGGCAGTGAGAGGTGATGTTGGTAAATGTGGGTCCTCTACAGTGTCTGGTTGTTTAGCCTCTCCAGAGACAGCCCGAGCAAACGCACCAGGCACAGCTGGGAGGGAGGCAACCCATGGAAGATGCATTTCAGATGGTCAGTTAGAGAGGATGTCATTTGGGCCAACAGCATTGTTGCTTTCTCTAGGTAGCTCCTGAACGTGGAGACTGGCTGCTCTCACAGTCAAGGAGAAGGTCCATCTACTGCCTTCTTGACATGGTGCCCACCTCAGAGCCCTAAGGTATCTAACTCTGGGACTTGGTTTAAATTAGCTGTGTGTGGCCAATTTAAAGAGATTTGATTGTCTTTCATAAGTAGCTTTTGTTTTCTCATTGCTAGATGGTTGTTTGAATTATCTTGGTTAATTCACTTTTCAAATATTTTTATTATTTAAAAAAATACGGACATTGATATAGTATTTCTCCCTGTATCATAGTTTTACATTTCCAAGAACCACAAAAAGCAAAATAAACAGACAAAAGCAAACCCTGTCCAGACGTAAAGGCTCTGATACATCTGTTCTAGCCCCGAGAGCAGCATAGTGTCCGGGTTAAAGATACAGGGGCAGAGGTGGTCTGGTGCATCTGTGGGGTTCTGCCTGAAGTTCCCTTACCCTCTCAGCTCCTTTAGTGTCCTTATCAGTCAAATGAAGATGGTGGGAGTGTGGCCTCTTGGGATTTTTGCAGCAATGTAAGGAGCATGTAGGAGTATTTAAGGCCTGGCCCAGAGTAAGTGCTCAACTATTATTGCTACCTAGTCACAGACCAGAAGCTAAGGTAAAGGTATGCTTGAGAGAGGGGACTCACCAGCCACATTGGGACATGCCCCCAACTCCCAGACAGAAAGACTTCCATTCCTGTGTTTTGTCACTGTCCTGGGTTGCCTAACAGCACCCCCCCCCCTCAATTTACGTTCAACCAAAACCTCGGAATGTGACCTTATTTGGAAAGAGGGTCTTTGTGGGTGTAATTAATTAAGTGAGGTCATATTGGGTTAGGGAGAGCCCTAATTCAATGACTGGTGTCCTTATAAGAAGAGGGAAATGTGGACACCAACACACAGAGAGAATACCTTGTGATGACACAGATGCAGGAGGAAAATGTCCATGTGAAGACAGAGGCAAAGATTGGAGTGACATGTCTACAGACCAAGGAAATCCAGGGATTGTTGGCAACCACCAGAAGCTAGAAGAGATGGGGAAGGATCCTCCCCTAGAGCCTCCAAAGAGAGCATGGCCTCACCAACACCTTGATTTTGGACTTGCAGCCTCCAGAAGAATGAGAGAATAAATTTCTTTTGTTTTAAGGCATCCAGTTAGTGGTCATTTGTTAAGGCAGCCCTAGCAAACTGATAAAGGCACTTTGCAGAGACCACACCATATTGGGTGGGCCTTATTCCCTGCCTTCAGGGAAATCCTCCTGCTTCCTTGGAATTTTAACATAAGTGAGATTAGGAGAACAAGACTTTAGAGTTTTGAAAAATTGTCTGTAGCTGATGCCTTATCAGGTTACCTGGCATGAGAGAAGATTAAGGACAATATAAAATGCATTGGAGGACTTCCCTGGTGGCACAGTGGTTAAGAATCCGCCTGCCAATGCAGGGGACATGGGTTCTTAAGGACAATATAAAATGCATTGGAGGACTTCCCTGGTGGCACAGTGGTTAAGAACCCGCCTGCCAATGCAGGGGACATGGGTTCGATCCCTGGTCCAGGAAGATCCCACATGCCGTGGAGCAACTAAGCCCGTGCGCCACTACTGAGCCTGCGCTCTAGAGCCCGCGAGCCACAGCTACTGCAGCCCGCGTGCCTAGAGCCTGTGCTCCGCAACAGAGAGAAACCACCGCAGTGAGAAGCCCGCGTACCGCGGCGAAGAGTAGCCCCCGCTCGCCGCAACTAGAGAAAGCCCACGCACAGCAACGAAGACCCAAGGCAGCCAATAAATAAATAAATAAATAAATAAATTTGAAAAAAGAAAATGCATTGGGACTTCCCCTGGCAGTCCAGTGGTTAAGACTCTGCGCTTCCACTGCAGGGGGTGTCGGTTTGATCCCTGGTTGGGGAACTAAGATCCCACAAGCCACGTGGCAAAGATAAATAAATACATTTAATTTAATTTTAAAAGAAATAAAAAAGAAAATGCGTCAATCACTCTTGGACTCAGAAATCTCTTTCAGCAGATGCGGCAGCCCCAGCAGCTGCTTTTCCTGTGACTCACTGGCGTCAGAGTAGCACCGTGCCATGAGGCTCCTCCACTGCGCAAAGTGCACATGAACAGAAAGCCCATGAAAAGCCAGCACCCTGCAGTGTGGAGCCGAGGGGACCAGCCACATCTGTCGTCCCACGTTAGGCCCTGTGCCCTGGCCTGTAGGGTATATGCATGGGCCACAGAGCCAGCACCCCTACCATGGCAGCCTGGCTGGTCACCAGCATCCTGAGGTGTCTGCGCATTCATTTATTTGCTGCCACACAGCTAATGAGTACTGCTCAGGGGTGGCATCACATTCGGAGTAAGATCAGCTTCTGAAAGTACGCTAGAGTGGCTGAATGAGAGGCCGGTGTTGCGGGGATAGAGAGATTCAGAGATGAGAAGGAGACAGACTCGACAACAGAGTGTGACCGGAGAAACTCACAGATGAAAAGCCAAGCACTTCCTGTTTTTCAAGACCCATGTCAGGCTTACCCTCTGAGCTGATACATTTTACTAGAAAGGAAGAAGTGCACCTATCCAGAAGGCCAGCTGCCTCGTTCTGGGCTCTGCTAAGGTCTTTGGCTCTTGGATTACAAAGACCTTTTCTCTTTGAATTCCATGGCGCCTTGAAAACCAGGGCGCCTGCCCAAAGGAAGAAGCAGGGTGGCCTTGAAGAGACTGTTATTGCCTTTCTGGGTCAAGGTGGTGGCCTGACAGATTCCTTTGGGATCCTTGGTGACTGTGGAGCTGTCACCACCGTCTTAAGTTATCATAATTCTCTCTTCCTCCCTCCTTCCCCACCCGACTAGAATGGCTTCAAAATGATTTCCTATAAAATCCTATAAAATGCTTTTGTCACAGGTTTGGATCGACATAATCTAGTAAATCTGAGTGATGGCCAATGGATTTTTCTAACGGAACTTTTTGTCTAGGAAACGCTGTCAGGTCTGGGAATCCTTGCTAGATTGGAGTCAGCGAGTTAGGGACACCAGACGTGTTATGGAAAACATAAAGTCTTAGCCTTAATGTCATGCCCAAGAACGCACTTAGCTGTTGCTGTAATTGCTCTATAATCTGCATGCTAGTTGCTGGAGAGTCAGTGATGGGCTGGAGTCAGCAATACTGAGGAGACAAATGAACCAAAACATCTCAGGCCACCAGCCTTCAGTCTGTCACCAACCATGGAGGCCACAGTGGCTCTCTTCCTGTTTGGTGCCAACTCTGGCCCCAGTTCTCTTAATATCCTCTCCTGTCTGCTCCAAGCCTTTATTACACCAATAACCTCTTTCTGTTTACCTCTTCTTTTTTGAGCATTTAATTGAAAGCTATATTTTTAGTTTCTAAAATGCTGATCCAGGAGTTCCCTGGTGTCCAGTGGTTAGGATTCAGCGCTTTCACTGCCGTGGGCCTGCATTCAGTCCCTGGTCAGGGATCTAACATCCCACAGCCACGCAGCGTGGCCAAAAAAAAATAAAATAAAAATAAAAAATAAGATGCTGATCCACAGACCACTTTCTTGGTACACATGTGTGCCAATGAAAACAAAAGGCAAAGAACTGAATTAGTCTCTCTCAGTCTCTTCCAACTACAGCGTGGGCAGGAAGTGCCACCTTACTGTGTACCCAGAGTAGGAGAGAATGAGAATACTTGGTGAACATCACTAAAGACTGCAACAGTCTACCCATCTGGTAACCCCGCATTCAGTTCACCCTCCTCCTGTACACAGACCTGAAGTCCCATCCATTTTCAGTATCAAGCTCAAAGTTCAGGATCTCATGACAGTTTCTACTTTAATGAATGAGGTGCAATCTCATCAATCTGGAGTATGACTCCTCTTGATCTGGAAACCAGTGAACTAGAAAATGAGCTATTCGTGTCTCTTCCCCCTCCCCCAATACGCAATGGCTAAACACTCCTGTTGGGAAAGACAGAAATAGGAGATACACAGCAGTGACGGGTCCATAGCAGTTCTGAAACAGACCAAAGGTGGGCAAACTCTCTGAGAGGCCTCCACTCCTCCACTCCCGCAGGGAGGGTATGTTTCTTGAATCGGCCCTGATTCAGCTCCCTGGAGGTATTTAGTTCCCTTGTCTGTGCTCCCTATGGCCATTGGCTCTATTTGCTTTTTCATCACTGTCCTTAGTATTTATCTGAATAGGATAATTTAGAATTAAGTAAATGTAGGATTTACTTAGTAAATGACCTCCTCGGGGATGAAGAGCTTTCTCGGCCTGCTTGCTGCCCAAAGGTGGCTGAGGAAACCAAAGATCATTTAAAATCTCAAGAAGTCACAGGCGTTTTTAGGCCAGGCTAGTAGTTCTTCTAAAACCATGGTCAACTTTTTATCTATTTGCGTCTACTCAGCTACTCGTGCCAGGAGCCATATCCATGTTTTTTTTCTAGACATACTTCTTGATTTTCATTTGTTCTTGGGTTTCTTGCCCCCGTGTCTCTGACCTCATGTATCTGTGGGTACCGTGAGTTTGTTAGGTTTGGGTGGGAAGACTCACCCTTAGTCTCTTTCCTTAGCCATGGAAACTAGCAGTGTTCCAGAAAGTAGTTCCTCCATTAGCTGGGTCCAGAGGGAGGATAATATTAACACGGAGTAGAGCCCTTAGCTAACCCTTGATGAAAATGTAGTGGAGTGAGAAATAAATTTTTGTGGTTTAAGTCACTTAGTTTTTTTAATTAAAACAATTTCTTAAATTGCGGTAAAATATATACACATAAAATTTACCATCTTAACCATTTTTAAGTGTATAGTTCAGTAGTGTTAAGTATACTCACATTTTAATATCCTGGCGACCAATCTCCAGAACTCTTTTCATCTTGTAAAACGGAAACTCTATACCCATGAAACAATAACACCTCAGCCTCCCCTTCCCCCTGCCCTTGACAACCACCATTTAACTTTATGCACCTATACATGTGACTACACTAGGTACCTCATAAAAGTAGTATCACACAAAATTTGTGTGAACCCTCCAGGTTCATCCATGTTGTAGCACATGATAGCATTTTCTTCCTTTTTTTTTTTTTTTTTTTTTTTTGGCGGTACAAGGGCCTCTCACTGTTGTGGCCTCTCCCGTTGCGGAGCACAGGCTCCGGACGCGCAGGCTCAGCGGCCATGGCTCACGGGCCCAGCCGCTCCGCGGCATGTAGGATCTTCCCGGACCAGGGCGCGAACCCATGTCCCCTGCATCGGCAGGCGGATTCTCAACCACTGCACCACCAGGGAAGCCCATTTTCTTCCTTTTTAAGGCTGAATAATATTCCACTGTATCTATATGCCACATTTTGTTTACCCATTTATCCACTGATGGACATTTGGGTTGCTTCTTCCTTTGGCAATTGCAAGTCACGCTGCTATGAACACGCGTATACAACTATCTCTGTGAGTGTATACCCAGAAGAAGCCTCTGAAATTTTTATGTTGTTTATTGGTATAGCATAACTGATTCTATCCTGACAGATACTGCTATTAACTAGCTACGTGTGCAGGATCTGACGAAACTCATTCTACCCTGATACCCATGGATAGTTGAAGATGGACTGTACTCGTACTGCTATTTTTTTTAAAAAAATGGTGAGTTAAATATTCTTCTGGAGTCACCTGAACCAACCCTCACCTTTGGGGCACCTGACTCGGTCCCCAGGAGGAGGTTTGAAGCCCTGCAAACATGCACCCTTCCGTTAACCAGACACGCCTGTCTCAGAAAAGTTTCCTTTCTTCATCTCTAATTTATTCTTTGTGCTCTTCTTCCAGCCAAATGGTTATTGACATTTATATCTCTAGTGCCTGACTATATTGTTGAAATATAACTATAATTTCTGCCCTAGTATCAAGGATTTTCCTGGGCTCTAGGGATGTAAATCTTCCATGAGGGTTGTTCTAGGCCCAGGGGACATAAATATTACATAGAGCGCACACTGTCTTGATATCTCCCATTTGTCCAGCCAGATCCACTCTTCACCCTCTCTACCCTGATCCCTGCCCAGAAGGGCGATTCTGTGGACCGCATCCATGGGCTCCTTGTCCTCTGGCATTGGTTCAACCAATAGGGAGCCCTGGCAGAGACTGGCGAACGGGAGGGGAGTGAGGTAGGGGTATTGATCCCCTGCTCATGAGCGTGTCAGGCTGTCCATGTCTCTCAGATGAAAGAGGCCCTGGCACATGACTCCTCTGGCTTTACTAGCTCTGGGTGCTAGAGCATCCCCTGTGGTTTCCCAATACCCAACCTTTAACTTGGTAAATTGTCCCTTATTAACTCTTTATGGAGTTTACCAGTTTGGGTGTGGCATCTGTTTCCTGTTGAGACCCTGACTTATCTACAGTTCTGCCCAATCAGGACAGTGGAAAAGACAGACAAGAAAACAATATGTATACTATATTGTGACAAGAGCTGTAACACAAGAAGCTGTGGGAGTTATCCTCGGTGGGTAAGAGAAAACTTTTAAAGAAAACTGTTTTCCAAGCACCTTCTGTATCCAGAGCAAGGTACCCAATCTAGGTATTTTAGAATTCAGTTGTTGAAAGAACTCTTTCTCAGTGTCTACCATGTTCAAAGCAGTATGTAAATCTACAACATATTTAGATTTTAAGACACTTACACTTTGATAAAGGAAAATAAAACAAGATAATAGAAATGAAAGTATTATACATGTACTACTGTTTTGCATAAAGGATGCATTCCTCGATATAGGAGTGCTGTTTTAATCAGCCTATGAGTGGTCCACATGGCCTCATCCCTAAGGAGATGCAAACTCAGCCATGCACATTGGCGGGGCTTTGTCCACAAACAATTGATAAGCTCCCAGTCACGATTGCTGTCACCTGCCACCCCTCTAGTAGCTGGGTAGTGTTTCTGGACTGCAGCGAAATTTACAATGTTCTCAACAATGTCAAAGCCATTCCACTAATCTGTAATTTCCTGTTGATCTTTTTTCCTCTGCTCTCTCAACCATTCCCATATAGTTACCTAGAGTCACTGTCAAATTTGCACTTTAACGTCTTCTGCTTCTCTCTCTGGGGGGTCCAGTGCTATACTTGCAAATAGTTTCTCAGCCATGATAGGCACAAACAAAAGTAATTGGCAGAAAGAGAGGCTTCAACAGAGTAAGTAACATATACTGCAAAGCACTTTCATCTCACCGTGCCGGTGGGAGCTCTCTTGGCCGAGCGCATTTACAATATGGTTACTGCCTGGCGGAGAAGAGCCTGCATCCTGTGGAATATGGAGGAGTGTACTGGAATGGATTGTTTTTTTATAATGATCTTAATTAAGGAAAATATTTCAGAGAACATAGCCAATCAGCACAGCATTGTGGCTAATAGCAAAAGGGGATAAGTTGTTGCAGGAATAACTCGAAGTGATTATAGACGGAAGAGAAAGTGCTCAGGGACACAGGGCTTACCTTATCACTGGGGCTCATCAGTGGATGCTGATAGACTGATGAATATTTAGCTTAAGATGTGAATGGTTTGGGGGGAATAAGTAGGATTTAGACATGCAAAAGTGAGAGAGAATGGCCACATGTGCAAAGGCTCCGAGGGGAAATAGGGGCAGGAGAGCGGTGAGTGAGCAGGAAAGGAGGACAAGGCTGGAGAGGTAGGTGGGATCGGATGGAGGGCCGTGTGTGCAAGATCAGTAGACTGGACTTCATTTTCCAGGCTGTGGATGCCAGGGAAGGGTTCTAATCCAGGAAACACTGACTGTAGTCTTACCAAGGACATTCCACCCTCAGACAGCGGGAACTGTCCACACTGTGGGTATGACCCTCCTGATAAAGAAATTCTTTGTGGGTCTGAATAAACCATTCTTAAGGGATTAAAAAAGATCCTCAGGGATGGTAATGACACATCGGGGCTAGTGTGGATGAAGAAAGAGTGGTCATATATTCTGGTGGAAGATGGACCTTTCAGCAATTTGCCACTTTGTACGCAGCTGTACTCAGAATCTCAAATGTTAATAAAGAGCAAATGTGCCCAGGTCCAACCATAGTGCGATACTGGTATTTGTTTAGGATACAGAGAACTAGAAAAGAAATAGTAGGTTGGACATGTTTGAAACTTTGTTTTAAGACAAAAGTTTCTCTTTTTTCCCCCCCTTTACATCCTCCAATCTCACCACTCATTCTGAACTTTGGTCCTTCTTTGACCATTCCTTAAGTTATCCAGCAGGGGTGAAGGTATGGCAGGAGTAGGAAGGGCTGAAATTTTTATTCCATGTGGGATGGGAGCCATTGGTGGGTTCTGAGCAGAGAGGTGACAGGATCTGACGCAGGTTTTAACAGAGCTGCTCTGGCTGTGGTGTGGAGAGGAAGGAAGCTCAGCGGGCAAGTCTGTAGCAGGGGCCACTTAGGAGAAGAGCCAGAGGAGATGGTAGCTGGGCCTTCGGAAACAGTGGTGAGAAGTGACAAGCAATGAGGCAGACTTGGGTTATATTCAGAGATGGAAACAATGGAATTTACTGGTGACTTGGATGTGGGGAATAAGGGAAAAAGAAAAACAAAGATGAGTCCCAGTTTTTTCACTTGAGAAACTGGTACAGAATAACAAAATAATCCCAGTCTTTTTTTTTTAACTGTGCATGTGCATTTCTATTTAAAAATATGTACAATATATTTCTATAAAGTGTATTCTATATATGTATACTACATACGTGCAGTTGTTTTTTTTGTTTTTTTTTTTTTGCGGTACGCGGGCCTCTCACTGTTGTGGTCTCTCCCGTTGCGGAGCACAGGCTCCGGACGCGCAGGCTCAGCGGCCATGGCTCACGGGCCCAGCCGCTCCGCGGCATGTGGGATCTTCTCGGACCGGGGCACGAACCTGTGTCCCCTGCATCGGCAGGCGGACTCTCAACCACTGCACCACCAGGGAAGCCCAATACGTGCAGTTTTATTACATATGAATACATAATATATAACTCTATGGATGTTGAAAGAGAGAGAGAGAGAGAAAAACACACAAAATTGCTAGCAGTGGTTTTCCCAGGGAATTTGGGGAGGGGGACAAGGTAAAGAAGGAGAGGAGGGACTTTCCTTTTTTGACCTATTTGCTTCTGTTTAATTATGATTTTTCAATGAAAATGTATTCAGTTTACCCAGGAGGCTATACATGAAGTTGTTAACAATGGTAATCTCTGGATAGTAAGAACATAATTTTTTTCATATTTGTATTATCAGGTTGTATTAGTTGTCTGTTGCTACATAACAATATCACTACAAACTCAGTGGCTTAAAACAACACACATCTATTATGTCACAGCTTCTGCAGGTCAGGAGTCCAGGCACAGCTTAGCTGTGTCTGCTGCAAAGCTGCAATCAAGATGGTGACTGGGGTTATGGTCTCATCTGGGGCATGCATGGGGAAGGAACCACCTCCTTGCTCACATGGCTGTTGGGAGTATTCAGTTTCTGGTATGTTGTCAGACTGAAGGCCTCACTTTCTTGGGGGCTGTCAGCCAGAGACCACCCTCAGCTCCTTGCCCTGTGGGTCTTCCCAACATGATCTCTTGCTTCCTCAAAGCCTACAAGGAAGTGAGTCTCTTTGCAAGACAGGCATTATAATCTTATGGAACATCATCACAGAGATGACATCCTTATCACCTTTGCCCTTGTATGGGTGGAAGCAAGTCACAGGTGCCACCCACTTGCAAGGAAAGGGACATCACAGAGGCATGAACTTCAGGAGGCAGAGATGATGGGGGCAGCCATAGAGTCTGTCTGCCTCACTAACTTTCTGCTAATAATTTACAGTGCACATAGAGTTTCTGTAACAATGTACTACCTAAAAAAATATTTCAAAACTTTGAAAAACAACAGAGAAAAAGATTATTTATAAAGATTAAGAGGCATTAATTTCTCTACAAAAAGAATTTCTTAAGTTGGGCTCTGTTCTGATTGTTTCCTAAAGTTGAAATGTGTTCAATACAGCTAACAGGAAAGATAGGACCAATTATTTTTTTTTCAAAAAGACCCCTGAATCCTTATCTCAAATAGGTTAGGGGTCATCAAGGATTAAAGAACATGAAAATACATACTCATTGTCTCTGAGGGCCCTGTCTAGAAAATGATGCCTCTTGTCCAGCTCATTAGGTCCCCCTGGGGGGTTGCCCTTCCCAGAAAAACCAAGTTTCCTCTGGAGCCTGTCCTTTGCCTGGGGCTATGGTGCTGTGATGGAAGAAGACCTCAGCCAGAAAGTGGAGAAATTAGATTCTGGCTTAGAAAAAACTGTTTCTGTAACATCAAGCAAGAAATCTAACCTCTCTGGGTTCGATTTTTATATATTTGAAGTAGGAATAAAAGCGATACTGGCATCAGTTGATTTAGAAGCAGATGGATGAGATAAATCAATCTACACCCATCTGGCTTTCTAGAAGTTCATGGTATGGAGTCTAGCCATATGGGCTTTCTTAACTCTCACAGTGGTTCACTTCTAAGACCTACCTCTGGGTCTCAGGAGGGTTTTTCCCACAAATGTCCTGCTGCCACTGCTACTTGGCTCAGGCTCTCATGTGGCTTAGTAAACACCCGCCAGAACGTCAACCCTGCTCACAAGGACCCACCCCTTCTTGGTATCCCTTAACTAACATAGCAGACCCCTGGCCAACTGCCTGGACCAGGGGCAGGCCCCCAACCCAGCTAGGCCAATCAGTTTCTTGTCTTTAGGAATTTGGAAGTGGGACTCCAAGAGCAACTGTCAGAAAGACATCCTCACCCTTAGCAACTAGCATACTTGTTCCTCATCTCACGGAAGTTGGACTGATGGCTTCAAGCTTCTTCCCAGGTCTGTCAATCACCTATTTACTCATTCTTTCATTTGTTCCAGAAGTATTCACTGGTCTATGATTGGTAGGAATTTTATAATTTTTCATTTAATCTTTCCAACAAAATTACATCCACTTGGCTTGCTAGAAGTTCAGTAGCTGCAAGTCAGGAGGCAGGTGTATATTACCACCTACATTCTATAGAGGTAGAAACTAGTCAGGAGGCAGGTGTATATTATCATCTACATTCTATAGATGTAGAAACTAAGGCTCAAAAAGGTGAACTAACCTGTCCACTGTCTCTGCTGTGAAGGGGGAAAGCAGGAGTCTAAGTGAGGTCTGATTGCAGAGCTCTTGCATTTTCCTCCTGGAGCCGGGGAGCACCTGTTCTCCCATCCCACAGAACTGAGGTTGCTCTGGGGAACAGATGTACGGTGATGGCGGTGGCCACATGGCAGAAGGGAGGGAGGTCTCCATCCTTCTCAGACGATACTGAGGACAGTGCAGTATCCAGATGCAGACACAAGGTGGCAGAGAACCACAGGACACACAGGTCCCCTGGCCTGGGCTGGGCATGGGTCTTGCTTCTTGCTTCCTGTATTCTCTTAAACTAAGAAAGGACATGTACTGCCACAAACACTTTATTCTTTTACATTAGGAAAAGAATATGTACAACTATTAAATAAATACCCAAACTATAAATATTTCATAATTCACCACAGGAAATAGAGGGAGAACTGAAGAATAAAAAACAAATGTGAAAAAAAAAAAAAAAACAAATGTGGAGAGAAAAAAAGGAGAGTAGTGACATGTGTGAACACAGCAGGAGGTCAAGATTCAATTAAATTTGCTTTTTTCAAAAAAGAGTATTGTCATTTAGATGAAACACTGCAAGAGTTTATCATTAAACAGTATTTTAATTCCCACTTAGTTTTTGAAAGAAATTAGACCTGTGTAAATTCTGTTCCTTATTTTTACTGGAGTGAAAAATCTCTTCCTAATTGTAGAACCGGAAAGGTATATAACCTCATTTTATAAGAAAGAACTTTACTTTGATGATGTTTTATTCTAATTTTATAGTATTTTAGAATGTTAGGACAAAGACAAAATCTTGTGTTTCTACAACTACAGGCAACAGGCTCATCTCTTGATATTGCACACAGAGTGAATGAAGTTAAAGCAAGAGCTAGATCTAGTTTAGTTGGCCCAGAGAGCCCTCTCTGGGCCCTCACCTTACTCGGCATGAAAGTATGGTATGTCTGGTAACCTACAAGACAAAACAATTTTGCCTTTCTCATGCTTTCAAAGCATGAACCACAATGAAGTCTGAAGCATTCTACTTTGTGTGCTAACGTTACTGGTCATTTAAGCTTCCCCAGTGAAAAGAAACACTCAGCAGAGCAAGAGGCAAACTTCTGGTCTAGTGAGAATGGAGGGGCTGAAGCTGTCAGCCACAGAATGGAGAGAAGAAGGACTGGGAAAGTGAAACACCTTCCTGCCCCGTAACTCAGGACCAGTGAGGGAGGCCGATGTTTGCCTGTGTTGAATCCCTTAACTAAGCTGGATTAAGTCTCCACATTGACCACTTTCCTTCCCTCCAGATGAATAGATATATTAGGAGTGTATTGTCCTGCTGTGGACAACGCCACACATTATAACCCTTGTTGGGGCCAGGCTTCTGTGCATAATGCAGACACATTTCCTTGAAACAGAGACCAGCGTTTGATGTTCAGAAGTGAGGGAACTCAAGGAGCCTCAGCTCTTTGTTGAACACATTGGGGAGAGGTTATGAGTAAGAAAGTAGATGGCATGAGGGCTTAAGTTTAGGAACCCCGGTGGCAGTTTGGTTTGGCTCAGCTGGAGGGTGATGGGGCTGAACCCAAATTACTGAGGAACTTTCGTCAAGCCAGACCAAGCAGGAAGTGAGCCATCCAGTGGCTTTAAACAGGGAATAATAGGACCACACTGCAGAGGGACAAGGCTGGCGGTGGGCAGACCAATTCAGACACCCTCGCGGCAAGCCAGGAGTGGTGGTGGTGCCCTGAACTAAGGGACTAGTGGTGGGAGAAGGGGAGGGACACAGAGCTGTGAGGAAGGTAGGACGCGTGGGCTTGGTGACCACCTAGCTATTGGGATTTGATGAGGTGATGCATGTGGTGTGCTCAGCACAGTACCAGGCTCACAGGAGGGAGCTGACAGACATCAGCTGCTATTTATGGAAGCACAGGTGAGGGATCTGTTTCAGAGGAGGGGAGCGTGAAATACATGGGAATGAGCCCTGAACATTCTACAGGGCAGCCCGGAGGAGTGATGGAGTCAGTGAGTCCAACACTGAAAGAAACACTGGAGTGAATGAAGCCCCGGCGCAGCCTCACAGCAGATCCTAATTCCCTCGCCCTCACACCCAACAAAGACAGGTTGCAGATTCCTCAGAAAAACCTTCTTGCTCTTGTCCAGCAGAGCAGCCTGCCTGGGTTCAGTGCTGCAGTGGACAATCCAATCTGAACATGGAGGACATCCACAGCTTGATCCGTTCCCACCCACCCAGCTGTTGTCCATGCTCCTGGGGTAACTCTGAAGATGCTGTTTCTGTGTGAGTGCCTGTGTGCTCTGGGAGTGAAACCTGGAATGATGAAAAACCACCTGGTCTCAAGAAAAAGTTCCCTTACCTTTAGCAAAACAGCTAATGCCTCTAGAGCACCTGTGCAAGTTTACAAAATGCTTTCACAAGCATGATCTCATATGATTTCCTCATCATTTGCTGCTCCAGGTAGAAGAGGCTTGGACAAAGCAGCTGTGGGTTCTCTTTGGCTTTTGTTCTCAAGGTTTCTCTCCTCCTGGTCAACGGGTCACATGACCTGGCTGTAACTAGGGCAGGAGGAGTGGGTGCTTGTGTGACTTTTCTGGGGTCTGCCCATTTCTGGCAGGGGCCTGCAGGCTGCAGGTTTTGCTGGTTTCCTACTGCCATGGATTCCTTCTTGCTCCAGCTCTGGACAGGGTCCTCGGCTTCATTGGAACTCAAGGGTGTCCATCTGTGAAGACTTCTGGGCAAGAGGGGAATCACAGGAGTTATTTACAGAGCCAGGGTTGGAAGGTGTTTTATTGAGCTTCAGAGAACAGTTCTGGAGCTGTAGTCTCCAATCTGGGGCAAGGAAATCAGTTCCCCCTCCTTGACTGTATCACCTGACTTCTGATATAGAAGAAGGTGGTTAAAACTGGCGGGTGGGTAAGGTCGTAGAGAAAATGTTCAAAATGGCCAGACACAAAATAGCAGTGCCTTTGTGCCCTTCCTTGCTGTTTAGCAATTTGTAGCTTCCCCAAAGGAAATGGCAGAAGCCAGCAACTGGTTGCCTTGGGAGGGCACCTGGAGGGAGTCCTACCAAAGCTACAGCCCCATGTGCTGTGGCAGGTAAGTTCTGTTCTTTTGGCCCATCAGATGAAGTCCTTCCACTTCTTGGCTGAAACCACAACCTAGAGAACTTAGACAGCCACACTGCAAAGATACAGAGTCCCTGGGGGCTCAGACTTTCTAATAATACATCTTCTCGGCAGTGCCTGGAAATCAAGCATCCTTGTTTGTTTTACTGGAGACAGCAGGACTCCCTCCAATTTTCCTCCTCCTTAGGATGGGAGTGATTTCTTCATCACTTGCTTTTCCAAGTATAACAGGCTTGGAGGAAGCAGCTATGGATTCTCTTTGGTTTTCTTTCTAGAAGTTTCCATCTTCCTAGTCAACGAGTCACACGACATAAATATACCTGGGCAGGGTTGTCAGGTACTTGTGTGACTCTTCTGGGGTCTGCAGATTACTGGCCCAACCCTAACTCTAGTGGTGCTGCTGGTAGGCTGGAGACAGACACTCAGGCACATGGAAAACTAACTGCACTCTCAGTAGCCAGGGCATCCCCAGAATCAGACTTCTATGCCTTTAATTAAATAAGCAGAGTCTAGGATGTTTTAGGAAACCAATTCTGGGCCTGAAGGATTTTCATTTGCTCTGTAGTTCCTAGATCATCCTGGTCAGGGAAAGAGACTCTGTCCCACGAGACCCAGGCAGAGTATGGAGCCATGGACATTGTGTAAAAGGCAGGTGTAACTCAACTTGCAGTCTTTTCTCTGGGATAAACTTTCTTACTAAATTAATCTCAGATAAAGGGCAACTTGATTGATTTCTTCTCTGGAATCGAGTCTCTAACACTAGAAATATAATCCCACTGGGATATGTGGCTTCGGTGAAGAATGCTTTTCTCTCTACAAGCGGGGGCAGTGTGGTACAGTGATTAAGTGCAGGGACTCTGGAGCTGCACTGGTTCCTGGCCTGGCTTTGTCACTTAATAGCTGTGTGACATTGGGCAACTTCCTTAATCTCTATATGCTGTTTCCTCATCTGTAAAGAGTGTAAAGTAATGTTGTACAACTACCTGTCAGGTCTACGGTGAGGAGTAAATGAGTTAACATGCATAAAGCAGTCAGAAGAGTGCCTGGTATGTAGTTAAGCGCTATATAAAGGTTTGTTGTTATTTTGCACTATTTGCACTATTTGAAACCAGAGCAGAATGTGAAGTAAAAGGGTGTCATGCTCAGTAGCTTGGAGTAGTGATAAACAGTCTTGGCCTGGGAGACAGAAGACCCGGTCTCCCTGATCAGGCTTCCCACTAAGTAATGGGGTAACCCTGAGCCACTCAGAGCTTCAGTTCCTTCACTGAAAATGAGATGCTAACAACCCGTGTCCATCAACAGATGAATGAATAAATAAAATATCACATACACATACAATGGACCATTATTCAGCCATAAACAGGAATGAATTTCTAACACAGGCTACAACATGGATGAACCTTGAAGACATTATGTTAAGTGAAATGTACCACACACAAAAAGACAAATATTACATGATTTCACTAATATGAGATATCTAGAAAGGCAAATTCAGAGACAGAAAGTAGAACTGAGGCAACCAGGGGAAGGGTGAATAGGAAATGAGTAGTTGTTTCTCAATGGTTACAGTTTCTGTTTCGGGTGATGAAACATTTTAGTAATGGATGATGGGGCTGATTATTCAACATCATGAAGGAACTTAATGCCACTGAATCGTACACTTAAAAATAGTTAAATGGCAAACTTCATGTTATGTGTATTTTAACCCAATAAAAAAAATCAAGTATAACGAGGAGAAGTCAAGAGAAGGAGAAATAAGCTGACTTTGAAGGAGTCAGACACGTGCTATTAAACTTTGAAACTTTTATAGTCCATGAGGCTATAAATATGGGTTACCAGGAAAAAAATAAGGTGGTGATGACATTAGTCCAGGCTTCCAGCTATAGCCTGCTATGAGGTAAACATCCCTTTTCCTCTAGCACTTTCATGCCCTTTGTTTCCTTCATGATACAGCGCTGGACAAATCTTCCCCGGCTTCCTACCTCCCCTTGGCTCTACTTTCTCAAGTGCCTGTTGCACCATAACTTGCTTGTTTTTCACTTGTCACCTATGATGCTGTCTCCTCGATGAGGAAGGATTGTGCCCTCTACAGCTTTTGTGCTACCCCCTCCCTACCCCCAAGTCCCTGACTCAGAATGAGTCAAAATGGGTGTTTGAGGATGATTCCTCCCAGTGTTCCTTGCCATGAGGAACCACAACTATGGAGGACCTGGTTGCACCATGTTTGCAAACTTTTTAAACTTCTACTCTACCAACCAGTAAATACATCTTATCTTGTGACCCAGCACACATACACACACACACAAATATATATGTAAAGTTCATGAAATAAGTTACCATTACTATACGTGGTACAACCTGAGATTTCTGATTTATTTGACTTTAAAAAGTGCTTGTAGTTACATTGATTTTGGAATCCATGACTTGCTTGAAAAACATTATTAGGAGACTGGCTCCCGCTTGGGTGTGTCCAGCACTGGCCTCTAGGGGGAGTCGATAGGCCAGGTTGTTCGGAGGAAGTGGGGGAAGCAGTCTCAGCCTTGGCGGGGACGTCAGGATGCCTACATGAGCTCTCATATCCCTTAACAAGCCCCCTCAAAGAAGGACCAGCAGTGCTCATTCAGGCTTTATTTAGGTGAACAAACACCTGTTTTGTTGATTTAATGAACTTTTCCCTCTCTCCTGGGGGTGCCAAAGTTTCAACGTGTGGTGTGCTGGTTTGTGGAGTTTTGGCTTAGTACTGGGTCGCCCTTCCTCCTGGGGCAGCACAGAGCTCCTCTTTTCCCTTTCTGCACAACTGCCCTTCAGATGCGTCACCAACTGCCACGTGTGAACGCCTTGTAGAATCCGTCACACTGGGCAGGTTCGAAACTGTACCACTGTACTCTGTGCCAGGCACCCTCCTCTCAGCCTCAGCAAACAAGACTGGTTCTGCTTGCCATTTTGGTTGTGAGCAAAGTGGGGTCCCTAGAAGGGAAGTAGCAGAAACAGCACAGCCTGGGCCCTGGTGATCCTGGAACCCACGCACAGAGAAAAATCTCCATGGCATGTGAAGCCAGCTGCGGTGAGGACAGCCGGCCTGGCCTGGGCTCCCTCCCTGATGCGGATGCAAGAAGACATCCACCTCAGCTCCAGCACAGCTCCTGTGTCTGTCTGAAGCCATGGGCCAACAGGTGTTTCAGCCTTCCTCTGGGGGCACCCGGAGGGTCAGGCCTCAGGCTGGTTAAACCGCATCATCTTCAGTGGCTCTCACTGTATTTGATAGTTAACATAATTCTTAGCCTTGTTCTTCTACAGTCAAGTGTGAGAAGCATTGTTACGGTGATGACTGCAGTCTGCTCCACCTTTCCAGTGGGACCAGGAATGAATGCCTCAGTATTCTGAGTAGATTCAGTAGACAGCTTCTATCCAGAGCAAGCCAGAGGGTGAAAATACTGTTAAGCAATGAGGAGTTTCTTTCACTTCATTAGCAAGTGGTAAAGCTCTGGTCTCTGCCAACGGCCTCACTCACAACCTCAACATTCACACCCCCGGCGTGGCACACCCCACATCCACGCTCCACGTGACACGTTAGGCTGGCATCAGCTATCATGGGGTAAGGGCCATGCCTTTTAGTAAGTGCCCAGAGACTGAGCCGGACTGACTTGGTTAAGACTGCCTCAGAGCAATCCCATGGACAAGAATTCAGAAATGATTATGGAGCCGTGCCCTGTTGGCCACAGGGAGTAGAGCCAAGGCCTGTGGTGAAAATAAAGCTTGCCAGCTAAGCGCTTATGGGGACTCCAACGTGACGCATGCCAGCCGTGCCATCTCTGATGGTACCAGCAGGAAGCCAGAGGCTGTGGAGATCAAACTCCCCCTCCTGTTTTCTGGTGTAGGCTCCCCGGTAAGAGCAGACTGGAGATAACTAGTTGCTCCCTCAATTGTGCCTCACCCTGATCCTTCTCAAAAATACTTACAACTAGCTCCCAAGACTCTTATATGACAACACTCTTCTCTTCCAGCTGCTTTTAGGCCACCCCCTCACCCCCAGCATGATTTCCAACAAGCTACCGTTATCTGTCCACGGCTCAAGTTCACAGTCACTGGATGCTCTGTGGCAAATAACTCTAGTTAGGAGCTCCCCTGTGGCGACAATCATGACAGTGATAATGGTATGCTGAGGACTTACATAAGGCCTCAAGAGCAGACCTGACTATCTCCACCCTTTACCGCAGGTATTTAAAAGGAGGGTAATAGAAGTACGTCTCTTAAGCAACCCCCAAATCCTGGCCAGAACTGTTACTGGGGCAGGATCTCACTGTGAAAGATTTATTGCATTTTATGGCTCCAAATCCTTTACTTCTGTCGACAGCCAAGCACTCTGACATGTGGCTTTTCGGTTCATCTCACAGAAGAGGCAGGACTTGTTTCCCGATCTCCTTGAATCTGGGCTGGCCTTGTGACTTTCTTGGCCTGAAAGAATGCCATGGAAATTATGACGTGCCAGTTCCGAGCCTAAGCCTCAAGGAGCCTTGTCCACGTGTTCTTCTTGCATCTTTGTTGCAGCCATGAGAACAAGCTTGGGCTATCCAGCTGGAAGATCAGAGGCATGTGGAACAGACCTGAATTACCTCAGCTGCCTGGCCAAAGCCAGTCTTGATCAGCTGACAGCAGTGAGACTGGCCAAGGTCGACAGAACCATCTGCCTGGATATGAGAGCAGGAACTGCTTCTTGTTGTATGCCACTGAGGCTCTGAGAGCTGTGTGTTACACAGCATTATAGTTGCCATAATTAACTGACACAACAACTTAGGAATGAGAGAATGATGTACCCCTTGAAGAATTATTAGAAGCAACTTTCACCTTCAAATAAAATGAGTTCCTGTAGATTGCTCCTTCACTTGCACTGATTACCCCAAGGTGGATATCCTTCACTGGTCTTCACCTCTAGATGCATTTAAATCTTGGTAGAAGCCAGAGAACGAGCACGAGAAGTAAAGAGTCATTCTTCATTAGGCATCAAATGAACAGAGGAGGTGGAGCAGCAAAGACAAGAAGAGTGACACCTATCTACATTTCCATAGACTTCGGATAATATGGGACTTCCCTACCCAGATGGGGTGGGATGTTTGTAGCAGTTAGTATTTCTTATTTCCTCATCTACATGTAGACGTCAGCATATGTACAGATCATTGAAAAGTAATCTTTGTGAGACTTACTGGTGGGTAGTGGCAGTGCCTGTGAAGGAAGGCCACAGGGGCCCATGGAACCGGGAACCAACTTGAAGGCTCTCCCTGCCTAAAGGCACCTAGTGCATGTCCATAGCTCCGGGGTCAGAGACTGAATTGAGATGAGTAAGAAGAGGGAGGAGAAATCAGTGTTTCATGGGAAAGGGGGCAACTTGTTTATATCCTCCCCCACCTATAAATTAATCTCTGAGAGACAAGACTCACTCTCAGAAAGTACACTTGCTGACACTGATTGATGGCAGGCCTTGAAGGACCAAAGAATACTAATGAAGTTCCTCCATAAGCCTCACTCAGTCATTGTCAGAATATATGACCAAATGTATAACCAAAGAGTCAGAAGTTTGGTGTCTATCTTAAAAGCCCTGCTATATGTTCTAGTCTGTGTAATATTTCAAAAGGTAGAACAGAGTACTTCTATTTATCTTCATGTGTCAGAGTTTCGGGACCCCCATCTCAGGAGGCCAATAATCCTGCAATTGCTAGAGCACAGCAGACTTGGATTCATTAATTTGCTTTGCCAGATTCTTATCTGTGCTTCTGATCCACACTGAAATTAGAGAAGCTAAGCACTGCCACTGTCTCTCAGACCTTGGCATGTGCGTCTAGATGACCACTGTCCTGGCTCTGTAAAGGGAAACCATTGTATGCCTCTGCCTGATGGCAGAAGAAGAACACAGAGCTGGAATTCAGAGGGAGCAGCTGAGAGATGGCAACACAGCACAGCCGCTCCTCCATGCCTCACCGGGGTTTTGGGAGGAGACCATGATCTTTCAAGGAGCATTCATGAGGGAGTGAGCCAACACAAAGAGACGCTCAGTGGCATTAGCATAAATAAAGATTTCTTTCTAAGCGTAATGTGTGGGTCATTTTTTTCTTACAAGACTGCTGTGATTCAAGTGAAGTCCTCTGACCAAATTCTAAAACGCAATTCTGGATGAAGACAGGATTTATAAACACTTGCTACTATTATACAAGCTGTAGAAAGAAAGGGTTGCCACTAGACAATAAACAGCTGTGCAAAGTTCAGTTTTTAAATTGGGGAGCAAAAGTTCCACAGGGAGCAGCCTAACTGTAAGGCTTAGTCACTGTAAATGGCAAACAAACAAACAAAGAAAACCCCACAAAGATTAGAGAGTTACAGACACTTAGGAGTCCCATCAGCAGGTACTTGTGGTTGAGATAAGGGGAAGTCCACTTATAATACTCCTTTCCCTTGAGCAGTGGTTCTCCAAAGCGTGGTCTCCAGGCCAGCAGCAACAGCATCACCTGGGAACCTGTTGGCAACGCCAATTCATGGGCCTCTTCCAAGACGTACCGCATCAGAAGCTCTCGGTAGGGCCCAGCAATGTGTCGTCACCATCCGTCCTGGGGATTCTGATGCATGCTCAAGTTTGAGAACTACAAATTTATACGATGCAATCTGCCTTTCAAGATACATAGAAAAGGGCTTTCCTTCCCAAAGAGATTTAGTCCTTAGTAGCCAAAGGCATCTATGCAGTGGATTACCTTCTCTCCTGTGCCTCTAGGATGGTACTGGTACTTATCATTCTTTGGAAAACTAAGAAAGAGCCATTCAAATAGTTTCCTGTGTTCTGTGATTGATTCTCCAATGACAGTATCCTTGCTGTCGACACATCAGCTACTAAGCCCTTTGGTTACAGCAGCACCGCTTCCTGGAAGCAATTTCTATATGAATAAGGAAAATCTAAGTTATGCTGTGGTCACAAATCACAGCCTAACTTCCTAACTCAGTGTAACAAAGGTTTATTGTATTGTCCATAACGCACCTGTAACACAGGTCAGCCATGGAACCCTACTCCATGCAGTTCCTCGGGGAGCCAGGATGATTTCCATCTCAACACTTGGTTCCATGATCACCATGAAGGGGGGAAAGAGGACCTGGTGAACTGCACACCGGCTTTGAAAGCTCCCATCTGGAATGGACACATGTCACGTCACTTCCACTAGTGTTTCACAGGCAAAGCAAGTCACACGGTCAAGCCTCACTTCAAAAGTGGACGGGCAGCACCCAGAAAAACAACTGGAGGATCTGAAAACAACCTGAATGACTCCTATTCCAGGTTATGCTTGGGCCACAATACTCGTCGTGTGCAAAGCTGTGTATTTACATTAAAGAACTGGCAGGGCCGAGAGTTCTCGGTCTTACATTCACTCTCTTTGTTCCTACTGACCTTCAGATCAACAAAACTGACACCTTTTCCACAAACGTTTTCATTTTTTTAAATGAAAAAATACTGAAGTTGAAATACCCACAGGCAAGTGCACAGATCATGAGTATACACCCTGATGAATGATCGTTAACAGGGCAGCTGCGTCAAGGCCAGGAGAGGGATTGCTGGCAGGGGTGCCCAGCCCTGCTCAGGTTCCTTCCCAGGCACCTCCTTCCCCGTTCCTAATGGGAACCCTCCCCTGACTTCCAACACTCATTCATTTCACACTCACTCATTCAACTAGGATTTATCAGCCAGGGACTGGAACTTCTCAGCCCTGGCAGGTGTTACAAACCCAAGCATGAATGCTGATCTTACTAAGCTTCCTGTCAGAGGGCCGGCTTTTCCGCGGGGTGACATTTTTCAGACAGGGTTTGGTGGGGTGTGTTGGGGGGTGAACTCTCTGAACTCTCAGGGACTCACTCTAATTAATGAGTATTGTCTTTATTACCTGTTTATTTAAGCACATTCAGTATTTCACAACAGAGCAGATGGAATCAGAGCCAGAATCTCTGCTGCCTGACACATGAAAAATAAGTGGCCCGCCCTGCTGGCGTGGGGTTCTTGACAGCCACCCTTTCCAGCGTTGAGCTGTCTGATACCACTGGGCAAAGCAGCGCCTGCCCACCTGCAGTTCAGGTGTTTTCTCTTCTTCCCCATCATGCAGCCTCACCCTTCCAGGTAGCTCTGGGGCTGGGCTAAGTGGATCTTTCTGGGTTAGGGAATGGGGAACAAGCATGAAACTTATTTTGTCCAAGATACAAGATGGCCATTTGGTCTTAGGAGTATTTCTTATGCAGCTTCCACTATCTAAAAATTAGGGAGATTTTTTTCCATTCCCTTGCCTGTAAAATCATCAAAGGTCTTAATGGAGAGACAGTGGGGCAGCTGATTTCCTAAATGCCAGCTCTTCCCCCAAATGTCCTCAAAATCAGACATATCTGTACAAGCATGCACCCGTAAAACATGGTACTTTGCTTTCCGGCTTCGCTACAAAAGCCAGAATTCGGGCCCCCAGGCATCTCAGGGACACCAATACAAGTGCTGACTAACCCCATCTTTCACCCTTAAAGAGCTGATGTGATCTCCCAACTCCTCCCCATGGGAAAGAGCCATGACTTTGTGGGGGAGGGAGGGCAAGTGTGTGTAAGCTTGGGAACACTGTGACCAGAGGTTCAGCGACATCCCTTTGCGGTGATCGTCTTTAACAAAATGCACTTTAAATATATTTTTATGATCAGTTGGCTTCTAAATTACAGCCATGCTGAGTAAGTACAGAGCAAACATATGATTAGTAATTTCCTTATGGCAGAAAGTAGCACCAAACAGTCTCTGGCTAAGGCCCAGGGCTCAACAAGAATTGTGCTTTCAGTAAAAAAGAAAACACATAATGGTCCTTATTCCAAAGCCAAAGCAACAGGCCATGACCTTCTTCTTCCTGTGCGGTAATAGTCTTGCTTCACGAGGAAGTGGGGAAGGAAAAGATTAACTTAGGAAAATACTCCAAGAACCGGCTGCCTGCTTAACTGCTGTCACTCACGTACGGAGCCGCCCACTCCTCCTTCTGTCCCGTAAACAGAGAAAATGGATCCAGGGCAGCCCTGACTCCTGGCCTTCTGGAAATGACCACTCCAGGAGATGCAGAAACGCCACTGAACATGGAAAAATGCCACACAAAGACTATACACCCGCAAAGATAAATGATTAAATGTCATGTTTCCTGATTCGTCATAGCTCTCCCCACCCCACCTAACTTGTTTGGAAAAGAACATAGGAATGGCATCTCGTAATTCAGGAATAATGACATTCTCTGTGTGGACCAAAGGCCACATTAAGAAACACCTGGGGGTTTTCCCTGGTGGTGCAGTGGTTGAGAGTCCGCCAGCCGATGCAGGGGACACGGGTTCGTGCCCCAGTCCGGGAGGATCCCACATGCCACGGAGCGGCTGGGCCCGTGAGCCACGGCCGCTGGGTCTGCGCGTCCGGAGCTCCGCAACAGGAGAGGCCACAGCTGTGAGGCCCGCGTACAGCCAAACAAACAAACAAACAAAAAAAACACCCGGGATGCTTGTTAACAATGCAGATTCCCAGACCTTAAGAATCAGAATCCTCAGGGTGGGGCTGAGAATTTGCATTTTCAGCAGCTCCCTCATGAAATTCTTACCCATGCTGTGAAGAGGATCGCTCACACAAAAGCCTCACAAAAACAAAACTATCTCTACTTGCAGCAGGCTCCACGCACCCCGAAAGGACTCATTAGAAATGTTATTTCCTTTGGGGGAAAAAATAGCAGTTTTCTCACCTGATTCTATCTGCAAGGGCTGTTACATATCTGCTGTATTTCAGTATTACAAAAGTCTGGGATAACATGGTTCTCATTAGCGTATTGGCAGCTTACAGGTAAGGACCCAACACTTCATGTGTTTGGGGGACTACTGACAAGAGCAAGGCCTCCTCCCCCAGGGTAAATACAGGACTTAGTCCATTTAGTCATAATGGTGGCAGGACAAGTGGTCAGTTTTACTTTCTTTAACACTGAAGTCTCAAGGTTCCCACTGCTCTATTCCTTTTGTCTTGGGGAGGGATTCTGGCCTTCAGCTTCCAAATTTCCAGGGCAAGGGTGTCTGGGAAATTGGCTCTCTGTCACTTAAAGGTTTAGCCTTCTCTTCACTTAAGCTGGAAAATAAACTCAGGAGTCTCCAGCCCTATACCGGCCTCACTTGGGGACCTTGCCCAAGCCTCCTACCACAAATCCCTTTAAGGACTTGTGCCTCAATAGATCACAGCTGTACCAATGGGGAGAGTCAGACTGGTTTTTATAGTGTGCCAAGATCCCAAGATAAAAAGCATTCTAAGTGCCCGGAGTTAGCAGAACAAACAAGGCGCAAGCCAGCATATGCTATCCAGAAGTTAGCTCCTTCAATTCTTCATTCCACAATAAAACAAGCACTCATTTTCTTTTGCAAAACTTAGCACAAGAAATCCAAAATGCACCACGCAGATGTAGGAATTCATTTTCTCATGCATGGATGATATGAATGCCTTCTTTTCTCAAATGGAACAAAGAAAATTCCCAGGACTGCAAACCACCTGAGATACAGCCCTCCTTGCTCAAAAGGCGTGTCATGTCGTTAAGGGACAGAAAGCTCACAGCCCCACTTTTCTTCAAACACAAACTCTTCTGCTTTAGTTTATTGTGCTATTTCAGGTCTGAAGAAACTTGGGTTTGAATAACTACCTGAACTGAAATTTAGCCCAGATCCCCGAACTAGCAGATCTGCTCTGGGAGGGAAAGAGACACTCATGACTCCAGGTCGCTGTGACCCACCTCACTTTGATGGGTCATGAAGGAGGACGGCCCCTCTGCCCCAGAGGCCCTGGAACCGTACTGGGAGAGCATCTGTTACCACCCAAGGTTGGCCTGAACTGCCAGCACTCTTTTCACAGTTCCAAGTTCTCTAAAGATGCAAACCTCTGAGCCCATGAAACAGGAGTTCCTGAGCCAGCACTGTGATGACACACCTGTTGGAAAAATCTATTCTCTGGCCTCTTTCTCAAACTCAATAATGAGTGAATAAATGAAAGAAGGAAGAAGAGGAAGAAAGGAAAGAGAGGCTTAAGAAAAGCCTCAGTGATATTTCTCCAATGCACCTGGCTCTCACAAACAGCCCAGGTTAAAGTTCACCACCAGCAACTGTGCCAGAACACCTAGTTTGCATTTTGGCTGCCATGCTTCTTCATTTTAAATGAGAAGGAATCAATCCCCTTTACTTTTTAAAAAGGACTTGAAAACAGGTGCTGCTGGGCCAACAGCACACTGAAATAAAAAAGTCTCTCCGGGAGTGGGGTGGGATAAACGGGAGACTGGGATTGACACATATACACTACTATGTATAAACTAGATAACTAATGAGAACCTACTGTATAGCACAGGGAACTCTACTTAATGCCCTGTGGTGACCTAAATGGGAAGGAAATCTAAAAAAGAGGGGATATCTGTATACATATACCTGATTCACTTTGCTGTACAGCAGAAACTAACACAATACTATAAAGCAACTATACTCCAATAAAAATTAATTTAAAAAAAAAGTCTGTCTGGCTTCATCTTTCCTTTCTCATCACTTCAGGTTTCAACCAGTCACCCAGCAGCTGCCCCCAAATTAGAGTCAAGGACCAGTGCTTCTGCACCTGAGAAGAGTTAGCTCAGGAGTTAACTTGGAGGTTACCTGTCTGATGAACTGTTTGCCTAATTAGGTCTTAAATTTCAGACTCATGACGTGCAACCTGAGTAATGAGCAGGGCTGAACGGAGTAGTTCTCTCAGAAGACGTCTCCTCTTGTCGGAGCCCTGGACCAGTGGACTGGGCACTTACCCTACCCACGCACTCCATCCATCAGCTTTTGCTGTCACTGCTGTAAGTCAATAGGATCGGGGCAGACGGCTGTCAGAGATGAAGCAGGGACAAGCAAAAGAGCTTAATGAAATTTTATTTTGAAAATATGGCAAGAGTCTAAGGCACTTCAAACATTTAAATACATACAAGACCAAAGCAAATGTGACATGGGATAAGGGAATCCATAAATATGTGGAGAACTATACTATGTTTCCCTAGAGGCAACTATATAGCCAATTTCTCTAACACAATTCAACTTTTATCATTAGATAGAGTTGTGCAATTATTAAAATAAAAATATGGTAATGTTACATGTCGTTCTTCACGTCTTTAATTACTATGGAATATAAAAGTTGAAAATACTGCATCAATTTTATATAGATACCCTTTACATAAAACGTCATGTAATGCATCCACCTAGATAAAACCAACTGAAAAGACTTCCTTTTGTTAAGTTTTAAACTTTTTGAGAGTTTCAACTTTTATTGTTAAACCAGAAACCAGCCCAGGCCCAATTCACCGACGATCAAAGTCATCTCAACTTCCTTACTTTAAAATAATAAAGACAAAAGAAAAATCAACAAAACCATCCTGGAATGGAATTTTCAAAGAGCTTTCCAATGGTTCCATGTTTAGTAAATATAAATACTTGTGGGAAAGCTTAAAAACACCATACCAGTGAGAACCTGATACTTCTCAGCACTGGTAGGGGGTGGAGAGAAGGAACAGAAGTTGCCCACTCAGATCAGGTTACTATTTCCTACAACTGTACATAACGGAGCAGAGACTCAACAGCAAGTGTGCCCTACACAGACGGAAGATGGCCAGAAGGGAGGTGTGTGTGCCTGGCCAGCAATCTCCTGCTGGCTCAGCTTCCACTGTGGCAGCTCCAGCCTTCAGCCCTTGGCTTTATGCGTTCTGTTTGCTGGTGAGCTCAGGCACAAAATACATTCAGTATCTGTCAGCCCAACAGGAACAATTAGCAGCTTAGTGGTGGCATGTAAATGGACGGTATTTGCACATAATCAATCAAATGAACCTCGGTGGGTGGGACCAGGAGATGTCTTCCTTCCAAGCCTAGGGGTGCCCTAGAGACCAGGAAAGGAAAAAAACTGGGGGTTAATTAGTGACCTCAGGTAGATGTGTCCTCTGTGAGACAGGAACTCTGTCAGCCACAGCTGAGCACCACCTATAAGCCAGAGCGAGGAGAGCTGGAACACAGCACACAGTCCACTAGCGGGAGCAGCTCTGGGGCCAGCGGGCTCGGCAGTGCCACGTCCAGCTGTCCTGGGAAGTCAACTTCCCTCTCAGAGTGAGCTCTGGGACCACTGTCTGCTTTAAGAAAAATGCCAGGACGGCGATATGTATTTATGGGCTCAAGATGTGCCATTTGGATAATTCTGTCCAGAATAAATTCTTCCTGTGAGGGCGTGAGGACAAGCAGGCATCCAGCCTCCGCTGTGCTAACCATTAGCACTCCTGGCCTTCTGGGTGGGGCAAAATGGATGAATTCTTAAGTTCTGGACTAAAACCTTGATTTTCACAATCATTATAAAACCTGTATCTCCTGTCGACTCCCCGAGGAAGGGGGCCCACTAGCCTGGTGGCTTTTAGCCTGTTTACAAATGCCAAGTGCACAACACTGACCGGAGACTGGGCTTTCGCGAAGTTGACGTGGGCATACAGCAGAACGGCGATGTCCTTGTGTCCTGCCTCCAGGGCTATTGAGAGCGCGGTGCTGCCATCCTTAAGAGGAGATGAAAAGAACAAGCTAGGTTGGATTTCTCAAACTTCCAGGTAGCCCAAAAGGTTAACAACACAAAACTCTTTCAATTAGATAAGGTTCCCCAATCTAGCCATTTGTTCAGTCTTTTGGGAAACTTTTCTGGACCTCTAGGTGCTAGCCCTGAAGGATACAAGGATGACAGAGGCACAGCCCCTACCCTGCCCTCAGACAAGAATCACCCCATTATTGCCTTTGTTGTTGCCTCACGGTACTTAGTGTGTAGGTCTGCACACCATGGAGACTCAACAAAGGCAGACTGCCCACCAGCAGGGGGCAGGAGGTGAAGGTAGGGGGTAGAAACATAATTTAGTTTTTTTTTTTTCCTTATAATTACAAACGAGTGGTCAAGTAGCGTGGTGTCTGTTTTGACGCCCTGCAATCTGCCAAGGATCTCTTAACTTTCCTCTTGGGGAGGGAGCTGATCCTACAGCCCTAACCACCCATGTAGAATGCTCTGAGTCACATCTACATGTAAGCACCACATCCTGCTGCCTTGCAGAAATGTATCTTATGGAAATACGAGGGGAAACACTAAATATGAGAAAGAAAAATGTTCAGTTAAATGTTTGCTTTCCATTAAGATGCAGGAACTTAGATGGATATAAAGATGCATCAAGGGCTTCCCTGGTGGCGCAGTGGTTGAGAGTCCGCCTGCCTATGCAGAG
>NC_041222.1:43974834-43991529 GCF_002837175.3 Physeter macrocephalus | reverse complement strand
CGTACCACAAAAAAAAAAAAAAAAAAGATGCATCAAGACAAAAATAGCATTCTGGACATCAACTATACCTCAATCAAAAGTAGTAACAATAAAAAGACAAAAAAACAGCACAACTTATTTTCTGTCTATTCTTGGAATAAGGATGCCCTTCTGGTCACCAGCAGCAGGCAACAATTTGTGTGTAGTTTGAACCTTATAGTCCTCCCTCCTACTCTGAATTCTGGGAGTTACTTTTCTTCTGGAGGCCAGCTGGATGCCCCTCCCATTCCTTTAAGGATAAGGAAGTAGACAACGAGCAGAGGGGACCAGGATTTCTGGAAGTTACTGTGGCGCAATGGCCTCTTATTATTAGACCTACCAGCTGTTCTTTGCTAAGAGTAGAAGTAAATGCAAACAAACAAAAACGAGGCACACGAAACATAGACTGTTCTCAAGGAAAGAGAAGCTGGAAACTGGCCCTCTGCTGCAGTGGAAGTAAAGGGAATCTGGTGCAACCGCAGCTCATGTGCTCCTGGGGAGGCCACTGCAACTGCAGAAACCAGTCAGTCCTTCCTGCCAGTAAATACCTGCACTGATTTGCTCTTCCTGTTGGCGTGAGCCCACGAGGATCTCAAGTTTGGTGCAAAGGGGGATGTTTTCCCTCTAGCCTTTTAGTGTTTGGGGCTGATGGAAGCTCTGGTCCAAACCTGTGCTCCACAGAGATAAACTTTCAAAAACAGAAGCAACCCAGCCAGACCTCTGGGGCCTTTGGACCATGTCGCCACCTAAATGTTAGTTCCTGTGCTGTGACCTATTGGTACTCCTCCCCTTTGGTCTAGAGACATCCAGAGCAGCAGGTTTCCTTGGAATGTTTTCCAGTCAAGGGGTTATCTGGGAATGGGACAGCTTGGGAACGGGGAGAGGAAGGAGATGAGAGTGACAATGATGGGAACAGCCCAAGGAGGAGTGCGAAGATGTGCTGAAAAGAAGCCAAGATAGTCCGGATCCCCTAGCCAATTAAAATGTCACAAATTATTTACTTTGATGGGCCCCGGTGCAGGGTTTCCAAATGGACCGGGGGCCTGGTCCTCTCTTCGTAGTGCACCCACTAGTTGCCTACACTGCCTACTACATTTGATTCTGTATTGTAAATCTGTTTATTCCACTTCAGTATACTGGTTCTCGTACATGCCCATCACCTTCTTTCTTTTATAAATTTTTGGGGTGAGGCCTATTTATCTTTCTGCCTTTGGCTTTAGTTAATGGGAGTATTAGTTTGCAAAGAGTAAAGGCTACCACGCTGGGCCGTGAAGGGAAGTGGCCTGGATGGCAACACAAATCCCTGAGGAGAATAAGGGAGGATTTGTTCTCTCCGCTGGTCAAGCAGCACTCACAGCACCCCCACCCCCACCGCCGCAACTGTGTCCAGGCCAGGGGCCTGCAGGACCATTGGAGACAGCTTACATTGTCCTCCAGGTGGCCATTGCAGCCTGGCTGGGCCAGCAGCAGCTTGACGATCTCCACGTGCCCGTGCTCGCTGGCACACATCAGGGCGGTGGAGCCTTCGTCGTCCTGGATGTTGACGTCAGCCCCACAGGCCAGCAGGCCCTTCACCATGTCTATCCGCCCATGACTGACAGCCAGCATGAGGGCTGTCTGTCCTGCCTGTGGGAAGAAATGACAGCAGACTTCAGAAGCACATGCTGGGCTGGCAGTGCGTGACCTGCAGTGGGGCTGTGCCGGGGGAAGGGGAGGAGGGAGAGTGATGACAAGGGAAAACGTGGGCATGGAATTACCTGGGGCCCAGTGGTGGAAAGGCATTGGAAAAACTAGTTTCTCGTGAGCTATGAGCTAATAAGTAAGACCATAACGTAATGAGTTCATTTTTCCCTTTAGCTTGGAGGATCTGTCTCATGACAGCAAGGAGCTGGAAAAGTTCAGAAGATGGTCACAAGTCAACTGTGAACACATCTGGATGAGAGGCACTCTGTGCCGGGCATGAAGATGCTATAACACGGAGACAGTCAGGAAACAGTGGTCACCAGGTAGATGGTGGGGATCCCTAGTCACTTACGGGCAGGCTGACCCACGGTCTACATGCACACTACTCCAGAGAGAACGCAAGGTAACGGAGGGAGAAGTTTCCAATGTGAAGTTAAGCCAGTGTTTCCTTGGTGTGTTTGGTCATAAGGACCACCGGGCAGCCGCATGGACTGTGCTGAGTGGCGAGAGCACAGCAGGGGCACCCGTGCAGGTCAGAGCTGCATCAGCCAGCACAAACCCTGGAAGCAAGCGCGTTCACCTGGCTGGCTTTGGCGTTCACGTCCCCACAGGCAAAGAGTTCTTCCACAACTCGCATGTCCTTCTCTGCTTCCACAGCGGCGAGGGCTGCCAGCATGATGGGCGTATACCCCGCCTTGTTCTGGTGATCCACGTTACATACATCTGAAAAGACATGAGTCTCTTTAGGGAGGGGCCATCTCCTAACAGCATCAGTTGTCCCCATGAACTAAAGGTATGGAGTTTAGAAAAGCCCAGTGAAATGGCCTTAGGGAGTCAAAGTCCCAGAGTGACTCAGAAGGAAATGTGAGAGATGTTTCATACCAAACCAAAGAAAAAAATTTTTTTCTATTTCATGAGAAATGACAGCAAGCTCTCATAGCACCTCTTGTTTGCAACTGGTGGTTGAACTGCAACAGCCTGGAGGTCTGGGAGGCTGTTCTAAGTAATGGTTGCTTTGAAGAATAAACAATAACGTGGGATCTAGACACTAATCTGCGCCTAGGAAATCACCACCTTGGAGTGAAGAAGGCCACAAAAGGACTTGTAAAGGCTTACGTAGGGAACACTGAATATGGCTTTCCCCACTCATAAACCACTGCTCACTCTGAGACCCTGAGTTTGCTGCTCTGACTTGTTTGGGGCCCTTGGAAGCAGAATTCCAATCACACGACACCCAGCTCTAGGAATCGTGGTCTGACAGCAACTGCAGTTAAGTCCCTTAGAGACTGTCAGGGACTCCCAGATCCAATAACCCAGACCTTTTCTAGTCCTGTAATTCTTAAGGAGTCTTCAGGGCCTAAATTATCCTCCAGGCCTTTTAAAATTCCTTCTGCACTTTCTAATAAAATGAAGGGAATGGAGAGTGCAGGAAAGAAGCTTTTTATGTGCGACCAGATATAATTAAAATGCTTAGGGTGTTTCCATCACTGGGAGTGAGAAGAGAAGGTACCGTGAAAACGTTCTTGAGTTCTAAAACAACTGCATACTAGGGACATAAGGGCATTTACAGTAGTGCATATTTTTTAACGTAGAAAAGGAAAAAGAAAAGAAAAAAGATGTCTGATGGAGAAGCGGGTGAGCAGACATGGTCTTTGAGGCTCCTCAGTTTCTTTGGCGTTCGCCTCTTCTCCGTTGCTGCTAGTATCCTAGATTCACAAACATGCTTTACGAAGCCACAATCTCAGTCTATAATGGTGAGCAGTAAAGAGTGAAGTAAATCCAGAAAAGTGATTAACCAAAGCCATCCAACAATGGAATTAAAATAGTTTAATTTACCAAAATATCTTGTCCATGCAAATTTTCTAAGGGTGGATTAAACTGTTACTTTCGGGGGCAACCCTGAAATCTTGTTCTTAGCTTTCCTGGATATCATCCACTTCTCTGTTTAAACAGTAACTCCGGCTGACAGTATCACCAGCTCTGTTTATAGTCTGGCAAGTCTGAAAGGAAGGAGGCTTGGAATTCCTTCCTTTAAGCTGGAAACAGTTTTATCCTAACATGGCCCCTAAATTGGGGACAAGCAAACTTAGAAGAGAAAAAAAAGATAAATCTGTTTGGTTTCTTCTGTGCCTTAATCCAACATCCCCAAAACAGAGTAGAAAAAAATTGGACAGTTGGGTCAAGAAGCAGAATGGGAAAATTAGACAACTGTATTGCATATTCTAAATCAGATGTTCACCTTGTGTTCTCATTAATTAGACTGAGGTACTGTGAATTCTGTATCAGTTATACTAGAAGTAAAAATATGTATTTCAAAAATAAATAAAAGTGATTTAGAGACTCAATGTATCACAGGGCTGTTCCATTTGAACAAGAAGTTGAAAGCTCACTATGTCGCTAAGGGACCCTTCTATGTGCCACCCCCTCACTCCATGTTTAATACATCCACTGGCTATATTCTGGAATGGCAAATTCCAATTACGGACAAAAATTTTCGGTGTTCTTGTTACTATGGTTCAGATGTAAGAATAACATTTTCTTTTCTCTATGCTGATTCCCCAGGAACAGGGTGTATTTTGGCAGGAATGGTGTTGATTCTACCACAATCCGTTACAGTGGCTTTGCTTGGCCCCCATCTTGACTAACTGCACAGCTCTGCAAGGCGGCTGGAGAGGGGTCAAGGAACAAGGACAAAGAGAGCAGCTCACAAACACTAAAGCTTTGACTCTGGACCCAGGAGCAGCATTCTGCCTCTTGAGAGTGAACCCACCAAGGCTGCATGATTCAACTCAGGCAGGAACATGAGTCATGTGTGTTACCAAGGATACAACTCATCTGAACACAGCTAAACTGCAGCAAGAACATCCTCAACACCTCCTTTCAAAACAGATCTGGAATCTGTGTCACCCCGTTTTGTTTAAACCTCAAGCCTCCCATGAATGACTCAAGAACGATTCTTGGCACATCACGGGGAAAGCAATGAAAAGGCTTTTAGGATGGTCACAGAAGTGGGGAGTGGATCAACCAGCTCCTTCTAAATGAGTCACAACCCGAGTCTGTTAGAGAAGAGACAGGGACACCCAACGTACCAGCGTCCAAAAGCAGCTTGACAATCTCGAAGTTGGAGTGGGACACACTGTAATGGAGGGCGGTGTTGCCGTTCCCGTCCGCCATGTTGATGATATGACGCAGGATGTCTGGGGAGATGGTCTCAAAAGCAGCTATGTAGTCCCCCACCATGGCTGGGATGGCTGACTTCTGACTGGACACGCGGAACCACTCGTGCTGGAGAGTGTTCAGACAGAACCGCTGCCAAAACACCGAGCCATCGACCATTAGTTCTTCTATTTATAGACCTTTCTGAGACCTAGCTGAAAGCCTAAGAAACCAGGCCTTTTATAGTCAAAAGTGTGTGCAAATAGAATTTGCTCTCAAAAAACAACTAATGAAACCCAGAGCTCTCAGAGAAGCCTCAAATTCCAGACTGAAGCATCCTTCCTGATTTTAACACACAAACATATTGTAACTTCTATAAAACAGGCCTATAGCACTGTGCAAGGATTATACCACCGAGGTTCAAATTCTGACTCTGCTACTGACGAGTGTTCGATGCTGGGGAAGATACTTATTCTGTGCCTCCGTTTCCTCACCTGCAAAATGGGGATAATAAAAATACCTTTCCTTCACAGTGTTTGTGATGAGGACAAATGAGGCAATACATGTAAACCACTTAGGCCAGGCTCCATTTATTACTGAACCTATTAATATTATGTAGGTATGCTGGCCTTGCAAATGATTTTCATAGTAATCAGGACAGGAGAAATTACTTAACACAATTATGCTGCTTCCTTCCTGTCCAGACCAACTTCAACTCCTTCAGCATCTCCACAGCACTAGGCGGGGAGACCATAACCATGCAGGCAACCCAATTCCTACTCCATGCCCAATACAAATGTTCAACCACAGAAAGGGAATAAAAAGCAAGTCTGAAACAAATTACTTTTTCCCATTAGGATCATCTGTATCTGGTCATCAGCCCCACTTGCTTTCCCTTAGGCTGCAGACACATGAACTTGGCATTTGTTTCATGGATGATCAAGTCAAACTTGGACATGAAGTTCAATGCAGACTGGGTAGAGCCAGTGCTGGTGATGGGGAAAACTACAATGCTTTTTTCATGGGCCCTCTTTCATATGAGTTTATCATTCATTTGTGCTTTGCTTGTTCTTTGAAAGTTTAAAAATATATCAAGAAAGATGGAAAGCTTATGTCAAAAGCACCAGAACCCATGTAGTCTTCTTTCTATAGAAAAGGTGGAACTGGAATTATAGAACACACCCATCTCTCTATCTTCCTGCTACTAATTATTCAGGTGTATCCAATTCAATCATAGTTTGGGTCACTGGAGGAAAAGGGTCCTGGCCAGGAAACAATTCACCTAATTTTTCTTTTCTTCTGCTCACTCTTTCACATATTCAGATTTCATTTTTTGGATGCCTCACACAGAAGGAAGGGAAATTATGTCGTCTGGGTGTCGAACTCAGTTATAGCTACATATTCAGTGTCCTGACATGGTTACATGGCCCTGGCATTGTGATCATTCACATGTCCAAGACTTTTCAGAGCAGAGCACTTTAAACACTTCTTTACTGAATGAATATGCAATCAACAAAAAAATGTACCAATCCTGGAGTATGTACCTGACAAAATACTTGACAACTGGGGCTACAAAAATGTAAAGTCCTCCCTGAGGACCACATAACCTAGTATTTTGGCGAGGGGAAAAGAAAAAGTGTATTAAAGCTATAAAATCTGGGGTCTGAAAGCCAGTTTTAAGTTCAGGTTAAACCTACTGAGAAATATTAACACTGCAGTGACCTTTCCTGGTTTGACTATTTGTGACCAAGGCGTAGACAGGCACTTAGTCTATACTGATGGAGTTCAACATGTAGATCCATGTCCAGGCCAGGGACTTCGTTCAGTATTTCCTTCTATAAACATCATTGCCAGGCTCCTTTTTCAGCACAGTATTTTAAGGTCAAGATTCAGCTGGCTCTGATAAATTTAAGTATTTAAGTTTCTATAGCAATATAAACAAATAGGAGAAGATACCATAATTTTTTTTTTTAAAAAACGTGCCATATAATAAGGTAATATGCTTTAGCTGGGATAAACAAAACATGGACCAGTACTTCAGACAGGTATGATCTAGTCCCAGCATTAACTAGCAGTTGACACTCCAGGCAAGACTCGTAATCTTTAGGGCCTCAGTTAAAGCAGGATGGACTTTAAAGCAGAAGAGAGTGGCCTCGTAGACACATGCACCCATATACTTCTCACGCCTGTGCCAGCTGTCACCAATTCTTCTTCAGATTGTGTTTGTTGTAATGAGGAAGACTATTTGCCTTTCCAGCGTTAGATAATTCCATAAATCCCTTCTACTCTTAACATTTTGGTTTCATAATTCTATAAGCCTGTGAGACCTATGAAACAATCTTCTCACCAGCTGCGGACTTAAGTTATTTAGCATAAAACTTCATATTAAATCTACTGCTAATATGCAAAGATTCAAATGCACATTACTATCTAAAATAACATGAGATGCTACACTTTCTCAGTGCACTGAATAGAGCTGTCAACCAGAAGGCTGGTCTAACCTATGAAAGAAGCCACACATATAAATGTCACCAATGCATGGGAGAGCAATACTTGTAAAGGATATCAGATTCACCATTGCCATGGAAACATTTATCTGTCCTATATTATGCTATTCATGCTCCCTAAGGCAACCACCAACCTCTTTGCTTCTGAATCTCAAGCTGCGAGAAGATAAGTGCAGTTATTTCTAGGTTTAAAAATAGTGACTGCCTGCATTCCACATCAGAACATAATATGCAGTTTCATAATTGAAAGGAATGCTGACCTCGGTCCAGATAGGTTTCTCTTAAAAACAAAGGCTAATTTAAAAAATTCTGGGATTCTGCTCCCTAGATCACAAGGTTCTGTAAGCAACAGAACATGCATAAAGATGACGAATGACTGAAATCAGCCCTCCTTTCCATGTGCAACTATATGCCTCGCAGATGCTCAGCTCCCAAGCAAAGTACAGGGTGGAGAAAGGAGATCTGAAATCAGGCCTGAGGGAAACGTTCACGGGGTGGTCTGGTGAGCAGGGCAGCAGGATATTCACTCTGTCCACACACACTAGGAATAGTCTGGGGGAAAAGCGTGCAGGCAACAACAGCTCAGGGGCAGGCTAGAGATGCCTTAACTGTGGTCTCCACTCAGGCACTTTGTGCAGACTGGAGACAGTGTCTGTAGGTCAGACTCACCATATCCTTGCTGGTCAAAGCTTTGGGGTCATTTATGTTATTTTTCAGTAAGCTGCATGCAGACAACATCTTTTCACTTAGTTCATATCTAGAAGGGGAAAAAATAAAAGAAAGAGAGCTCATGACTGGCCACAAAAGGAAAGGCATTTTTACCTCAAACTCGGTAACCCTTTACAAGACCGGAGGCCCCAGGTCAACCTTGGCAGGTTGTGGTGCTGCTGCTAGTGCTTGCCTGGTGCAGTCTAGGCGTCCGAGGACTGACGTTACCATACAGAGCCAAGGCCTCCAGCCAGAGCTCGGATCTTTTCATGAGGGCAGCTTTCGGCTTCACCACTCTGGCCTGTGTGACATTATGGAATAACACTTGGATATTTTTTGCTCCTTTTGTTCTAAATTCTTGAAAATATTTTTACTCTCGAAGAGGTCTGAATTACCACCTATCCATTATGCTGACCAGTGGACCACACATCTGAAATCACATCTGGTGACTCAGGAAGTGTTTGTTTAACCCACATGAAAATATAAACTTAAAAGTCAGGGCTTCCATGGTGGCGCAGTGGTTGAGAGTCCGCCTGCCGATGCAGGGGACACGGGTCCGTGCCCCGGTCCGGGAAAATCCCACATGCCGCGGAGCGGCTGGGCCCGTGAGCCATGGCCGCTGAGCCTGCGCGCCCGGAGCCTGTGCTCCGCAACGGGAGAGGCCACAACAGTGAGAGGCCCGCGTACCACATTAAAAAAAAAAAAAAAAAGTCAGACGACATATGGTATATAAATTATACCTCAATAAAGCTGTTCAAAAAAAAACCAACAGATGTCAAGATATTGAGCCATTTGAAAATACGTGGAAATATAAACTAAAGACACTTACCTTGTGTTAATGCAGTTAAACATTCGTTTGCCAAGTAAGAGATAAGTTTTCTGAAATGTTCTAGTTACACTTCACGTGGTGAAAAACCATACTGAAATTTCCAACTATTTTACTCTCTCCTGTTTTATAAGCATCAACTCCATATTTGTTAAGTCTTTAAAATTGACTACACTTTTAGGTACATTTTTCAGCCAACCAGAGTGTTTATTTGATATTTCAGCTGCTGTTTACAACATTCCCAAACCCATTCTTGTGGTGTTCCCAATCACTCAATGAGCAACAAAATATGGGCATGTGACTGATTACATCATCTTTATAGTAAGTGTGATCTTTGGTTGAGGCCAAAACCTGTTCCTCTCACACACAGTGATCCTATACTAACAGTACTGACACCTGTATGAGGATAAATGGCTAATGATAAAATCTGAAACTTTAAAATGCGAAATGTGTTGGTCACAAAAAATTCTAATATACCTTTAAATATAAGGTGGATTGTTCAAACAATGGAAGCTTTAGTGGTGCTTAACAATTATGCGGATGGTGACTCCACATGTAAAAATAGATAGCAAATAGTTAAAGAAACAAAGGTTAACAGATATCAAGCCCTTCTCTTTGCTACTGTAAGAGATCTAGCAGTTATCATTTTTGCACTTGTATTTATTAGCATCATGACAAGAGGTACACACCTCTGAGGCACAGGTCAAGTTTAGCCCTCCTTTGGTGACTGGAAAGACCAAACTCATAGATTCAACTGCACAGTCTCCTAATCGGCCAATTCTACTGCCAAAGTACATCACACATGGGAAGGGTGAGGGGAGGGGGGGGGGAATGTACCACACCTCTCTCTGATTTCCACCTTCTCAGGTTCACATTCTGGAACCTGCATTTCATCTTCCACCCTGTTGGACGTGAAACCTTCCACATTAACTGCATGGTGGCCTTCTGCCATTCCCCGAGTGTCTTCGTCCTCCTCTTCCTCCTCCTCTTCCTCAGGAGGATACTCAGGGACATCACACTCGTCATCTGACTCGGAAGAAGAGCTTTCATCTGAGCTGGAATCATCACTTGAAGTGGTTTCATACCTAGGTGGCAATTGGGAGTTCAGGAGATGCAAGGTGTGCCCATAAAGACCCAGTGACAGAAATGTTCATGAAGGGAAACCTGCTAACTGACTCCAGAAATGTCATCAGTGGTTTGAGACCCTGTACTTAGAAGTTCGGAGTAAGGTCTATTTAGAAGTCTGGTGGTTCTGAATGGGTTCTCACTTACAAGGAATAACCGAGGTTGCCAAGTGGTATCACATACCACTTGCAGAAAAAAAAAAAAAAATATATATATATAGCACCTCTGGCTTAATATAAATAAAAGGAAATTCATTTTATGGAAACCAAGTCTGTAGTTTCTCATCTTTCCTGTTCCTTTTCTTTCCCCCTTTCATTCTTCTTATTTTGTACCATTAATTTTCCCAGTGTCCAAGGTGAACATATTATGTAAGTTACCAATAGTTTCTCTGGTACACACTCTCCAAACTGTGGGACATATTACGCAATAAAACGTTAAAGGTTTGGAAAACAGACAGCACTAAGTTATATCTTTGTGGTACGCTTTACTATAAATATTATCTCAACTAACTCTGCACTATTGCTTTCTTGTCAAGGCCATGAATGGATTAATAGATTAATTGCTTTGATTCAACTGTAGGAGGACAAACAGGCTTAACTATTTATCTGGGCCAATTAAAGGAGAAGGAATAAACAACTAAAACACATTCTATTTAGAAAGCAAAGAACTGATGGCATGGCGAGGTTACTCTTCAGGTGAAAGGCCCTACTATTTTGTTTGTAAACATGGAGAGCTAAGCAAAACAACCCATTCTGAAGGAGTGGATGACTATCCCTGGACCATGGAGCGATGTTCTCAGTCTCTGGTTGTTGCTCAGTTCGGATACAGTTAAGTACAAGCTGTCCAACAGGGAACCTGATGCCTGTTGCTTTTGTTGAAGACCATTTGTTTCAGATCAGAGGTGAGAAGATGTAAATTACTCAGCTTCATCACGTATCCTTTCAAGAGTGAAATATCCTTAAGGATAGCAAGAAGAGAGAAGAGAAGCCCAAATGCACCTTTCTGAGGAGGGAATCTTCCGTCACCCAGATGTGGTAGCATTCCAGACTAGGCACCTTTAAATATGACTTGAATAGGCAGGAGGCAAAGGAAACAGACAGACCACATATAAACACTAGTACCACCATCTTTCCTTACCCTCCATTAATGCCAACAAACTGAAGATTCTTTTTCGCTCCATTTGAATCTTTGTTGGCATCTTTCTTCTTCATGATGGACTTCAGCGTACTTTCATTATTTGTACATACTGTGGAAAAGTGAATCATGGTGACCAAAGTTAATACAACTCATACCCATACAAGCTAAGTGAATAGGTACTCTTTCTTCATGTACATTTTTTTATTCATGTTAATATAGATCTTGACATGTATATATGAGAAACTTGCCCAAAATCCACTGTAAAATTGTGTGCGTGCAAAGAAAATACTTCAAAGTTCCATTAATAATGTTCTTTAAATGGAGAAAAAAAAAATCCATTCATCCTTCCAGACATAACAAAAGCAGTGACAACTAGCATCTGTATCAGGCTTTACTGTTTATAAAGTGATGTCACGTCTCACTTGATCCTCAGAAACCATCTAGGCACTAAGATAGGGATTATTAGTCCTTTTTTTTTTTTCAGTTGAGATAACCTGGAAAAGAATTTATACCTGCCAGACTATGAAAGAGTGAAATGCTGCTTAAAATATTTTGTAATTTGCAACATCAGATGAGTTTTCTTAAGGGGATTGCATGGCTTTCTTTGATAATCTTAAAGATATTCTAGGCCTACCTTCCTAACAACTGTGTAATCGTTCTTCCAGGTCAATTTATAAGGCACACTGGCATTAGACTGGAATGCTGACAACTCTGGTCCTAGAACCCTGATGCCGAGAGGGGCCGTGAGTGAGGAAAGTTACCATAGAGGCCAGCGGCTATCTGGTCGTCTGTCAGGTTCACTGGAGACAGCGTGCTTTCCTGAGTGGGGAAGGTATCCTGGCTGCTGATGGGCTTCCCTTCCGTGGCCCCCACCTCTTGCTCATGCCGGGATGTCTGGGAGTTTAATGGCCCTCCTGATTGAAGACTTCCACACTTACAGGTGTATTCCAAATTACTGCCTGTCAGGAAGGAGAAGGTTGTAGAAGTGTGTGATGCTAGGACCAAATAAAATGGGTTAAATGGTATAAAAAAAAAAATTCTTGCAACTCATCCTTTTCTCAAGTGCTTTTCTGGTGTTTTCTTTTTGCATAATTGGCATTAATAGCCAAGCCAACCAAAATCAAACCCCCAAGGCCTTCTTGACTGTGATCCCTTCCCTTTATGACCACATCTGGATCGGTCAAACTCCACAGTGCCTCCTCTCTTCTCTCTGTTCTGGTGCTACCACCTAATTTTGGCCTGGGCCACCAGTGTAGCATCCTGACTGTCCCCTTTCCTTCACATTTCCTCCTCTCCCGCACTGCTGCAGAGTAAAACTCCCACTCAGCTCAAATCCCATCCTTACTCCAGCTAAAATGAAACCTGAAAAACCTAAAAAGCTCCCCACCACTCAGGAAACGTAGTTCATACTATTTAGCCAGATTCTACACCATCTGCCACTTGGCTCCAACTTACCTCTCCAAGTTTATTTCCCACTATACCTGTGGTCCTTTTTGGGGTGCGAACTGCACCCCAGTAGACTGAACTCCTCCCAGTGTAGAAAGTGGGGTTTCTTAGTCTCCTGAGAGCACACCTGCCTTAGCTTATTTTCTTCTAC
Source organism: Physeter macrocephalus (assembly GCF_002837175.3). NCBI lineage: Eukaryota > Metazoa > Chordata > Mammalia > Artiodactyla > Physeteridae > Physeter > Physeter macrocephalus. Next base: position 43,978,772 of record NC_041222.1, on the reverse strand, counting down.
CTGGTGATGTTCCTTCCCCACCCTCCCTCTCACATGGCCAACCTTCCCATCGCTTCCTCTTCCGGGCCTTCCCACATCTCCCTACCGGAAATTAACTCTCCTTTCTCTGAACTCTCATGGCCCATCTTTCAGACTCTCTTATAGGATCTATAATACAATGTAGTAGCTGATTCGTTTGTCTTAGACTCCCTTCTTGTCTGTAAATATTTTGAGGGTGCCACATGGTTCTGATCAACTTTGTTTCTCTCACCACATCTTCTAGATTGCTTTTACATATGTTAGATACTTAATATTTGTTTACTGGACTTCCCTGGTGGCACAGTGGTAAGAATCCACCTGCCAGTGCAAGGGACACGGGTTCGATCCCTGGTCCGGGAAGATCCCATGTGCTGCGGAGCAACTAAGCCTGTGCACCACAACTACTGAGCCTGCGCTCTAGAGCCCACAAGCCACAACTACTCAGCCTGCGTGCCGCAACTACTGAAGCCCACGTGCCTAGAGCCCATGCTCCGCAACAAGAGAAGCCACCGCAATGAGAAGCCCGCACCTCAACAAAGAGTAGCCCCTGCTCGCGGCAACTAGAGAAAGTGCGTGCGTGGCAACGAAGACCCAATGCAGCCAAAAATAAACAAATAAAAAATAAATAAATTTCTAAAAAAAAAAAAAGAAATTAAACTACATTTTAAAAAATATTTGTTTACTGGTGAAGCAGAAAAATTGGATTATTATTACGTAATTTATACACACACACACACACACACACACAAGTATATCACAGAATTTTCAGTGTGGCTGACACTTCCCAATTCTGCGAATGGTACTTCGTCCATTCACAATGCTCCCTCCTCTAGCTCCGGAGGCACGGGGAGCTCCCTGGTGATTCCTTCATAAATCCACCTCCCTCCTCAGCCCACACAGACAGTACTAACTGTAGTCCTCCAAATAATATTCAATTGCCCCCACGACCTGATGTGTCCCCCTAACAGCAAGTAAGAAATGTCTCAAGTGCCTTTGCCTTACTTGAAGTAAACAAAGCAGGGCATTTGTCTTCCTTCCTCCTTTTCCAACTTCATTCATCATTACTTTGAAATTACTGCAGTAACCTCCAAAGAGTCTCAGTATGTTAATCCTCAAGTACCAGAATACTTCCTAGAGAAACACTTTCACTAACCACTTCTCCATTCAAGGACCAACAATGATTTTTAAAATGCAAATCCATAAATAGTTTTGTTATTGAAACCTTAAACAGCCACAGAAGTAGACAAGAGTATAATAAACCCCTCTGTCCCCAGCACCAGCTTCAATAATGACCAGCTATCTGGGCTCATCTACCCCTCCTCCAACCACTCACACTGGATTCCTCTGAAGCACAAGCTGAAGACCCCCTACCACTTTCATTCATAAATATTTTAGTATATATTCCTAACACAGTTCTCAAAAAGTAAGTATAAAGCTAAAACTATCAAATCTACAAAAAGAGAATTTAAAATGATCACATATCTGGTCAGTATTCACATTTCTCCAATGATCTCTTAAAATTTTTTTTATAGAGTGCTTGAATCAGAACCTCAGTCCTGTATTTCCATTGGCTGCTATGGTTTTTTAAAGTCTTTTAATCCATAGGTTCTCTTTCCTTCTAAACACGGCTTTAAAAAATATTTTTAAATTAAGGTATAATTTATATACAGTAAAATGCACAGAATTTCAGTGTGGAGTATGATGCATTTTCAGAAATGTACATGCCTGTGTTAGCACCTCCCTAATTCAGAACTAGAACATTTCTAACAACCCAGTAAATCCACACTTCTCACCTGCTGCCCTTTTCCAGATAATCTTCCCACTGGAGGCAAATACTCCTCTTCTCCAGAACTTAATTTTGTAAACTAGGGCTTTTTAAAGCTTCTCCAATCAAGGTCCACCCTCTCAAGCAGGCATCTGAGGATCCTTCACAATGAACATGGACAGTTTCTTCTTTCCTGGGGTAGTTTAACTGCTCAACAACTCCTACCGTCTACTCATTCAGAGTGGTCTGGTGACTTAATTACTCCCACCTCTGTGCCCTCCCTTACTAGACTGTCTTACTCCCTTACTAGGCCTAGAATTTCAGCTTTCTTTGCCAGCAGAATTCTACCCATACTCTTTTCGAGGCTTGGCACCATTTCTATTTCCTCTAGTCTTCTTCCTATGATACCATTCCACAAAGATCTTTTCCCCTCACTGTTCTGCAGCACTTACTGTCCAGACCAGAATATACCCTGCCCTCCATTTCCTCAGTTCACATGTGTTTGCTCTGTGAGAATGGAAGTCCCTGAGTCCCTCCATGCTACATTCTTACCTGGGGTCCTCTTCAGTGCTCTGAACAGTGCTGGACAATGGAAAGCCTTAAATAAATGCCTGTGTAATTCAATGGAAAGTCACAGGGATTCTGTTAAGACTAACTAGCAAGGCAAAGAACAACGCTAAGCATTAAACTAGCTCTCATTAGCTGGATCAGAGGAAATTTGTCACCTTTATTGCCAGAAAATGGTTTTTAGATGGTGTTGAAACTCTGGCTCTCTTGAGTGACCCAGAAACAATTGTCTGAACTTGATAAAGACCCACTGCGGTCAGCAGGCACACATAAGATGACACACACACCAGCCTAAGACTGACAAATGACTGCTGTGTTTCAGTAAAACACAGGAAGAGTGCGGCCAAGAAAGCCAAAAATAAAGTGGCCAACAAAATTCAATGGTCTCAACCCTGGCTGTCCTTTAGAGTCACCTGAGTTGGGGGCGAAGCTTTTAAACATACAGATACAATGAAATATCTGCAGGTGGGCCCAAGTATTAGCAGTTTGTAAAAGCTCTGCAAATGATTCTAATGTGCAACTAGGATTGAGAACCAGTGAATTAAATTAACCAATCAAAAATTTGCTGAAAACAATGTAAAACTTGACTGCCAAAACCAAGAGTTTAGGGGGCTTCCCTGGTGGCGCAGTGGTTGAGAGACCACCTGCCGATGCAGGGAACACGGGTTCGTGCCCCGGTCCGGGAAGATCCCACATGCCGCAGAGCGGCTGGGCCCGTGAGCCGTGGCCGCGGAGCCTGTGCTCCTTAACTGGAGAGGCCACAACAGTGAGAGGCCCGCGTACCAGAATAAAAAAAACAAGAGTTTAGACTTCCCTCCGGTTTCACTCCATCAACTTGGACCATGTGAATTATTAGGAATTATTGTTGGTTTAGTTAGCAGCCCTGGACCACTAATGGTAGAAGTCCATGACCAATAGTAAATGCTATGCAAACAATAAGGGTAAAACAACAAGAGTAATCACCAAACACCTTCATAAGTCTGGTACTATGGCCTAGCTGCTCAAAATTCCCCCCAGGGCGCAACAGTTTCCGAAGGCACCACTGGGGAGTTAGTGAACAGGGGAGTGGGCAACTGTGTGGTCTTCAATCGTTAACTCAAACTTATAATGGCCATAAATGCCAATAAAGCATGAGCTTCATTTTATGACTTGACCAGATTAGTGATAACTAAAAGACAGCAAATGACAGAAATCTCAATGTTCTGGAAAATAAAAGCATCCTCGAGGTATTAATTCTAATTCTAAAGTGCACTTAGCATTTAATACATGGATAATTATACTACTAGCTAAGGCAAACTGTAATGAAAAATAAGTAACTTAAAAGGAAAACTTTTCCGCAAAAAAAAAAAAAAAAAAAAAAATTAAAGGGGCTTCCCTGGTGGCGCAGTGGTTGAGAGCCTGCCTGCCGATGCAGGGGACACGGGTTCGTGCCCTGGTCCGGGAAGATCCCACATGCCGCAGAGCGGCTCGGCCCGTGAGCCATGGCCGCTGAGCCTGCGCGTCCGGAGCCTGTGCCCCGCAACGGGAGAGGCCACAACAGCGAGAGGCCCACATACCGCAAAAAAAAAAAAAAAAAGGAAAACTTTTA
>NC_041222.1:43969610-43972560 GCF_002837175.3 Physeter macrocephalus | reverse complement strand
TGCTCCGCAACGGGAGAGGCCACAACAGTGAGAGGCCCGCGTACCACAAAAAACAAAAACAAAAACAAAAACAAAAACAAAAAACTGTGACATTGTCTCTTAAATCCTGAAAAAATGTTTGTGATGGTTCATGTGAAAAATACATAGGAGAATATGTACGATTCAAATGCTGTCAAAACAGAATGTCTCGGGCTTCCCTGGTAGCGCAGTGGTTGAGAGTCTGCCTGCCGATGCAGGGGACGCGGGCTCGTGCCCAGGTCCGGGAGGATCCCACATGCCGCGGAGCGGCTGGGCCTCCGCGACGGGAGAGGCGGTGAGAGGCCCACGTACAGCCAAAAAAAAAAAAAAAAAAAAAAAAAAAACAGAATGTCTCTAAAATACAGACCTGCACACTTGTACACACCAAACACACAAGGGGTTATTACCCCATGAGAGCATGTGGGAGGCTCTCAGTATTTTATGCTCTTCTGAACTGTTAATGTGTTATGAGCACATACTCCAGTTATAACTTCAAGAAATTGAATAGGAGTGTTAGGCATTATTATTATGCTGATAAAAATAATGCTCTTTTGCATACTAAAAAGCAATACCCTCAAATCTTCAACCCTAGGAAAACTGAAGAGAATTCTCTGGGTTTGGTACTAACATACACCTAATTTAATTTTAGGCTTCATTTTGAGCTTTGACACAGATTCTGAAAGAATCTGAATTGAAAATTAATTCTACTCATTTTCTGTTTTCCCATTGTTATTGTTATATTTCTTTACCTTGATAAAATTGTTAGCTAGGGAGGTGTAACAATTGGGGGGTGGGGGAAGGCGATGGCCAGCCAGAATTACGAAGACAGTAATCTGCATTAAACACAAAAGACTATTTTGTAGCGCATTTGTTTGGCAATTTGTTCTAGATCTACATTTCCATTTCTGGAAGTACAGAAAACAGTTAACAGCAATGAGAGCCAGCATTTATCCTCTATGGTGCAGACTACCCCAAATGCTTTACTCATACTGATACACTAAATCTTCATTTCAACCCTGTAGGGGAACAAAGACAACCTATCCTAGTGCCGAGAAGGAATTTGAACCCAGAATACCTGGCTTTGGAGCCCAAACTTAAATTCTTTAAACTAAAGTACTAGGTTCACATAAGTGATCATTTATAGGCTCTTTTTGGTGATGTCAAACTCAAACTTCCTATCATTTGATTTGGGGAAGAAGTTTGAAATGACTACCTTTCTATACTCCATTTTCCTTTTGGTACAGAAATGTATTCTAGACTGTATGTGAGCAATATTCTGTAGTGTTCGGTGTGAACAATAAGCTGGAGTACATTTGACACACCTTCACTCTTCACAGCCTGCAGACGTTGAGATCTCTACTACACTGAACTGCTTTTATTTCCAGCCCATACAACACACACGAGGTAACAAAAATGTAATTCTCTGGACTGAGTTCCTAACCTAATTCCTTCATTAGAACTTTAAAGCAAAATACAAATGTGATGGGAATTACAGAAATAATTTAAAGTTGTTCTTGCATGCTCTGAGAGGCAGGTGCCACTATGATCAAATAAGTTCTATGAAGAATATTTATACTTTTGTTCACAAATGTTGTAGGTCTCCTCCATTTTAGCTGATTAATTAGGTGTTCATGTGTAGGGTCAGATCGAAATAGTGCTGTCTGGAATGTCAGTGTGACTGGAAATAGACCAAAAAACACTGTAACACAGCCAGACAAAACCTCCTCCCTGGGTCTTGATGCTCTGGGTGTCAGGCAGATTACTCCAACGATTCACCTGAATATTTTTGGCAGGAATGTGAAATAGAAACCCCAGTTTCGGGAGGAGGGAGGAAGGCTGGCAGGAAAATGCTCTTACAACGGATGATGCACTCTACCATCTGTGTCTGGAGGTATTTAAGAGTTTCATTTTGACTTCAAAATCTGACATCATGATTTTTAAAAAGAAGTAGAAACAGACATATTATTAGTTACTTAAGACCCTGCTTCGGTTCACACACCATTTTAATCTCTTGACTCTAAAATGACTCCCTGTTCATTTATTAGACTCCTTTAACTCCAAAAGGCAAAAATCTGTCATACGTCAGCTGTCATTGTCATGTTCAATTTTCTTCCACAATAAGCTATCTCTTCGACAGCACGGCTACTAAAAACTAATTCAGGTTTGGAGGTGAAACCTCAGAAGATATAAAAATAATCTATTTCAGTCTATTTTAACCATTGCTCTTTTGGTTATAGAGGGAAACAAAGAATTTGAACTTTATTAAGTTACATTTAAGTCTCTACTGCACGTTTTCACATAAAATTAAATTTAATGCACACTACACCAATCATCTGAAGTACTTTAATTCATTTTATGTGTAGCACTTGGCCAGAGTAGAGAGTGTGTTTTTTTAGTACTTCCCAAACCTCAGCTACACTTTGGCACATCAACAAAAGAAACCACAGTGGACGTGCTAGCAGCACCACCCCAAGGACGACAAAGGCCACCCTGTGCTCACTGGGGGCCAGTGATGAACACACTGACAACCTTACAGGATGAATGCCCTTTGCCCATTTCACAAGGAAGTATAAAGAAGGATGACTTTCCTTCCTTAGGTCATGCTGCTTTGTGACAGCTGGAGAGCCAGGAATGGAACCCAGTGGTAGGATGATAATAAGTACAATTAGAACCACATGCAGCTGACAACAAGGGAACTTATTTTAGTGATGCTCACAGGGAAACAGCATGTCACCGAATCTTCCAGGGTAATTTCTCCATTATTAGCTTCAATTTAAAGAAAAGCCAGGGCCTTCCCTGGTGGCGCAGTAGTTAAGAATCCACCTGCCGCAGAAACTAACACACCATTGTAAAACAATTATACTCCAATAAAGATGTTAAAAAAAAAAAAAAAAAAAAGAATCCACCTGCCAATGCAGGGGACACGGGTTCG
>NC_041222.1:43957892-43969383 GCF_002837175.3 Physeter macrocephalus | reverse complement strand
AAAAAAGAACGCAACTGCCAATGCAGGGGACACGGGTTCGAGTCCTGGTCCGGGAAGATCCCACATGTTGCGAAGCAACTAAGCCCGGGTGCCACAACTACTGAGCCTGCGCTCTAGAGCCCGTGAGCCACAACTACTGAAGGCCACGTGCCACAACTACAGAAGCCCGCACACCTAGAGCCCACGCTGCACAACAAGAGAAGCCACTGCAATGAGAAGCCCACGCGTCGCAACGAAGAGCAGCCCGCACATCGCCACGAAGAGCAGTCCCCGCTCACCGCAACTAGAGAAAGCCTGCAGCAGCAACAAAGACCCAATGCAGCCAAAAATAAATAAATAAATTTATTTAAAAAAAAAAGAAAAGCTGGGGTGAGCAGGAATCCCAATGAATAAGGGAAAATATGAGAAAGACAAAAATGTAAGCACCTAACAAAATGAACAGTGGGAAAGGCCTCCCTTGTCTCAGGGTTCTGGCTCAGGGGCTCCTTGTCAGAGAGGCCTTCCTGGACCACGCCATCTCCAACTGCCCTCACCTGTCCGCCACCACTCACTGTTCCTCTAAGTGGAGTTCCTTCCTTCATAGCATGTATCACCTCCTCCTGACATATTTAGGTATATTGTTTATTGCCTGTGCCCCCAACTGGAAATGTAAGCACCATGAAAACAAGAGCCTATACCTATGTTTGAAACAAAGCAGGTATTTAAATCATTATTTGTTGAACTGATACATGAATTAATGGAATCTCTCTCCCCTCATAAAAAGTTTTAATTAAAAACACTTCATACCAGTGTTTTTTCATTGATCATACACTGGTAATTGTGGTTACAAACAGGGCAGGACTTTTTTTCAGGCCATCCTGTATAAAATGAGCAAGTAAATAACTGAAAGACATCTATCAAACCAGCAGCCCCCGAAGACAGCCCCTAAGCCAGCCAACACTAGTATGCTTTTCTTCTTCTAGCCTTAATGAAACTATCAGATAATGAGAATCAGCAGAGCTGCTTATGGATTTAGATTCTTGGTTTTCATTCTACCCATTACCATTCTGAAGCTTTCTCCATGGTTCCAAAAAATGGCTCCGCCAGGCAAAAAAAAAAAAAAAAAAAAAAAAAAAAAGTCCCTACCTCCTGGATTTCCACTGTCCCCATCCTTTCTCACTCCCAGGACCCTCAGGAGCACCACCTACCTGTGATCTTACCCAGGCTGGTTTTCATGAAGTCAGGCCTCAGCTCTTCAGCGCTTGCAGACTTCACGACAGAGTTGATTGACGACAAGGCATTGATGAGCTGGGAGTTGAGGGAGCCAATCTGTGAGCGAGGTTCCCCAAAAGCTTCTGCCAGTTCACTATAGTTCTCAGCTAGCAGCGCCTGCTGCTCTGCCAGCAGCTTCTGGACACGCTCAATGTAGTGATCCAAGCCTGTCACCATTCTGGACGGAGCCTGGGGCTGGGGGCTCTCCACGAACTCTCCTACAGGCTCATCCCCAACCCCAACACTCCTCCGGCTGCCTGTCGGCCCCACCGTCAACTGGGGAGGACCACAAGCTATGGTCCTCATTTTCAGACCAACCAGATAGTTCTCGTTAATATTGATCTGTCCCACGCCTGACTCTTTGGTCTTCACAGAGGATGGCCTGTCAAACCCAGAGTTGCCAGAGAGCACCGTTCCAACTCCGACGGACCGCATCTTAGCGGAGCTGACGTCCTTGACGCGGCCTTCTCCGACCGCCACAGTCCGCACCTCCACGGTCCGGGTGCTGGTGTGCTTGTCCATGGTGCTGGGGGAAGTGTTGGTGCAGGACTCTGTGAAGGTGGCTGTCTCGGTGTTGGTGAACTGGGACACCTGTTCCAGAACCGTGCTGCTGTGCTGGCTCGTGGTTCGAGGCACTGCCATGACAGCAGCTTCCACCTGGCTGACGGCCTCCGTGCTCACACTCCGGGAGGTGCACTCCCTTGGGGAGCAGACGATCACATCGACAGAGCAATCTCCGCAGCCGATGGAGCGGACTTCTTTGAGATTCAGGTTGGTCTTGAGGAGCGTCAGGTCGTTCACAGACTCCTCCGTGTTGCTGCCTGTCTCACAGACGCTGATGTCCACACCCACGCTCTTGTCACACGTCCCCACGGACCGCCCAGTACATCGGTCATGCGTTTCCACCCTTTCCTTAACAATCCACCAATTCATGGGTAGCTGAGGCCCCACCGCTTTATTCTCACGATCGGGCTGGCAGGAGATGCCTACGCTATTTGTCTGCACGCAGGTCCCGACACAGGTGTCAACCACGTCCACGTGACTGCCAGCTATTTGGTCTCTTGTGGGTACCACTGCCTCCACCATCTTGCTGAAAACAAGCGGCTGGGCCATCATGGCTTTGTCAACTTTTTTTCTCGAGCCAGCAGCTTGCAGCTCTTGCTTGAGTTTAGTCATCTCCCGGTCATGGGTGGTTTCTTTAAGCTGTACTTCCAGGCGATAGATCTTTTCCTTTAAGGCTTCTATGGTCTGCTGTTGAAGCTCAATTTCTTTGTCGGCTTCAGTAGTCACTCCAAGCATGGCTTCTGTCACGCTGACCCCAGAATTCCTCGTCTCGGTGACTGTGCCTACGGCAACATCCTTACAGGACCTGGCGCCCCTGTGGTGCACGACAATGCTGTCCACGTTTTCATCAGCACCCACAGCCACAGACTGGCACTCTTGAGGCCGACACTCCCCGTTCTCCCTGAGCTCTGAGGCGGCCTCACAGCTGCTGTCCTGGATCTTCTGCTCCAGGGCCTGCATGTCTGCTGTGAGCTGCCGGAATTCCTTTATCCTCTGGGTGCTCTGCTCCGCACTCTCCATTTCTTCCTCCTCACAGTCAATGTATAATTCCCCGCCACTTCTCCGGGTCCTGGAGAGGTGTTCCAGCTGGGATGCATTCCCAGCACTGTAGGACCTCTTTCTCACACCACAGACATCGTTCTGGGATGCAGCTCTTTGGTTTTTCAGCTGTGAAGCCAACTGCCTTTTCTCCTCTTGCAAGACAGAGATCTTTACCTGGAGCACAGGGATGGTTCGCACCTGCTCTTCTAGCTCCTTCAGGCGTTTCAGGGCAATGGCCATCTGCTCACGGATGTGCTGCAGGTGCATGGGGCTCACGTTGGTCACCGGAGTGGAGATCCCTGAGCTCAGAGGGCTGTGGCGGATGGAACTCCCCATGGAAGAAGTGGTGGCAGCAGCTGGGGCATAGCCACCATAATCCCCGTTGCCTTGGTATCCATTCTGATGCTGGTGCATGGCAGGATTGTGGTTTCCAGAACCCATAAATGAGGAGAGGGAGCTCGTGGAGCCCATGCCTCCAAAACTGGCCAGCCTGGGCCTTCGGAACTCACCAGGTGCCACCTGCATGGTGACTCTCTCCTGTTCGAGTCTTCTCCGGGTCTCCATCAGTGTCTTGGTGACATGAAGGTTGTGCTTTGGGAGTTGCGGGGATGGTGGTGGCAGCTGTCGGCTTTCTGGGATGGTAAGAAAAGTGGGTGAGGTCTCCAGAGGGGCAGGTGGCCTTGGGATTGGAGTTGATGTAACTTCACTTTGGGCTAGGAGGAATTTGGGGCACTGCTTGTTGTCATCACTGTTGGAGGATGAGAGGGATTCAGTGGAAGTCCACACACCTTGATGACTAGGTGTGGCCCTGGTTTCTGGGCATGGCACAGATGGCTTCTGCCTCTTCTGGATGTTCACTTTCTTAATGGTGTTTCCTTTCTGTATGTCATCTACGTATTTGAGGAAATCTAAGTCTAGTTGATAACCATAGGGGGTCTCCACAAAATAAGGACCTTTTTGTCCCCTGTCATGATCTCCATTCAGAACATTATCTGCTTTTCCTAAGAGAGAAAGAAGAGAATATTATAATGCCATGTAATACTCATAATGGTAAAAACTAACATTTGTCGCATGTTGCAGTGTGGTAAGCTAGTACAATTTAAGAGTTGACAAATCTATGTTCTAACCCTGAATCTACAACTTATCAACTGGGTGAGAGAGTTAACAAACTTCTCAGAACTTCAGTTTCCCCCTGAGTAAAAATGCAAATACAAGTATTTAAATCATAAGGTTGTTAAAAGAATGCAATGAGAAAATGATTTTTAAGAGCCAGGCACACAGTAAGACCTTACTAAATCCTTGATTTTTTAAAAAAGAATGCATTAAAAAGACTGGAAAGCATTTTCAAGTTGATCATTTCTTTTGCCATCTACAGTCCCTTTGACGTATAGACAGCAGTCATTATGACTCCTATTTTATAAAGTGTACTCTGAGGCACAAAAAAGTGAGAAGTCTTAAAGTAACAGACCAAGTCAGTTCAGATCCAGGAAGCCTGGACCTGAGTTCTCCCACCTACTGCTCTTTTGCAGACCGTACAGCCTTTCTAACTGGTGGCCAGCATACCCCAGTGCCTGACCACCCCCACAAGGTCACAATTTGCCATGACACCTTCCTTGCAGAGAAAGCGGGGACACAGGGGAGACTGCGTGATTAACTCCAGCAGCATGGGGGCAAGAACAGTTGAAGGACAGACTTCACCTATATTGTGTGTCTTCCCATTTAAAAACAAACCCAAACCCTATCCCACCAGAGGAAACGTTTTTTCCTCTTTGACTTCTTTTGGACAAAACATTCACTATTCCAAGAATACCTTGTTTTGCATTTGTGATGGATCCAAACAGATGCAAAGGAGAATGAAAATAAGGGCAAACCTATACTCCAAACACTGGATCGTGTGGCATTTGATAAATGCTACTTCTGGCTAAACCATTTAGAAAAGGAAACAGGAATCTTTCAAGACACAGACCTTGCTGCAGACCTGAGCTATGCATTTCAAACTGAAAACCAAGGCCGTTTTTGTTTAAATTGCAGGATTAAGTAATGTGTTTTCCTAGAGTCATAATAACAAGATCTGCATTTGAGAGCTATGGGAAGAATCCCAAAGTGATGAGTAAAAATGCAAGCCATCTGTACGCCTGCCCCTATCCTTGGGTGTAAAAGCCCACCTAACTGCTGTCAAGGTCCAGGTACTTCCAGCAATTTGGATTGCTGGCCTGTGCTTCCAACCCTTGACAGTGCTGAATGTGACACCCGACAGTGTGAAAGCTCTGAGTAAACCTTTTACCTCCACTCCCCCTCTTCCCTCTGAAACGCTAGAAAGAAAAGTACAAAAAAGAAAACTGCCAAGCAGAGGAATAAAAAGGTTATGTTCTCTTCGTGTCCTCATTTAAAACATTAAATTGTTCTAGCTGTAAGAATCTGGCCATTAGATTTCAGTTTTAAACCACGTGGAAAAAGGCTTCTATTTGAAAGAGGTGCTCAACACCAATCATTTTCTAGCCTAAGGAAGGGTAAGGTGATGAGGAGCTCTGCGCCCGGCAACTTGTGCTCAGGCTAACAGAACGTGTCTTCTTTCCTTTTTAATTCCACAAGGACAACATGCTCACTCAAAGTATGCAGCCAGACCTGTTTCCAGTGCTGTCTGAAATTCCATCAGCAAAGAAAAACGGCAGGCTTGGGTGTCAGACAGATCTCACGTCACGGGTTGATTCTAAGCTGGGCCGGCCTAGACCCTCCCGGCCGGGTGCTCCCCGCCGCCGCCGCCGCCCGCCCCGCTCCCGGGCCGGCGGGGACTGCGCCCCGGGGAAGGCCCCGTCGCCCGCCCGCTGGCCGCACACCTACCGGGCGCCCGCCGCGCTCCCGCCGGCCAGCCGCCCGCACTCCAGCTCGGGGGCCCAGGCTCTCCACCCCGTCAGCGCAGGAGGGTGGACACTGGGGGAACTCGGCCGGCGGGCCGGGCGCACACGCCATAGGCCGAGTCCTCACCAATGAGGTCACAGCGGCTCACCGACCCCACCCCCGGGCGCCCGCAGCTACTCGGCAGCCCCCGCTTTCTGAATGCAAACAGGAAGCCCGGAGCTTTTGAAAACGTGTGTTCTTCTGGCCAGTTTTGCCAGGAGTCAAAAGAAAGCCGGCACTTTCAATGTCTCCACAGAGAGGCTCTGTCTTTGCCGCACAGGTCGCTTCTTCATGAAAGAGTGTGTGTTCTGGTGTGGAAACTGGCGGCCTCGGCCCTGGGCCACCTGAGGAAGCCGGAGCCACAATGGGCCCCACTGTTCTCTGTGGGTTCGGAGAGCACCCGCCGCGGCATGGGTTCCAGAGCGGGCGGGCGGAAACCTTCCCAGCGCTCGGCTCAGGACAGGGATCAAGGAGTTATCCTTTAACAGTAATCGCCACTGTGCCTTTGCCACGAGTGAAGGTTTCTTAGAAAATAAAATAACTTTTTAAAAACCACTTTGCTTGTTTAAAAATATCACTATGCTGTACACCTATATATAATATTGTACGCTACTATAATATTGTAAAGCAATTATACTACAAAAAAAAAAGAACACGATGAGGAATACAAAAAAAGAATGTTATGTACAGACCATCTAAAGAAAAAAAAAAGTCACTCATATCTCACCATCTAGTGGCAATTGTTAGTATTTTGGTATAGCGCTTAGGTTTTTCTGTGTATGTCTTAACATCGTTAATTTTCCCACTTAGGCATTTTCATTAGGAAAGGTTAATTTCCATTGATTTCTCCTCAAAAACTTTTTTTTTAATGCACTAACGTCAGGATTAAAAAAAAAAAAGCACATCCCATTTTTCAGCGAAATTCAACTGGCCCATCTTTAGTTATTTCTGAAGTTCACAAAAGGCACAGGTCATGCTGAATTATCCCTAAATGAACTTTGGACTTCTAAATTTGGGAATCAGGAGAGGTTAGAATTTAACCATGTTAAGCTTGATCAGACTGTTCTAAGGACTTGTAATCCAAATTTCATTCTCCAGCAACTAAAAAGCAAGATGTATTCTCAAGGTGTCATTTTTCCAAACAGTTGTCCACGGTACAAATTATTCTACCATTAAATAAAGACACCTAGTGTCATGATTATTTTATCTTCTGCTTTCTAGTGTACCTTTACATACATTAACACAAATACAGCACTTATATGCCCTGATTGATTTACCAACTTTTTCATATATGTTTGTCTTGTCTCTCAGTACTAGGACTGTAAGTATCTTGAGAGCAAGCAACAAATTTAATTTTTAAAAGTTCTTTCTTTGCTCTCCCTTCCAACCACACACATGAATTAACAAGATGCTGGGGACTAAGATGTTTTATAATGTTTACTGAAGGAATAACTCCGTATACAGTATAGCAGAGAACCTTGAAAAACATCTAAATACTCTGTAGTCTGAAGTTGCTTGTTCTGTATTAGTATTAAGGACATTTCTTACATGATGCTGTTTCAGTGATTATCTTTAGGTGTGGAATCATGGTGATTTTAACGTTGTTCTTTATGTTTTTACAAATTTTTACAACACATAGGTATTTATCTTTAAAAAAAATATGATTACAAGAAGTCACTGTTTTGAAGCAAGAGGAATGTATTGAAATAAACTCCAAGAAAGCTCATTTGACAGAGGAATGTACAGGGCAGCCATAGCAAAGATAACTAGATGTTCCTCAGTACGTGTTACCTTGTTTTTCTACACTAATAGGACTCTCTTTGTTTAGTTGGTCAAATATAAACACTATATTTCCCTAGCCTCCTTTGCTGTTAGTATGGCCATAAGCAGATATGTCATGTAGCAACTCCTAAAAGCCTCCCCTAAAAGACACAGGAATTGTTCTTTGACAGCCTTTCTCTTTGTTCCTTCCTCCATCCTGCGGCCTGGAATGCAGATGTGATGACTGGAACAATAGCACTGCTATCTTGGACTATGAGATCATACTTAGGGATGGAGGAACAAGGTGCTAGAAGGAACCTGGGTCTCTAAGAGCTTTGTGGATCAGAGCGCTACACTACTCCTGGAAAGCCTACCTCTACACATTTATGTGAAAGATAAACTTTTATTTTGTTTAGCTATTGTTTGTTTGGGGTCTCTGTTACTTAGAGCTAAACTGAACTCCAGTGGATACAGTACTCTCTTCCTCAGTGACTTCTTCTCCCCCTCACAAAAAAAAAAAAAAAAAAAATTAAGACCAGATCTTGAAAAGAAAAATGTTTAATGATAAATTGGGGGAGATGTTACATAAAAACATTCTCATCACAAAAAATTTGATAAATTCAAGAATAATTAAGGATGTGTAAAGACAACAGTTAAAAAAAAAAAAATCTCTGAATGGGTTATAAAGGAGACTCTTAACTTCCTAAAAAGCCTTTTTGGACTAACAGAGCTATGCCTGCTTATACAAAGCCAAAAACCACTGGCTGTTATCTGCAACTGCAATCCAGAAAGTAACAGCTTCTAACGAAATAGTCTGGAATCAGAGGGCTGTCCCTGGTGTTTACAAGAATTTTCTGAATGTCTGGAAATCCAGTGGTAGAGACTGCTCCTGGCACCACCTCTACCTTCATTATATAGCATTTATTGAAAGCTTAACTGGGTGCAGAAAATGGTCCTATTCAATGGAAAGAGTAGGAGGAAGGATTTATAAGAAATAAAATGAGGTACAGTCTAGCTGTGAGATAAATGCCAAACACCCTAAACATAACACTAAGTTAGGTCAGTTACAAAGGTATATTATCAACAAGCACAATCTGATGATATATGAATAAATGATCAAAACAGAATGGAGAGGGGCTTCCCTGGTGGCGCAGTGGTTGAGAGTCTGCCTGCCTATGCAGGGGACACGGTTCGAGCCCTGGTCTGGGAAGATCCCACATGCCGCGGAGCAACTAGGCCCGTGAGCCACAACTACTGAGCCTGCACGTCTGGAGCCTGTGCTCCACAACAAGAGAGGCCGCGATAGTGAGAGGCCCGTGCACCGCGATGAAGAGTGGCCCCCGCTTGCCACAACTAGAGAAAGCCCTCGCACAGAAACGAAGACCCAACACAAAATTAATTAATTAATTAATTAATTTTAAAAAACAAAACCAAAAAACCCAGAATGGAGTGAACCAGGAGATGAGTTCTGAAGACAAGGTAAGTGATGATAGAGTAAAATGGAAAGACAGGAGGTGGTGGAGAAGAGCCAGGCAGAGCCTGTTAGTGCAGCTCAAGGAAAGACAAGGCTAGAATAGAGGGGGATGACCAAGTACAGAAGAGGACACCACACTGGGTCCTGGAGCAGGGGAATCTCGTCCATTTAGTCACTGATAGATTGCATACTGGGCTCTGTGCTAGGGGGCTAAAAGCCTCAACGAGGATTGTCTTCATAGCTGTGTGTGGATTAAACTGAGATAGGGAAAGAGATTACATTCAAGGGGACCAGTTAAAATGTTACAGTACCCAAGCGTGACGTGAGGACCAAATAAAAAAATGATTCATAGATTTAACTTATAATTATAATCAATATCGATTAAAAAAAACAATTTTGGTAACACCTCTCTCTCTTATCACTATTTTCCAGGTACTATTATTGTAGGAGCTGGGGACACAGTGTGAACAAAGGAGACAAGGCCCCTGTTCTCACAAGGCTCACAGTCTAGTGGGAGGGGGGTAGTGCATAGAAAAGTAAATAAATAATATGCAAGGCAGAAGTGAAGCAAAGAAGCGGAACCACCAGAACTTATGTCTGTGTGCCAGGCTAGGTGGACGGGCTTCTCACAGTGGTCCACATGGCTTCTCAGGTTGCCATCATCTCTGGGTCGGCCAACTTCCTAGACACCAAGGGTCAGAGTCTCTCTTCCCCCTTCTCCCCCCAGACACAGTCTGTACACTTAGCAATTTGGGGTAACCAAACACCAAATGTGATAGCGCCAACTAGGGACAACTCCCCAAGTCCAGGCCAAATCCCCATGCGTTCAGAGAAAAGCTAAAATCAGCAAACTGATGGCAATTCTACTCTTTATATGTTTGCTACCTGTAAAACTAGTGCTCTGTGACAAGGCAAGTGTATAGACTCAAGAACAATTTGAAATTTTCCTTGCAATTTTTCTGCATTAACAAAGTGCCATGGAGATATGGATATTTCAAAAGTCCTTTCATTCAGATTCATAAAGCATTATATGGTTTTAACTTTTCAAGGAAACTAAACTTAATATCCAAATATTTGGTTTGGGAAGACATAAAAAGTAATGTACTGGCCAGGAGGTAGAAGATTAGAAGAAACTAGTCTGGGAGTACTAACCTGCTAGTGGTGTTTCTCAACTGGGGGTGATTTTGCCCCCAGGGGATATTTAGCAAATTCTGGAGACATTTTTGCTTGCCACAACTAGAAGAAGTGGTGCTACTGGCATCTAGTAGGTAGACACCAGGAATGCTGCTAAACATCATACAATGCTCAGGAGGGTCCTACCTTTCCCAACAGAGAATTAACCAGTCCAAAATGTCAATACAATCGGCCCTTTTTATCTGTGGAACCCACAGATACAGAGGGTCAACTGTACTACGTCATTTTATATAAGGGACTTGAGCATCCACGGATTTTGGTATCCCTGAGGGGTCCTGGAATCAATCCCCTGTGGATACTGAGTGCAGACTGTGGTGTTGAGGCTGAGAATGCCTATGCTAAAGACAGTGAGCAGAGTAAAAATTCACATATAGCAACTGAGAATTTGGCCATGTAAGCTGCGGTCTCCAAGTCTTCCTTTTCTCAGTGGGACCACACCATCATGCTTAAGTGACAGGGTAATAAAAATGCCATTTCTGAGCCAGAAACCACTAAATACTTTTCTACATACACTATCACAGTGAGCCATTCTTTACTATGAGCAAAGAAACACTGGAGGTTTCTGAAATAATGTGTCCCGGTGAACTTTTAAATGGACAAAACTTTGATATTATTACTCTATCTATTAATTAGGATACAATGACTTCTTTGTTCTGGTTTCACTGCTGCAAACTCTAGGCCCAATTACTGACTAATGGTGCCATGAAAAATAATTGCACCTATGTGCCAAGACTTCTACACACTCTTTATGTGTTTTTCTTCACCAGATAGTCTACCTGACTATTGAAACTGAAGAACTCTGCTAATTCCCATTACCATATTGTCCCCTCTCACATGAAGCATGAAGTTTTTGCCTTAAGAGCTGAGTCAATCCCCAAGAAGCACATAATTAAACATAGATTCCCATACTTAAAAGCAGCAGAGTGTAAGCATCCTGCTGTTTGAAGCAGTCAAAAAGATTCAACATAAGCTAAGGCTGAGAGGCAGGAAAGAAAAGTAGTAGGATCAACTCAGAGATGAACTTAAAGAGAGAGGAGTTCTCATGAAGTTAATCACTCAGAGTATGAAAATAATTGAGCTAGCAAATCAACTTTTCCCAGCATGGAGCAGGGGATGAAGAAGACAGTGAAGTGGAACAGGCCCTTCTGGACAGGTTTAACTGGAAAGCTCTCCTGATGACACTGTCAGCATTAAGACTGAGACCCGGGCTTCCCTGGTGGCGCAGTGGTTGAGGGTCCGCCTGCCGATGCAGGGGACGCGGGTTCGTGCCCCGGTCCGGGAAGATCCCACATGCTGCGGAGCGGCTGG
>NC_041222.1:43954466-43957847 GCF_002837175.3 Physeter macrocephalus | reverse complement strand
GAGCCGTGGCCGCTGAGCCTGTGCGTCCGGAGCCTGCGCTCCGCAACGGGAGAGGCCACAACAGTGAGAGGCCCGCGTACCGCAAAAAAAAAAAAAAAAAAAAAAAAAAAAGACTGAGACCCAAGGAGCTTCTCGTACCAAATCTACTGAGAAATACCATTTGTTAGAGAACACACAAAGAAAAGGATAAATAACAATGTCAGTGTTTCTCATTCTGTTTTCCAGGAATGTATGGCAGATGAGACTTTCACTTGCTTTTTCATTTACCAAAGAGTTATTTTTATATCTGCTCTTTTGCCCTCCTAGCTAACAAATCCATCCAATCATTCATTCGAATGATGAGCACCTATTAGATGTTAGGGCCTGTTCTATAAAGCCTGCATCCCTGTTCCATGGAGTTTATACTACCTACCTGATTTCACCTAGACTTCTTTTCAGGTTGCAGCTGTTTTAAACAGCTACCCAAATGCTTTGTTCAAATAAAATGACAACATGAAGAAAAGAAAAGTGCATGCCAGAGTTCATGCGAAATACCAGGCCAACTGACACATCATACGTAGCATAACTCTATTTTACAGGCTTGGTTTGTTTAAGTGGCTAAGTTATAATGTGTTTTTTTTTTCTCATATCCGAAACTCTTCATAACTCCTTCTGGCTTCTCTCCCTAAATAGTTAGATTTCCTCTCACAGCTGATCTTATCTCTGCTTTTGTAACCTGTCCCCACAGACATTAACCTGCACATTCTTCCATTGTTTCCCATCACTGCTCCTCTTCATACTGGTCCCACATTCCAGGTCTACCTGTTCCCACACCCCAGAGAGGGAATTTGACCCAGGGAAGATGCACCTGTCAGACTGAAAGATGGATTTATTCTTTCATTCAGTAGTATTTATTACGAACCTACCATGTGGCAAACACTGCTAGGGGCAATCAAAATGGACAGAGAGCCTACCTGGGTAGAACTTGTGAACTATAGGAGACAGACAAAGGATGCATATATAAAAGCAACTGTGATAAGTGCTGTGAGAGTAAAAGACAGGATTATGCTAGAGCAGAGCAGGGACCCCACCTAGGCTGAGCGCAGGGAGTATTCTGCCAGGGTGCTGTATTTGAGGAGTCCACTGGGCTAAGGGCGGGTGGGCGTTTGGCAGGGAGACTAGGATGGCAGAAATTCTAGGCAGAGAAAACAGCATATGTGAAACCTGCCACTTTTAGGAACTGAAAAGAGCTTTGCATGATAAAGAAAACACGAACGGAGGCAGAGAAGGGACCAAGCCCCAATCACACAGGGCCCTGGGAGTCAGGTCTGTGGTTCTCAAGTGCAACAGGTAGCTGCTGAAGGGTCTAAACACGGGAGTGAAATGATGAGATTTGCATCTTAGCAAGGCTGATCTGGCTAGATGCTGGAGTATGTATTAAAATTCTCTTTGGCGGCCTCCATTAGGTTTTCCATGGACTGTTCAAGCCCCTGTGAATTCTTCTTGTGGTATCACAAATTCCTTTGCACTGTGTGAGTTTTATTTACTCAACTAGATAAGTGCTAGCCATAGTGTTAAAACCACCAGAACTTAAGAGCCTGCCTGCATTTGGCGGCAGCCTGTGGTCCACATCTTCCCCCCTAAACTATTCAAGAGGAAGCTGAGAAGGCCTGACAAATCTCAGCTCCTCTGGGCAGAGCTAGAGACGGGGATCAGTCCTTGTACTCACCCTCTGGGGCTCTATCTATGACCTCATTCTGCTAATAAAAAAGAAAATATTTTTCTTTAAACCAACGGATGACTCACTGCAGAGAAAAATGATGGGATATCCTTTTGAGAAGTATGATAAATCTAATCTGGGAGGAACAGGGGCGGCATGAGTGAGGGCAGGAAGAAAGAAGAGAGGATATTTTCGGGAATGCAGGCTCTGATTTAGCATGTTGAGATGCAGAGCACAAACTTACTCCATATTTGAAACTAGAATGGGCACAGCAGAGACTGAAAATCTCTGTGTAGCAAAGACGATGTTGACCCTGGCAGCCAGCAAGTGTCTTCGTGGAGAAGAGAGGGAAAGATGGGTGGCATGCTATTGCCAACCCATAGTGCTCCCGGCCCCAGCCCCTACTTCTCTGCCCGCGCTGACCAAGGCCTGAGTTACCCAAGGGAAGGCTAAAGACAAAGGAGAGGGTCTGGGAGAATGTAAGCAATACACTCTGAAAATTCAAGACTTCTACCTACTACACGGTGTCTGACAAGCTGAACTTCAGATCGGCTTGTCTCTAGTCACCTGAGTGCTCTGTCTGCCTGCCTGACAAGGATCTTGCTGCAGGTGACCCCTATTGCCTGAGGTGCATACAACCTTTAGAACTCAGATAACAGGTGCTACCTACTAGTTATTAACCTCAAGTGTCAGCATACATCAGATGAGCTATTTAAAAACAGTGTCGGGGTCTAGTTGGCTCCAAAACTCTTAGGTTCCACTGTCCAAATCTGGGATTATTTGGGCATCAAAATAATATGATTAATGATAGTAGCAGATTTCAATCCACTGAGTAAATCAGGTATCTGTGAGTCCATAATGCTATAAGAAATATATAATAGAGTGCCAATTTATAGTTCAATAAATAAAGAAAGAATCATGGAAACAGAAACTCACCATTTAACGATTATTAACAGTAGCTGACTCAGGCAGGAATCATCAACGGCTGTTAAGTCTAGTGTGTAGAGATTTCCTACTGAAGAACAGGATATTGGTGTGGCCTCAGAATGCCTCCCACAAAATACGTGTCAATCACAAAGAGAAAAATGGTGATGGTATGGTGCAGAAAGCTGACCAAGAACCACGTGGACCCGGTGATCAAGGCTACCAACACGTGACCCTGAGCTCATGTTCTGAGAAGAGCACAGTTTCATTTCTGTTGGGTTTCCGCCGGGAAGGCATGCCTGAATCTGGAAATGTTGATGGATCCTACCTGAAAAACATCCTACAGAAGGACAGGTCTCTCTTTTTCTTTAGGCTGCGCCATGTGGCTTGTAGGATCTTAGTTCCCTGACCAGGGATCTAACCCAGGCCGCCGGCAGTTGAAGCGTGGAGTCCTCATCACTAGACCGCCAGGGAATTCCCAGGTCTCTACTTTTATTTATTTTTTAAATAGATCTTTATTGGAGTATAATTGCTTCACAATGCTGTGTTAGTTTCTGTTGTACACCAAAGTGAATCAGCCATATGCATACATATGTCCCCATATCCCCTCCCCCCTTTTTTTTTTAACATCTTACTGGAGTATAATTGCTTTACAATGGTGTGTTAGTTTCTGCTTTATAACAAAGTGAATCAGTTATACATATACATATGTTCGCATATCTCTTCCCTCTTGCATCTCCCTCCCTCCCACCCTCCCT
>NC_041222.1:43933275-43953074 GCF_002837175.3 Physeter macrocephalus | reverse complement strand
AATCCAAATCGGAAAAGAAGAAGTAAAACTGTCACTGTTTGCAGATGACATGATACTATACATAGAGAATCCTAAAGACGCTACCAGAAAACTACTAGAGCTAATCAATGAATTTGGTAAAGTAGCAGGATACAAAATTAATGCACAGAAATCCCCTTCCTCTTGCGTCTCCCTCCCACCCTCCCTATCCCACCCCTCTAGGTCACCGCAAAGCACCAAGCTGATCTCCCTGTGCTATGCGGCTGCTTCCCACTATCTATTTTACATTTGGTAGTGTATATAGGTCCATGCCACTCTCTCACTTTGCCCCAGCTTCCCACTCCCACCCCGTGTCCTCAAGTCTATCCTCTATGTCTACATCTTTATTCCTGCCCTGAAACTAGGTTCATCAGTACCATTTTTTTTTAGATTCCATATATATATTTTTTAAACTGTCAAGGTCATCAAAGAAAAGAAAGGCTAAGAACTGTTTCAGATTGAAGGCGATTAAAGAGATATGACAAATGCATGTCTACATACACACATACACACACAAGCACATACATACATGCAAAAAGAGACAGCAAATGTGGCAAAATATTAACCACTGGGGAATCTGAATCTGGATGAAGAAGGCATGAGAGTTCTTTTATAAATTTTCTCTAAGTTTGAAATTATTTCAAAATAAATTATATAGATATAGATGATAATAACCTCGTCTACTTGTGCCTCCAGTATCTTCGGGGTACATGACAGCAGTCAGTGTGAGTCACCAGGGAGCACAGCCAACGCTCTGCTGTTGCTCATATGCAAATTCAGCAGCCTGTTTTTTATCAAGCCTAATGTCTCTGGCTCTCCTATATTACATACTCTTTGAGGAATTTTACATTGGTTTGAGGTATCCCTGGAAACTTATAGAGCTTCTCAAATATTAATTTTGCAGATTGGTTGCCAGGAGCCCCATTATAGAAAATAAAAGTCCATAAGTTCCTTCCTGTCGCATTCAAAGTCTTCAACAACTTTGCCCCAATCCAGCACTTCCCAGTTTCCTCCCTCCGCCCACTACCCCACTCCAAACCTCAACCAACCAAGCAACTTTAAGCCTACCTGCCTTTGCTCACTCTGTTCCCTCTACCTGGCACGCCCTTCCCCAGCTTCTTCCATCTGTCAGAATTAGCTGCTTTCACCTTAGGGGCCCAACCCGAATATCCCATCCTTTGTAGAGTCTTCCCTTATCCCTAACTGCTCTGCCCTGGAAAGACCTGGTCACCTTCTCCCCTCCATTCTCCTAGAACTCTTTGCTAATACGTACTGACCTGTGTTGTGACTGCCAGGCACATGCCTGTCTTCCCCCACCAGACTGTAGGTGTGCTGTGGGGCAGGAACCAAGCAGTATTTTTCTACCTTTCTTTCAGTGCATAGCATGGTGCTTGGCACACAGCATGCTCGGTATTTGGTGAAATGAAAAACCCCATGTCTAGGCATGTGCCAGTTAGTTAAGTATGGTGGAGGAAGAGCTGTAGTGATTAAAATCAGGCACTCTGGGACCAGACTGCCTGGGTTCGAATCCTGCCGCTGCCACTCTCCAGCCGTTGGCAAGTGAAGATTCTGTTCCAGCTGTATAACTGGGAAAATAAGAGACCTGCCTCACAGTGTTTTTGTGGCATACTTAGAGCTATGTCGGCAGACGACTACTATTATTATTTACTATTATTGGACCACCCTCTGTTGTTTGGTGAAGCACATAGCCCTGGCATCCAGATAGTCCAGAACTCCTCTCCCTCCACCCTGCTTTTTCTCCCCCTAACCCACAAAGCTAGGGTTTGAAGGTATTTGTGATGCTTTTCAAAATCGAGTTTGCTAAACATCTAAATCGGTTTCTGCTGGCTGAGGGAGATGCTGGCTGGGCCCTGCAGAGGATGTTCATGTGTATGTGTGCACACACTAGGGGGCTCAGGGGAGTGGAGTGTGGGTGCTGGTTAGGTACACAGGGAGCCCTAATCCAGCATCAATTATACATAGGAAGGAAGTAAAATAAAACAAAACGTAAAAGCAGAAAGACTTCCCCAATCTTTAAAAGTATATTAAGACCAAGTTAAGATATTTTCTTCTCACAATAAGAGGACAAAGGTAGGCACTAATTTTTATCAACAATCTTATTCTTCTATCTCTACTGAAATCTTAAGAGTAGAGCATTCTTTAACACACTGTGCAGAGACGTGTGCCTTAGAACCACTGACTGTATTTCCATGCAGTCATCCAGAATGGCTTGCCTAAACTTGGGGGCAGGGGGCGGTATAATTTTTTCATAAAACAAGTACAGGAGCTATAAATACTTCCTAGTTCACAGACAAGCAATGGGCAACAAGGGTCTGGAACTGCACACTCAGCGACAAGCTCTGTACGCATAAAATGAGGGGACTGGTGGAACTCGATGATTTCCAAAGGTTGCTTCCAGACCATGACCCTTTCACTATACTTCACACAAAATTCCATAACATCGCATGCTATGTGAGCAAGTGAAGGAAGAAATTAATTACAGCAGTTGTCAGACCAGATGAACTCATACAGAACCCGGGGCCTTGCTCTCTGCCCACTCCATTGGGCAGCACTTTCCAGCTGCATGGTAACAAGGGGCACAACTTAACAATCCCCAAATGCAGCTTCCTTTTGCTGTATCATCAGTCCCGTCCTGGGCAGGCCTTAGGAGTCCAGAAGTCAGGCTGCAGGTGAGCGGTGAGAGGGAAGAAAGTGGAAAGGGTTACAGTTCCTGGGAATGGAATGGGCGATGCATTAATAAAGGACACACTGTAGTAAGGAGGACGTGACATTACAGAGGCCGGGAGGGTCACATAATGGCCCTCTTCTCCAGTGTTCAGTGCCAACTAGAAGATGCAGCGACTCTACCCAAAATCTGTCTCATAATAGTCAAGATACCACGGGCACTTCAGTACTTGTTCTCACCAGCCTCAGCAAGTGCTGCCTTCTAATGTCCACTGTCTAATTTAAAGACTTACTGCTGAACTAGAGCCTAAATTTGTCATGCACGCACAGATGGGACATAGCTTGGGGACTAAATGCTGTTTTCCAAACTTTCTTCAAAAATAACACGTTGCTCTAAGCATACATAGGAAATGTGCCAAAGAGTAATTTTGTGAAAAGCAGAGAAGAAGCACAAGCTAGGACTTAGGAACAGAAAGGCTTTTCTAACAAAGCATTACAGTTTTGTTCTTTTTTTCTTTTTTGGGGGGTGGGGGCTAAAGTAATTATATGAATCCCAGCCCTTATTTTGTTTTACAGTATTTACATAAGAAAAAGAAACCGGCTTTAAGGCACACTGAGCAGCTCCCTATTAGAAAAACAGAGCTGAAAACAAATGACCAAAAATGGATTTACCAACAAGAAAGGAAATTCTGGGATTTAAGTAAGCCATAAACTCAAAAACTCAGACCTTAACATATACATACAACCTCTCACTCCCACGACAATGACATCTTATGTTAGAGCCACGGGCTAAAGCTGAAACTGTCACTGAACCAAAAATCCAGGACTGAGTTATTCTTTCCAGGCTGTAAGAAAAGCAAATATTTTTTATAACATACAGAGCTTGAGTTTATATTTCACCAACCCCCATCCAAACGTCACACTCTCCTCTATTTTTCTTTTTTTGGGCTTTCTTACTTACCCACCCAGAAACAAAATAACTGTAATTTTCAGCAAGCAGGAAGCCAAGTCTCAGGCCCACTTCCCTTGCATTAAAGGGCCTGCACACGTTAGCAGGCAAAGAGCCCAGGAGCTGCTGCAGAGCATTTATTTATACCCATTTGGAATTTCCTGACCAACTCACAGCCTGCTGGCCACGGGGTTTAATTTCAGGACTCTCGGCGTCAGTGAGACAGCAAAAACTACCAATGAACGAAACAGCTAGCAAGGATCTTAACCCAGAGGTAAAGACAGACCTCTCCCATGCCCCTTCCAATTTTTCAAACAAACTGTGCCGTATCCTTCAGACACATGAAATGCTAACCTAGAAATACAGCTATAAATCTGCTAATTCTAGGAAGAACACAGACTGAAAGGCGGCAAATGTGTCCTTATTCTTCCTGCTGACTTAGTCCCTCCCCCAAACCCTCCAGTGCTGAGAAAAGCTTCCTGTCACAATCTGAGCCATAGCGCAGGGCTGTTCTATGAAGGAAATGATTCAGTGTTATGCTGAACCCAGGCTTGGCTTGAGGTGAGTGATTTCTTTTCTTGGTTTATTCTTATTTAATGCAACATGTAATTTGAAGGCTAAAAACACTCCCATTTGTAAACCACAGTCCCAAAGCTTTTTTTTTTTCATAGTTCCTTAAACATTTTATTCCAATTAGATCATGTGACTTTCAAAGACACAGAAGTAGTTCCCAAACAAGTGCATTCTGTTTTAGGGGGATAACATTTTTGAGCGACATTTTGTTTCTGTTTTAAACGTTTACTAAGAATGAGATGTCCCTCTAATGGTTTAAAATCACCACCTAAAAAAAAAGAAGGAAAATAGGGTTCTTTTAAATCTGTTCTTCACTTGTGCCTAAGTGTATTGGGTAAATGTGACTGACACTAGTGGAATAAAGTTTAATTGAACTCTTCTACAGGGCAAGTAAGAAAAGCTAGTTCTAAACAGTAAAACAGAGATTAACAAAGATTCAGGATGACTCTAAATGGCCTGTTTTGTAAAATTCAAAACGGGACAGCTATGTGGAGAGAGGCAGAGTTTTACAAGAACCCCTGGATTTGCAGAGTCTAACTGGTCCACCTTAGTGCTGGCAAACACCCTACCTCACTCCACTTATGTTCTCATTCCATCCTTGGCTCCACACCTGATGTCTGAGTGCTTTAAAAGTGACTATCTTTGAAACAGACATTTTCCTGCATGAAGCTACAAAGATCAAACTTTTTAAGATGACGTGGAATTCATTTGGGCTTGTTTTACGCCAAATAAACTGATTCAAAGAGAAATAACAAACTAATAAAGAACAAAGCTTCAAGTGCCATACACTTTGAAATATAGGATCCAAAAACTTCCAAGTTATTTTACCCAACGACACCACATTAGATAAGAGATTTGAGTTAGATCAATTTTTTCCATGTTTTTGGACTTAAAAAAAACTTTTTGGAGATATTTATGTACCATAAAATTCACCCGTTTTAAGTGTACAGTTTGATGAGTTTTAGTTAATGTATACCATTGTGCATCCATCCCCACAATCCAGTTTTAGAAAACATCCATCAATCAAAAAATTTCCTTAGGCTTGTTTTATCATTTTGCTTTTAAGAGAGAAATTTTCTCCTCTGTACTTCTGAGAAAATTCTGGTATTATTTAGTCACATTATTATATTCCAAACTAAGTATCAATATCAAAAGACTCGTTCTTAAGAATTAAACTGAGGAAAGCATCTGAATGTAGTGTTCCTTAATCCTGGAAAAAAATTCTGCTACATTTTTATTTTTATTTTTTAATATTTTTTTTAATTTTATTTTTTTTGTGGTATGCGGGCCTCCCTCTGTTGTGGCCTCTCCCGTTGCGGAGCACAGGCTCCGGACGCGAAGGCCCAGCGGCCATGGCCCACGGGCCCAGCCGCTCCGCGGCACGCGGGATCCTCCCAGACCGGGGCGCGAAACCGGTTCCCCTGCATCGGCAGGCGGACGCGCAACCACTGCACCACCAGGGAAGCCCCTACATTTTTATTTTATAAATATGAATACAGTTTATTCTATAAAAAGGTTGAAAGTCATTATTTTGTCTGTGTGCTTCTATGAAGGCAAGGTCTAACAGAAAAAGTCACTGTATGCAAGTAAATGTCTAGTCCTTTATCAAGGATGACAAAAGTCGAGATGGGAGAAGAATTAAAAATAGGAGCTTCTTCTGACTGGACAGTGTCAGCCACAATGGTTCCCACTGTCGGGAGAAAGACACACCTCTCTGCCTCTACTCTTCCTTAATTTATGTACAGAAGAAGCCACCAAATGAGATCTGGGAGGATGAAGATGTGCTCAAGACCTTTCCTCAGACAGGTGGGGAGTAGCCAGGAAAGGTGACTCCTTGTGAGAGGGGAAATGGGCTGTAGGCAAAGGCTTCTGTGACCACCAGGCTGGCAGAGAGTGCCCCAACGGTCCTTCCCTGGACGGTGGCTGCAGCACTGTGAGATGGCAACCAAGCCTATCAGTAGCCACCCTTCTGCTGACTCGTCCCCCCATCCCCACCCCAATGAATCAGAATCTCTTGTGGTGGGGACAGGGGCATCAGCCATCTTTAGAAGCTTCCCAGATGAGTCTCTGCCACAGCCAGGGATGAGAACCTCAGCTCTAAACCAAGCAAACTCTGCAACTCTTAAGTGTGTTCTTCATCTTGGCTTAAAGGAAGCTGACAGCCAAACTGGGGGCAGCCCCTTAAGCAATTCAAGTAGCCTCAAGGTTCAGATCACAAGTTCAACTACCTTCAGAGTCCAGGTTAATGATGGAAAGGAAGGGCTTCAGAGGGATTTGGGGGCGACCAGAAGGCACCCATCCTCTCCAGATGACTGTGGCCCTGTGGAAGTACACATCCAGTGATCCAGATCTTTTGACTTTTCAAGATAAGCTGCAGAAATTGGTTTTTTTTTTTTCCAGAAATTGGTATTTTTATATGAAATTATCTAATGTAAAAAATCTTGGCAATTAATTCAAATTAAAACAAAACCTTGGGTTGGTCAAACTGAACACGCTCCCAGGTCTCAGTATGACACCAAGCAAGGACTTCATGGTATCCATTTGGGATCCAATTTCATTCCTGTTTCCATCCCTTTCCTTTTCCCATTTTCCATGTGGCCAACTTTTTTTTTCTTCTCACTTAAAATTGCTAGAGTCCTTGGTGAAACAAATTGAAGACAAAGACAACAACCGAAACAACAGCCTAGGATCCCTACCACCATTTCTCTTGCAGGTAATCTTAATAGCAAAAACCCTACCTGTAAGTCTTCATCCTAAAAAGAGACAGGTTGAAAGCAAGATGCTCTGCTGTCATGCTCATGAAGGACCTGCATTATTTGAGACTTCCCCTCAACCCTTAAAGAATTCAAATACCTTATCACGCTACGTTACCCATCCTCTCCTCTCAGACTTGTGATGGGATATGACACCAAAACCTGGGTGTCTAAGGGAACTGCAGTGACGGAGAAAAGTGGGCACAGTTCCCTTCCGCACCACCAGGGCTCCTTCTCTACCCACCTCCCTCATAGCACAAGGAGGCTGACAGGACTTGAAGGGGATTAGAAGGACAGGACAGGTCCAGCAAGGGATTACAGTTCTTTCCCACCCTGTTAGGTGTGGACGGCGTTGGGTGCTGGAAGAGCACTCCTCTTTACCTGCCTGGATTAGAAGGATCTGCGCCTAAAACTTAACATCAGGGAGATTTTCCAAGGAAAGGCCACAATCAACACCAAAAGGGTGTGCCCCAGCGGAGGTGCGAGATTCCAGCTGGGAAACTGAAATTAGGAAGAGGATGCTATGGATGATGGGCCTATCTTAAAAGGCCAGAAAAGAATCCTCTGTCTTTGTTAAACCTTGCTCAACAAAGTGCATTTTCCCCAACACATTTAAGGTTTAACGCTGGAGTCACACTGAATTTCTATCCGTTGGGTTTTTTTTATGGTCTGGGTTGCCTCATGATTATTACTTTCATTAAATTTAAACTAAAGACTTTCTCACAATATAGTTTCATCTGAGATTTGAAATCAACATTTAAAAAAGCCAAATGACAAAATGAATTGGTGCATGAAACTAAAGGATTTAAAGCTTTAAATGAGATTACCACAGAGACTATAAAGGCTGTAAATGATGAAGCAGTAAGGACAGTTTATTTCCTCCCATCTAAAAAGGGTGATACATCTGTAGAGACCTTCCCCAAAAAACTGTGGGTGAGAAGGAAGGTAGACCAATGGCCATACTCCCACCTTAGAGGTCACCAGCTCAGGTTCTCATCCATAGGTTCAACCAGTCCACCAAACCAGACTAGATGATAAACAAGAGGAACTGACTGGAGCTCCCCCACCTCTCTCTGGTTGGATTGTTAACAAGCGGAGAAAGGAGCAAAGAGGCCACGGGAGCTAGAAAGAGCTTTCCAAATGGCCTCCAATAATACTCCTCTCTGGATAACCACATCGTAACTGGTCTCCTCTCCCTGGAACTCAAGGCATTTAACAGACAACACCATTTTAAGCCTACCTTAGAGCACGTGATGGAGAGAAAGTATATACTACAACTTCCACTTAGATGTGAGGTACGAGGAGGAAGAATCCAAGTATGTGTGACAGAGGGAAAGCCACCTGTTCGTGCAGGGGAAGTATCCAGGTGAACAGGCTGGGAGAAAATTGCCAAGAGTATGACAATTTAAGATTGGCAACTGGCAGGGCTCAGTTCAACCCCACAGATTCCTAAGCAGGCACTGTGCCTGTGTCTTGCTCTGTATTAGATGCCCAGCGTTAAGCCAGCACCAAGGAGGTGGGCTGCAAACATTTGTTGGTTGAACATTGAGCCTGTTGGCTATGCTGGGTACTACACAAGCCACAATGGGCATACCAAGATGAAGGTGACATGAATCCTGCCTCTTAAGACCTCAAAGATTACAGATTAATGAGACACACAACTACAACTCTTACATAAAAGCAAGTGATGGCGGGCTTCCCTGGTGGCGCAGTGGTTGAGAGTCCACCTGCCGATGCAGGGGACACGGGTTCATGCCCCGGTCCGGGAAGATCCCACATGCCGCGGAGCGGCTGGGCCCGTGAGCCGTGGCCGCTGAGCCTGCGCGTCCGGAGCCTGTGCTCCGCAACGGAAGAGGCCACAACAGTGAGAGGCCCACATACCAAATAAAATAAAATAAAATAAAATAAAATAAAATAAAATAAAATAAAATAAAATAAAATAAAATAAAATAAAATAAAATAAAATAAAAGCAAGTGATGGCAACTATTTAACAGAATACAAAGCTCTCCAGAATAAAAAAGAGGAATGGGCAAATTCCCACTGGGAGTATCTGAGAACACTTGTTGGAAGTGGTAAGAGAGGAAGCAGGACTTGAAGGATAAGAAGGGCTCATATAAACAGATATAGGAAAGACATCCAAATAAAGAGAACAGTGCTTTGCGCAAAGCCTACAGGGCAGGCAGGAGTGGGAAGCAGCAGCTGGGATGGTGGAGAAGCCCCTGCTTCTTTCACACCTCTTTGAACAGAGCAGGTCTCTTACTACCTGGAGCCATGGAGAACTGGGAAGGCCAACTGTGATTTTTGCAGGCATTATGACTGAAGAAACAGAAATAGACTATGATTTCTGTCAAAATAAGGCCAAAAACAAAGGCTCAGAGTAAAGAGCAGAAGACAGAGATTAAAGTTAATGAAAGCTAAAATGTTTGGAGAGACAGAAAAAATAACAGAAGTATAGAAAGCTCAATGACCCTTAATCTTGCCGGCCATCCTTAACAAAACAAAATCACAATGCAGTGAGAATAAGGCAAAGACAGACCAACTTTCACAGAAACTCAGAGTTGGTCCTTCCACAAAGAAGGGAAACAGCTGCCCTCTCTCTGCCTAGTAAATTTCTGTGCAGTCTTTTAAAAGTGAGCTACTGAATGAATGAACTCACTGAACTGAATTATTTCTACTGAGTTTTGTATCATTCTTTCTGGTAGTCCGAAAACTATACCCTCACTTAAATTTACCACTATTTGGAAAGCCTACTTTTTCATCATCAAAGTGTCCAGAGGACAGAAAACCAAGGGACAATGTCCCAGAGGAAAAGCCTCCAGCTCTAAGCCCTCTTTACCTTTCTGGAAGCTTTTCTGTCTTGGATTTCTTCATTTAAAATCAGTATCCTGAGGTGGTGTAAGTTCCAGCGGCTGTCTTCCAGTTCCCAAATAATTTCCGAGCACCAGCTTTGGAGAATCCACAGCTCCTTGTATGTGTGTGTGTGATGAATGAGCGTTTAGAAGGCATTGCTCAGGGCCTGCTGAGATTCTTTATAGGACAGGCTGACAGGTAACCAACCACAGAGCTTATGATGTGACGTGACCTTTTCCCCCTCACATTGCCAAACAGCTGTCCCTGAGGCAGATTTGAAAGCTGTGTAAAGTGTGGTGCTAATGGAAAAATCTGGCGGCAAAGGGCTTCAGTATTTTGCAATTTTTTCCTGTAAGCTGCATTGCTGGAATGGTTTGACACGCAAACCATTCCCTCCTCCCCGACCGGCTTATGGACTTCCAGGTCTCCACCCTGCTGTGCTATAAAAGTCAGTATACCATCGGGCTGACTCACCACCTGAAGAGATGGAATACTGGCTAGGGGACATGCTGCATGAAGCCGGCAGGTACTTCTATCTCTTCTGCCAGGTCATGGGAAGACAAATCAGGCTTTGTCCTCAGTTGGAGGGAACATGCCAAATGGGCTGCCTCAAAAAACATTGCCATGGGGTGGCCCTGATTTGAATAAAAAATCCCAGTCTATCAATCTGAAATGCTAGGGAAAAGGAAATAAACCAGCCGTCACCTGGTGGGTACGCTGTCTTACATGAGGGGGATACTGAGAGCAGAGAAAGTGAACTTTTTTCTGTTTTAGTTAGAAGAATGTAAGAACTGATGCCCATGACTAACGTTTTAAAGAGATTAAGCAGTTGGGCTTATGAATTAATAGAAATGTCACTTCTCTCTCCCTCTCTTATATTTCTAATCTTGGCATATTCTCCCCCCCTTTCTTTCAGGAGACTTTTTTAAATTTTTGGCTGTGTTGGGTCTTTGTTGCTTCTCACGGGCTTTCTCTAGTTGCGGTGAGCGGGGGCTACTCTTCGTTATGGCGCGCAGCCTTCTCATTGCGGTGGCTTCTCTTGTTGTGGAGCACGGGCTCTAGATGCGTGGGCTTCGGTAGTTGTGGCTCACGGGCTCAGTAGCTGTGGTGTTCAGGCTCAGTAGTTGTGGCTCACGGGCTGTAGAGTGCAGGCTCAGTAGTTGCGGCGCACGGGCTTAGTTGCTCCGCGGCATGTGGGATCTTCCCGGATCAGGGCTCGAACCGGTGTCCCCTGCATTGGCAGGTGGATTCTTAACCACTGCGCCACAACAGAAGTCCCCTTTCAGGAGACTCTTAAATGTGCCTGCTGTACAGAAACACTTGAATTGTCTTTGCCTGATAGAGAGTTGATGCAAGAAAAAGGCACTCAGAAAGTGGACAGGAAAGGGAAAATTTGGCAGGACAAGCTGAATCAATGTTTGCAAAGCTGATGGAATTTATCAACTAAACCAGATACTATGAGACTAAATTCAGAAAATCCAATGACTATCACTTGATTCTATCCAACAGAGATCATGTCCAAAATTCAAAAGATCCCTTGGAGACAGAACTGTTCCAATTAATAAAATCACAGAAAAAGGAGCTAAAATAAAGTTAGTACTTGTGACTATTAATAGCAAATTGCTTCCATAAACTATTACTCTAGCACCAGCTCCCTTAAATAAAGGTTTATATGATGAAATGTAGCCATGTCCACAACCCCTGATCCAGCTGGTAGAAATGTCACGAACCACTCAAATCTGGCTTGTTACAAACAAGACAAAGTAAGAGTACAAAGATTTAAATTTCAGGATAAGAACAAATCCCATGAATCCAATAACTTTTTCTCTTGGTCCAGTTCTCCCTCATGTCTGTAGTTCTGCTTTTCATTCTGTTGGTTAGAAAAGCCTTCTGAATATTACAGAATATTATTCAATCTGAATTTTCAGCCATGGCTTGCTCCAAGAACTACTAGGATTAGAAATCTGGTCACTATTTTAAAAAATCCTCAGAATAGCTACATACTTATTTTTAAGCTGTGAGATCACTTGTCCATATAGAACTGCCAGCTGAGATCACTAATGCTATATATGTAAGTGGCTGCATATTTTAAACACCTCTCTTGTTTTCAGGCTTCATAATGAACTGCAACCCAAAAGCAGAACCAGGCTTATCCTCTAAAACATGAACATACTTTTCCTAAAGCATATGGAATAGAGTACACTCCAAAAATATCTAACAAGGCAGCCAAGGGAGGAAAGATAGAATCATGATTTTTTTTGACTTAGAACTTCTACAACTGGATGATAGAACTTCTACAACTGTATGAATGAATCTTATCAAGTCTGATTTCCTGGTTGGGTCTTATTTGAGGTTTTTATTAGAGAAGTCCACTCAATGCCATTTTAAAATATGTTGCCAGAAAAGAACAATAATTCATTATCTCTGTGAATTTGAGAACTATACTAACTATTTTTCATGCCAGATCAAACAGCCTTTTATAGAAAAGGTCCCCAAAGCAGAAACTGTGAGCTTTAGTCACTGATTTTCCTCCAAACCCATTCAAACCTTTCTCAGAAATTGCACAAAGGAGATGAACAGGAATTCTCCGGGACACAGGAAGAAGGAAGCTAATGGGCTCAACTAGCCCACCCAAAGTTCTTCCAGAAAAAGGGGAAGTGTATAATCAGAAACAAATGTCAATACTCACGATGGGAAGTCTGCGGGTGAGCAGGGCACAAAATATTCAAGTCCTTGTAGGAAGGGCTGTTGTAATCCTTTGCCTCACTATGCAGTCTCCTAATGATAGCAACAGCTCAAGTTCTTAACATAGCCAATCTCCCTGTTGGGCTTTTATTTTGTGTTTTTTCTTTTTTGTTGGCACCCACAGTGTATCAGGGCAGCAATCGACAACTGAAGGGTACTTCGCCCAGCACTCAGGACTAGCAAGAGCCTGGATTCTATCCTTCCTACACCCAAGTCAGCTGGTACTTGCTGGGAGATAAGTCATCCTTCCTCGGCTTAGCTGGAGAGCTAATCGCCTCCCTGAAATCTGATGCTTAACCCATTATGACTCGCTCATGGTTTGAAGCAAAAATCTTACAAGGCAAAGCTGGCTACAGCTTAAAACCAAAGCCTTGAAAGTTTATAAAACAGGCAAGCCCTGACAAGGGAGGGACTCTTCAGAGCCTCTTGGGGGCAGGACAAATTCTGGGGTTCTGATTAACCAGACAAGCAAGACTTTCTAAAACCCAGGGTCCCTGTTTGTAGGTGGTCTTGGCATTTTAACAGTAATGAAATTCAAATGCAAATACTTCTTACTTAAAAAAATTAACTATCTTACCAAACAGCATCACTATAAGAAAATAAATTATTTCAATTATAAACTTCAGTGTGAAATTAGCCTTCAAATAACTAACAACGAAGTTTCATTTGAAGTTGAAATGCATAATCTAAGTAAGTCCAATGAGTAAACACATCAAATAACAGGATGAAACTGCATGATATACTAAATATACAAATATAATTTATATATATATATGGTATTAGAATACATTTGTTAATTTGGCTCTATGAAACAATTCACACGAAGAAAAAAAATAACCCCTGTCAGGAAGGACATGTTATTTGTAATCATTCTACTTTTGGGTTTTTTGTAGTTTTCTTAAACACATACTTTCCCCTTGATCTGTTTAATCGGATCTTCATAGACACTAAACTTCTGATTTTTAATGTCAACAGAATGCCTCAAACAAAAGAAAATTACTTTTCCATATTCATCTTCTGGCTTAGCCATGGTGGCAAGTCGTGTTTTGCCATCTGAAAATAAGGAAGGGAGATGGAACAGGAGGAGAAATCAAAATCCTGGCTAGCTCTTACGTATGTTTTTATGTTAGGCAACTCTGTGTTACCCTCTCAGCTCTTCTGATAACCACTGAACACACCACTTAGGGGAAAATGCAAAGTACAAATAGGAACACTCATTTAATCCTCTTGCAGATTGTATCAGGAGACCCTGGAAGGTCAAGAAGGGTACCCATGAATTAAAGCAGCCCCAGTTTCTAATCAGCTTACTCCCTGTCTTTGGAGTAATACAAACAAAGAGGTCAGGTCTAAGACTCACCACCATGAACACACCACCTCTGCCATGCTCTGTGACATTCTTTACAGATGGTCTCAGAAAACACCAGGTCGGCTCTAGCCAAACCAGTCGGTGCAAATTGGTCTTGTACTTGACAAACAGCACGCAATCCCTGCTGTCAGGTTCACCGCAGTGGGCTCAGAGTTCTGTTTGAGAAATGCTCCTGCCCAGAAAAAATATTTACACAACGGAGAGTGGGCTGCACTGCACTGCAGCCTTCTGCCTGCTCGGCCACGTGTCTTTGGTTCTCTCTGACTGGCCAGGTCTTATCAGTGGCCTTTGTACCTCATTTAAGATCAGCATGGAGAAAAAACCTGAAGCCAAATAACTGACCAGGGTAACAAGATTTTATGAAAGTTATTATATTAATTTAAAATGACAACCAAATGTTTAATGTAGTTCAATAAGTATATTCAATGAGTAAGTATGCATCTGTCTGGAAAAATTCACATGTATTTAGGCTGTGAAAGGGGACAGCAAGAGAGGGAAAAACTGTAGTAAACTAGCAAAGGCAAGTATTCACAGAAATAAAAATGGTGATGGCAAGCATAAAAAGTGACTCCCTAATGCTCATCTATCCATTTCATTTAACTGTCAAAGGACAGTAATTCAATTATTTCCCCAGCATCACAGCATCCGACAGAGCCTGGCACAATGGCACCTGAGCAGGTGTTTATTAGATCAGGAACTCATAACAGAGATAGCAAAACAAGAAGGATGGTGATTTCTCCTGACATCTGACCAGCACTTTTCATTGTGTTTTTACGGTTATTGTTTTACAGGATTGTTTTAATTTTTATTCACAACAATCCTGTGAAGAAGGTAGGACAGGTATTATTATCTTCATCTGACAAATAAGCCACTTGTTATTTGGCTTCTAAAGAGATTCTAGGCTCTAATTAAAGTTTCACAACATTAATTAGTGTTTACAGAGGCATTGATAAGTACACTCAGTTTACAATATGACGCAAAAACTGGGGGAAAAGCAGACTGTCCCTATCCCTAAATTCTTCAGAAATACAGCCATTTATCTAACCAATGACCCCTATTTACTTACTACTTGGCTATAAAAAAAGAGAACAGTCAGCCATGAGCAATTTATGATGTTCATAAGTCATTACATTAACAAATGACATTGGGGTACTCTTAGTAATACCATAATAAAATGTTTTATTTTAAATTAATGAAAACAAAACTGGACCAGTCAATAGAAGTAGGATAAAGGATCTGATGAAAAAGAGATAAAACTATCACAAACAATTGATAATGAGGGGGCTGCCAGTAAGAAGGAAGATGCAATCTGGAAGGGGTCACAGGTAAGGTTGCCAGGTTTAGCAAATAAAAATACAGGACACCCAGTTAAATTTGAATTTCAGATAAACAAAGAATACTTTTATAGTATAAGAATGACCTCTATTTTATCTGGATACTCTGTCCACAAGGAGACTTCAACTTCTACTAGAATGTAAGATTCCTGAAAGCAGGGATTTTTGCCTGTTTTGTTCACTGTTCTATTCTCAGGGCCCAGAACGATGTTTGGCACGTTGTAGGTGCCCAGTAATATTTGCCATGTACTAGTTAAAGTTTATTTCTTAAGCTGTGATGGTATGTACATGGGTGCTTCTTATATAAACTTTACATATTTTGTATGTCTGAAATGTACAGTAATAAAATTTACAAATTACAGCATTAACTAACTGCTCTTATAAGGGGGAGGGGGTGGGGGGAGGGATGGAGTGGGAGGTTGGGGTCAGCGGATGTGAACTATTATATATAGAATGGATAAACAACAAGGTCCTACAGTATAGCACAGAGAACTATATTCAATATCTTGTGATAGGGACTTCCCTGGTGGCTCAGTGGGTAAGACACCACACTCCTAATGCAGGGGGCCCAGGTTCAACCCCTGGTTGGGAAACTAGATCCTGCATGCATGTCACAACTAAGAGTCCACATGCCACAATTAAGAGTCTGCATGCAGCAACTAAGGAATCCGTACGCCGCAACTAAAGATCCCGCATGCCTCAACGAAGATCCTGCATGCTGCAACTAAGACCCGGCACAGCCAAAATAAATAAATACATATTTTTTTAAAATCCTGTGATAAACCATAATGGAAAAGAATACGAAAAAAGAATGTATATATAACCGAATCACTTTGCTATACAGCGGAAATTAACACAACACTGTAAATCAACTATATTTCAAAAAAAAAAAAAATCAGTACCTTTTACCCAATCTAACTGAAGGACTCAATGGGGAAGTCAGAGTATAAAAGGACTTGTGAATGGTCCCTTACCCAGTTTAAACTCTAAACAGGGACATGAACATGGGATGATCAGTCTTCAGGTGTGTTTTGCAGCCAAGGGCACAGTTTAACTAGGTGGTACTTTTCTCATCTGTCTTCTTTTGCATCTGCTTTATTCCTGTTTTGCAGCCAAGGGCACAGTTTAACTAGGTGGTACTTTTCTCATCTGTCTTCTTTTGCATCTGCTTTATTCCTAAGACCATGGAAAGTGTTTCTTTTGCCAGTGCTCTGACTCCACTGTCACACAAGATTTCTCCTCATGTTCTACGGAGCCCAAAGCAGTGATTTTTCAGGGGTAGGGGTAGGGAGGGAGAGCCCTTTCGGGCATAACACATCTAGGGGAAGTACAGTTTAAAAAAGCATATTTAATATTATACTTTATTTTTGGAAAATGAAAAAAAAACATATAATTTACTCCACATTTAAAACTAATGTAACTTTTTCTCATGGGAAAGATCAGTAACCAGCCTTCATTAGCTGCCATAAAGCTTGCTTTATCCCATCTTAATCTGGGTTTGTAAATGTTCTTATGTTAATTACATTTCAAAAAGTATTATTTATAACTCACATACACTTTTGTATTGTTTGAGTTTGGCATTTTTTTTTAACAATGGGCAGGTATTTCTTTTGTAATACAAAGTGAGAAAAGAAAATGTAAAATAAAGATTTTTATAACTATAATCTCCACTATGTGAAATGCATAAAATTTAAAGAAGGAAATAATGCCATTTGCAGCAACATGGATGGACCTAGAGATTGTCATACTGAGTGAAGTCAGACAAAGAAAGACAAATATCATATGATATCACTTATATGTGGAATCTTAAAAAATGGTACAAATGAACTTATTTAGGAAACAAATAGAGTCACGGACATAAAAAAAAACAAACTTATGGTTACCGGGGGGAAGCGAGGGAGGGATAAACTGGGAGATTGGGACTGACATATATACACTACTATATATTGATATAAAATAGATAACTAATAAGGACCTATTGTAGAGTACAGGGAACTCTACTCAAACTCTGTAATGACCTATATGGGAAAAGAATCTAAAAAAAGTTGATATATGTTTATGTATAACTGATTCACTCTGCTGTACAGCAGAAACTAACAATACTGTAAATCAACTATACTCCAATAAAAATTTTTTTTAATAAATAAATTAAATTATTAAGAAAAAAATTTTACCTGGTCTGGGAGGATCCCACATGCCGCGGAGCGGCTGGGCCTGTGAGCCATGGCCCCTGGGCCTGCGCGTCCGGAGCCTGCGCTCCGCAACGGGAGAGGCCACAGCAGAGGGAGGCCCGCATACCGCAAAAAAAAAAAAAAAGAAAAAAAAAAGAAAAAAATTTTAAAGGCCATATAGAAAATGAGCAAAACATTTATTTTGGGGTGGTGGTATTACCAGTAATTCTTGCTTTATTTTTTTGGAAAACACTAAACTTGTGTATTATAAAATTTTCTCTAATGAGTTTCATATATATGTATGTGTATGTATACGTATACATAATGTATACATGTATATGTATCTGTGTATGTACATACACACATATATTTATACACATATATGCATATATAAAATTAAAGTAATTGTGTATGACTAGGCCTCTAATCAGATTTGCTTACAGGCTTACAGAGGTCATGGTGATTAGAATAAACAAAAACCTTCCCTTGCATTGTCCAGACACCTTTGTGCAATAACAATTCATACCCTGACACCCCAGAAGTCACAAATCAGAGAGCTTTTCTTCACTTTCAGACTCAGTCCCCAGACCTGTTAAGCAGGACACCAGGTGAGGAAGAAAGGTTATAACTGTATCATCAGACTTCAGGGACAAAGGAAAAGGGATACTCCAGGACAAGTCAAGTTGGGAAGGGAATTAGGGTCACTTGGGGTAAGTATCTAAACCCTTGAATATATTGATTCTGCCAGAGATACCAGAGCGTTCCGAGGCACCAACAACTTCGAGCCCCCTTCCTCTGAGTGTGTGAGAAGAACTGAGGGCAGGAGAGGGAAGGGAGATCATAGCATCACGGGGGGATTGAAACCCACCCACAACTCTCAAGAAATTTCACAATGTTTCTATCTCTTCCCTTATCAAATATTCGACTAGAGAAACAAGTAATAATCCTGACTTTCCTTTCTTCACTTAGGTAAGTTACTGAGCTTTTCTATGCCATCATATAGGGATGACAGTGGTGGTGGTGATGGTAACAGCATACTCCCCTAGGATTACTATGACTATTAAGTATGATAATGCAGGCAAAACATCTTGGGCACCATGGTAACACTAAGTGTTCATTAAATGTTAGGTATTGTCATTCATATTTTATTAATGACAGCAGTCCTGAGCAGAATCTATAACAGTCCTGAGAAGCTGAGCAGCAGAAAGGATAGGAAAAAGAATGAACAGAGTAAGATCAGTTGTTCCATAATAAACAATTGAGTTCATTTTGGTTTGGTTTGGGGCAAGCTATAGCATCTTTCCAGAGGGGATACTTGCAGCTGGGATTGCTGAAACACAAAGCCACACACGGGCTGGGTGGGCCCAATGCAGAGGTCTCCTCCTTCTGCTGCTGTTTTACAACTTACACGGCACTTGTGTGCACATTTCTGGTGCTCTCATTGGTCCTAACCCTGCAGGTGGATATACTTACTGATGTCTTACACATGGAGAAATAGTCCTGCCCCATAATTCATGGTTAATGCAGGAGATGGGTCTCCTGATTCCAATCCCACATTCTCTCCATTACCCAGTGCTCAGAGCCAGCAGAGCGAAGACCTTGGACTCAAGCGCTCCACAAGAATTCCCACAGACACAATTACTGCTCTCACATGTTCTGCTATTTGGCAGATAGCTCAAAAGAGGAATGAACACTTAAAGAGTACCATTTTGGACAGGTTGTCATCTCCTGTCATATACTGTCTCTTAGGAGGCTTTTCTCAGCATTTGTTCTATAAATTTCTCCAAAATCTTATATAAGCAATATTGGAATAGATATGCAAACTCTATAGGTCTCTAATATAACCAAAGCAACCATCAGAATACAAGTCTTTATGATTCATAATATATTTGGTTTGCTGCACATTCCCCTCTGGGAAAGTTACTTTAAACAAACAAAAGCTGCTTGGGAGTGGATACTAGGAATTGGTTTTAAGCATTCAAACTCATTTCCTCTTTCATCGTTCAACAATCCCTCATAAAGAAGCACAAGAGGAGTATACATTATTCTTGCATCAGCATTCAGTATTTTACATTTATCTTTCAACATTCCAATAGAATTAACTTAGGTAATAATTTACCTAGCTGATTTTTGTACATAAAGACTCTTAAAGATAAAAGCAAATTCTCTAAGAGATTAAACAAAACAACAAAAAACTTCAATGGACAGAAATTGCTTGAAATCCTAGTTATCTAGGTAACTTATTATTTATCCATTATTAAAAAAGAAATAAATTAGTTTGAGCAAAGACACACACTAATACACACACACACACACACACACACACACACACACACACACACACACACACACAC
>NC_041222.1:43927755-43928919 GCF_002837175.3 Physeter macrocephalus | reverse complement strand
TGTTTTGCAGCCAAGGGCACAGTTTAACTAGGTGGTACTTTTCTCATCTGTCTTCTTTTGCATCTGCTTTATTCCTAAGACCATGGAAAGTGTTTCTTTTGCCAGTGCTCTGACTCCACTGTCACACAAGATTTCTCCTCATGTTCTACGGAGCCCAAAGCAGTGATTTTTCAGGGGTAGGGGTAGGGAGGGAGAGCCCTTTCGGGCATAACACATCTAGGGGAAGTACAGTTTAAAAAAGCATATTTAATATTATACTTTATTTTTGGAAAATGAAAAAAAAACATATAATTTACTCCACATTTAAAACTAATGTAACTTTTTCTCATGGGAAAGATCAGTAACCAGCCTTCATTAGCTGCCATAAAGCTTGCTTTATCCCATCTTAATCTGGGTTTGTAAATGTTATGTTAATTACATTTCAAAAAGTATTATTTATAACTCACATACACTTTTGTATTGTTTGAGTTTGGCATTTTTTTTTAACAATGGGCAGGTATTTCTTTTGTAATACAAAGTGAGAAAAGAAAATGTAAAATAAAGATTTTTATAACTATAATCTCCACTATGTGAAATGCATAAAATTTAAAGAAGGAAATAATGCCATTTGCAGCAACATGGATGGACCTAGAGATTGTCATACTGAGTGAAGTCAGACAAAGAAAGACAAATATCATATGATATCACTTATATGTGGAATCTTAAAAAATGGTACAAATGAACTTATTTAGGAAACAAATAGAGTCACGGACATAAAAAAAAACAAACTTATGGTTACCGGGGGGAAGCGAGGGAGGGATAAACTGGGAGATTGGGACTGACATATATACACTACTATATATTGATATAAAATAGATAACTAATAAGGACCTATTGTAGAGTACAGGGAACTCTACTCAAACTCTGTAATGACCTATATGGGAAAAGAATCTAAAAAAAGTTGATATATGTTTATGTATAACTGATTCACTCTGCTGTACAGCAGAAACTAACAATACTGTAAATCAACTATACTCCAATAAAAATTTTTTTTAATAAATAAATTAAATTATTAAGAAAAAAATTTTACCTGGTCTGGGAGGATCCCACATGCCGCGGAGCGGCTGGGCCTGTGAGCCATGGCCCCTGGGCCTGCGCGTCCGGAGCCTGCGCTCCGCAACGGGA
>NC_041222.1:43905252-43925924 GCF_002837175.3 Physeter macrocephalus | reverse complement strand
AATAAATTTGTTTGAACAAACACACACACTAACACACACACACACACACACACACACACACACACACACACACACACTCCAGAACATGGAGTTACCTGAGGCACAGCCGTTAACCTTTGTGGTGTGAGCCATGCTGGCTTGAATCCAAAGACAGATACAGAAAGGAGTGAGGAGTCATGCAAATTTTATGCATCAAGTTCCCAAATGCACTCAACCTGAAACAATAAAGAGAGCCCCATCAAAATGGGTCATTTAAAAATATGCACAACACTAAATCTTAGACTTCTGTTCACAAAGATGACTGTTAATGGAGACAGCAAATTGGAAGGGGGGAGAGACAGCCTGTGGAACAAGGTGGTGACTGCCCCGGACCCGGCCACTGGATGTTGAGAGTGACACACCCACAGATGCACCCATGGACAGGTGCTGAAAGCAGGTCTCTAGACACAGTACTCTTATGGGAGATAAAATATGTTCTCCAGAAACGTGACTTTTTAAGGAAAGTGGCCTTCAAATACAAATATGCATCATTCTGTAACATTTCACAAACTATTTTTCGTTTTTACACTTATCCTCCTTTCCAAATGTTGGTTCAATAGTTTCATTTTCTCAATTGAACAAAAGCAGCTGTTGCACCAAATGCTCATTTTTTTAAAAGGTTAAGTTCATGTGAATTCTTTCGTGATAGCTCAAGTTTTTCACTGACTTAGTCTTTTTAAAACATAAATCTGATCCAGGCAGTCCCTATCTTAAAAAAAAAAAGAACCTTCAAAATCTCCCATTGTCCTGTTGGATAAACTGCAAATGACACAGCACAACATGTGGTTTTGAAACATTAGGGTTTGTTAGGCAATATATTTCTTATTTTATATCGATTCTCTGCTTAAAAGTTAACTGAGATTACAAGACATATTCCAATCACAAAATTTAAAACAAAAAAACAAGAAAAAAAACCCCACTGCTCCGATATTTGCTTCTTCAAAATGCCTTGTGAGAATGCAGGGGACACGGGTTCGAGCCCTGGTCCGGGAAGATCCCAGGGGCCGTGGAGCAACTAAGCCCGTGCACCACAACTACTGAGCCTGCGCTCTAGAGGCCACAAGCTGCAACTACTGAAGCCCGTGCGCCTAGAGCCCGTGCTCCACAACAAGAGAAGCCACTGCAATGAGAAGCTGGGGCACACCACAACGAAGAGCAGCCCCCGCTCGCCGCAACTAGAGAAAGCCCACGCGAAGCAATGAAGACCCAACACTGCCAAAAATAAATAAATTAAAAAAAAATGTTGGCAAGGAAAGCAAACAATGTTACAGACATATTCCATTTCCACTGTGTCCAAATTCTCACTCTAAACCAACAAAATCCGAAGAAATTGAGCTCAACGAATTCCAAGCTGAGAAATAGTGTCAATTTAGAAACCCACATGAGCTTCCCAAAACAGAATGCTGAAATAAATAACATATCCATTTATCCTGGATTCTAATGCAGCCATTGGTGTCATTTAAGAGCTTTTAATAATACAGTAAAATACTCAAAGTATGTTGATCTGTCATAACCTATTTTGTTAAAAATACGTATGTACATATTTACACATCTATTTAAAATAATTAGAAGTAAATATGCCAAAATGTTCATTGTGGTTGCCCTTCAGTGATGCAATTATGGATGATTTTAGCTCCTTCATTACTTTTGTAATAACAATTATTTTAAAAAGAAACATTAGATACTTCCTGTCAACTTGGTTTTATCTGCTTTAAAATGCACTGGAGAAAGAAAAAAGTATTTTAAAACACTATGCAAAAGAACACTATCAGGCCACAGTCATGGAGATCATAAGAGATTAGAAATATAAACAAATAGGAAGGAAGAGGAACCAGCTGATTGCTTTGATCACACAGGGTGAGAATTTCTTGCTGCTTAGCTAGGGAAATTTTCTTCACTGTTTGAATGGGTTTGCACTATGGTTCAAGGC
The DNA here is from genome assembly GCF_002837175.3 of Physeter macrocephalus. Taxonomy (NCBI): domain Eukaryota; kingdom Metazoa; phylum Chordata; class Mammalia; order Artiodactyla; family Physeteridae; genus Physeter; species Physeter macrocephalus. The sequence goes on along the minus strand of NC_041222.1, from coordinate 43,923,955 downwards.
TGACTACTGTGAAAGCAGCTCAGTGCAAACTCTAAAGGACTGGTTTCTACAGGCTGCTTCTGACAGCTGTGCTCCTTGCATGGCTTTTCCAGCTACAGTGACTACTTACTGCTCAGCTCACCCACAGAGACCTGATTCTCAGCCTCCCACTGGAGGCCTCCCAGCTCCCTGCTGGTCCCCAGTTTCTGTCTGGCAACACACCAGGAGGGCAGGATGACTCTAATCTATGTGGCAATCACCTGGCATTCTGTCGGAAACAGGCACTGGTTCAGGTCCATGGCATTGAACTTGGAGAGTCAAGAGCTAGCTGAATCACAAGGCAGACTTTAGGGATAGAGTGAGCATTATGTCTGACAAATATAGCTTTGTTAAGAAAAAAAGGTGGGGACTGGGTAAACTGAAGAAGGATGACTGAGTTGATGAGGGGGCAAAAGAAAGAAGCCCAGCTTCTGGAATTATTCAACTAATTATACTTCTAAAAGCCAACAACAACAAAACCTAAGCAAAAACTGTTTACTGGCCTCAATCTAGCCCTATGTGTTTGTATTCTTGCTTCATAATGGCTTGTAAATACCACCATTTAAATTCTTGAGGGCAAACAGAAGGCCAGAAGAAACAAGCTGCTTGTGTTATGGGTGAATGAAGTTATGTGTCAAGGTATTTGCATGGAGATGTGCCCAGAATCTTCCTAGTCAAGCTTCATAAACTTTGGTCCAAGGTTCTCTCCTGTTATTGAACCTCTTTCACCTGGCAGAAGATTTTTATCTCAGACTGAAATTGGTCTCTCCCACCCTCCCTCAAACTGAACAATAAAATCAAAATGAGGAGGAAGCCTAAAATTAGGAATCACAGGCATATCACTGGTAAAATAACAAAACATGCCTGTCACTGGGTGTGGGTCCTGGCAGTGTCTGTGCAGAAACAACAGTTTTATATTGTGTATTGATTTTTCCCAGTTATTGTCCATGCCTGACAGGTGGCCTCAAATTGTGAGGACTCAGTCTTCCTAATGATATGCAGATTCTTATGTCCGTGAATTGTTTAAACCAGAAAAGATCTGGCCGTGATCCATTCTGTTACAGATCAATAAACTGCTTCTTTTCACTGTCAGAGAAGACTGCAAACCAGTAAATCTTAAGTGGTACAACAGTGGCTTGGTTTTGCTCACTAAGAAAAAGTGCCTCAAAAAGATTTAGGAAAATACATCAACAGAGAAAATAAAGAATTTGTCTTCTTGTCTGTTTATTTTAAGAGACTGATCTGCATTGAAGAACATTTTAGCAGCGCCCCAAGTATGGTGCAGAGAATAATGCAGACATTGAATGAATTAACCCCACAGATACATTAGCTTAATATGAAACAGATATGAAAAAGAGCTCACTAGATCTTTTCTAAGAACACATCAATGAAAACAAATAAATGAAACAGAAATTTGATGTGCACTCTAGGCCAGCACTGCCAACCAATCAAATGGCATTGCCTTGGTTAGAACCAAGATAATGATGATGACAGCCGCAACACTGATGACAATGCAGATGACGGCCAGTGTTTATCAAGCTCTTACCGCTATGTTATCGAAATCTAAAACATCATCTACTCCAAGCTGCACCATTATTTTAAGTACCTTTGATTTTAAAAAAGATATTGCTAATTAAAGGGTAATAAAGTGCTTCTTAAAATTACATTAATTGTAAGACATATCCTCATTTCACAAGTGTTAAAATGTGAAAAATGTGCATCTTGGAATTGGCAAAATGATGTTACCTTTAAAAGCACTTTTAAAAGCACTTAACAGTTATTACCTTAATTAAACCTCACAACAACCCTATGAAGTACAAAAATCCTCTCTTCCCATTTTATAGATAGGAAACTGAGGCACTGGGAGGTTTAAAATGTGCCGAAGTCACACAGCTGGTAAGTGAAAGAGCTACAATTAAAGCTAAGCAATTCGGCCCTATAGCTCATGCTCCAGCCCCTGTGATTAGTGATTTAGAGTGAGGGCACTATTTCTTTAACAAATAACAACATATATGCACGTAATAAGGTTCCTTTCAAGGAGTCACCTAAGGGATGTATACGCCTATTGCAAGGATGCTTTGTTCAAATCCCTTTTAGGTAGAAAGTTATGTTTCAAAGTTTTATGTAACATTGGTTTTAAAGCAATTGTATTTCCAACTTTACTCTTTGAGATTACATGTTTAAGAGCTTGAGGAGCTACTTATATGATACACAGGGTATATCTTAGCACTTATTGGTCATACTCTCTTCCATACTCCACATGATATTAATCAGCTTGATTATCAATCTTGTTCCTTAGACTTTGCCATGAATGTCATTTGACTCTTTCAAAACATTAAGTATACTTAAAAATTTTTCCACCACTGAGAACAGGTGAGAGATTCTCAGTGGAACTGCAGGAGTTTAAAAAATGGACAGGATCAGTGCAGCATAACTGGAATAAGAAACGTGCTGCTCAAAATGACAATTATGAAAGGGGAAACAACCATTTTGATGTGTAAGTTCTAGAATGTCTTTTACAGCATATAGTATTTTTCCTAAATTAAAGAAGCAACATGAAGAATTTGACAAAATCTAGGCTTCCCTGGTGGCGTAGTGGTTAAGAATCCGCCTGCCAATGCAAGGGACACAGGTTCGAGCCCTGGTCCAGGAAGATTCCACATGCTGCGGAGCAACTAAGCCCGTGCGCCACAACTACTGAGCCTATGCTCTAGAGCTCGTGAGCCACAACTACTGAGCCCATGTGCCTAGAGTCCATGCTCTGAAACAAGAGAAGCCATCGCAATGAGAAGCCCACGCACCGCAACAAAGAGTAGCCCCCGCTCGCCATAACTAGAGAAAGCCCACGCGCAGCAACGAAGACCCAACGCAGCCAAAAATAAATAAATAAAATTAATTAATTAAAAAAAAAGAATTTGACAAAATATGGAAAAGACAAAACATGCAAAAAAATAATCATTTACTATCTCACAATCCTAATGTTCCATTGTTACCACCTGAGACTATTTCTTTTCAATATATTGACGATATGTATATTTTAATTACCTTAACATGTTTTGTTTTGTTTTGTTTTTTGCCGCTCCACGGCATGTGGGATCTTCCCGAACCAGGGCACAAACCCATATCCCCTGCATCGGCAGGTGGACTCTCAACCACTGTGCCACCAAGGAAGCCCTACCTTAACATGTTTTAAAGACTACATCATCCTAGAATTTGTACCAGCCACTATTTTGTTTCCATTTTAGAGAAATAAGATAAGCTAAAATATTATGCCATTCCCAGACGCTCACACACTAGTGCTGGAAGCAGACAGAGACACAATTAAAGGAGAAAGCACTGAAACAGCTGTGTATACACAGTTCAACTCCAATCCATTGTAAGGTGGTCTTACTTTGCCCAAAAAGGGTGGGAGTGGCTGAAAAATGTATTCAGAAAAAATCACTTGGCCTAAGTCTTAAAGGGTGAATGAGTGTTTTTCAGGGCAAGAAAGGTGGAAGGGCATTCTAGGCAGAAGGAACAGCACATGCAAAGGCAGGCGACGAGAAAGTGGAGGTCTCAAAGCGTGGTTCCCAGACCAGCAGCATCATCATGATCTTCTGGGAACTTCTTCGAAATGCAAATTCTCAGGCTGCCCCAGACCTACTGAATCATAAACTTTGGGAGTGGACCCCAGTAGTTTGTATGTCAACAAGCCCTCCAGGTGATTCCAGTGTAGGCCAAAGGTTCTCAAAATCACTGACTTAAAAGATGGGTTAATTGGGGAAAAATTATGTCCCAAGGCTCCAAGAGCCAGGAATGCCCTCTGATTTTAAGAAAATGATACCCAGGGACCTCCCTGGTGGTGCAGTGGTTGGGAATCTGCCTCCCAATGCAGGGGACACAGGTTTGAGCCCTGGTCCAGGAAGATCCCACATGCCGTGGAGCAACTAAGCCCGTGCGCCACAACTACTGAGCCTGCGCTCTAGAGCCCGGGAGCCACAAATACTGAGCCCACGTGCCACAACTACTGAAGTCCATGTTCCTAGAGCCCATGCTCCGCAACAAGAGAAGCCACTGCAATAAGAAGCCCGTGCACCGCAATGAAGAGTAGCCCCCGCCTGCCTCAACTAGAGAAACCCTGTGCGCAGCAACAAAGACCCAGTGCAGCCAAAAATAAATAAATAAATAAATAAATTTTTTAAAAAAGGAAAGAAAATGATACCCAGTGATTTAGAAAACATGACCTTTCTCCATTCACTTACTCAAAAAATACTGATTGGGCATTCAGCATATAAGAGGCACACTGCTCGGCGCTAAAATGGTAAACAAAATAGACTCAATTCCTGCCTTTTAGGGGCTTTTAGGCAGGAATTACACATATACTTACACACATACCAGCAAATTTTTAACAAATTATGCGAAATGTATAATACAGGTGTAGAGTGAGACTAATAGAGGCTGAACTTCTTAGGATTAAAGTTGAGAGTATGGAGATGGATGAAAATGGGTGGTCCTCAGAGGCTTCTTTAGGGAAATGACATTGTAGGTGAAACCTGAGGGATGGGTAGGAATTAGCTGGGGGGTGTATGAGAGGTAAGAATGGTCCAGAGAACAGAATGGAGTCCAGAAACAGACTGACACAATGCTCTCACCTGCTTTTCCGCAGTGGTATATAAAACTCAATAAACTCAACAAACGAAGGAAGTCTTTTAAAAAAAAATGGTGCTACAGCAATTTGCTATGTATAGGCAAAATAACAAAGCTTCGTCTTACTCTTTCACCATATACAAAAATTAATTCAAAATGAATCATAGTTTTTTGAGTGTACAACCAAAACAACTATAAAACTTTCAGAAGAAAATGTAGAAGACTCTTGCAAACCCTTACAGACCTAGGGTTTGGAGAAGAGTTCTAGATGTGATACCAAAAGTTGATAAAGTGGACTTCATCAAAATTAAAAGTTTTTTTTCTGTAAAAGAATGGCCCAAAGGCTCTGGGGCAGGGAAAGTTCTATCAGCTGAGCAACTGAGTTTATTCAGAGAGAGAGAGCGCAGACTGGCCTGAGAGGAAAGGTGAGCAGAGGCTAGATGATGAGATTTGCTGGCCCTTGCTGGCCATGGTAAGGAAAATGAGTTTTATTCTAACTGCAAAGTAAAGTCATTGAAGGTTTTAAAGCCAATGAGTAACAAAACATAAATGATCTTATTTTCAAGTAGTTTGCTTATTAGGCTTTCTTTAGGGAGAGGTAGGTCAGGGCTTCTTTAGTTATATTATCATGGTGAAAGGACACTGGACCTTGCAGGAATGGTTTATTCAGACCAGTCTTTTGATCTGACTTTTCAAAAACATTTCATTTTCTACTCTTTAGAGCAGAAAGGCTCAGCCATGCTAAACAGAAACTTCCCAGATGTTCTTGTGTTTTCCCCAGAAGATACAAGTTCTTATTTAGGAGAAACAAAAGAGGTCAAGTGCCTAGATCACAAGTACTTTATAATTTGCTGCCTGACAAAAGTTCCCAGAATGTTAAACTGTGTTATCAATACAGCATATGCACTTCAACTGAAAATGGTTACGGGAAAAGCTGGAGCCAGAAACCGAATCCAGAGATTTAAAAAGACAGAACTAGCATCTCCTGTGCCCCAGCCACAGTCAAGTTCAAGTTGCCCTTAACATGCGATACAAGCTATTCCAGTAAGTCTTGAATGCTGCCTTCCTTCAGCTGAAATAAATCTGATTTATGCTTTTATACTTTTAATAAAGACTCAGAACATTCTCTGCTATTTTGTTGTCTCGGGCTTTCCAGCTGGGACAAGCATACTGCTTTCGTGACTGTGCAAAAATCCAGCTCATGTTCATCTACCCATGCGAGGGGGCAAACACTAGGGCGCAGGGTGGGGGAGTTGGCATCTGCTATGTGGATTTAAAAATGGGAAATGACTGAGAACATTTGTTTCCTGCTGGTGTCCCATTCCACTGAGGGATTCTCTGGATAACAGCAGTATGGCGCCAGCCTGACCAGCGACAGGCCACGCCCAGGAGAGAGATCTTTGTCCTCTTGTCAGTGGACCCCTGGGGTCATTCCCACCAATTTCAAATGGGCAGAGGCCATAGATGCATCCTCTGAGGGCCAATTCAAAAGCCATCAATCACCCAACACTTCTGCCATGTTCAGCTGGGAAATGCAACAGGCCAAGGGAAGCCTACTCCACAGGTAGGATTTAAATTCCTTCTTCCTCACCTGAGGTCTGCCTCTTCCTTGCCCAGCTTCTCTGTTCCCCCTTCTAAAAGGCTCTGACAGCTACATCTCAACTCCACCACGCTAGGAAAAGTGCCAGAGCATGGAACCTGCCAGAGAAAAGCCTTCACCCCTCACCCAGGGCAGAAAGGTTGGGCTCAAGCCAGAAACATAGTCTGAAGCCATGTCCCAAGTAGACTCACAGAGCTTGCAATCTGGCAGTGCTATGGAGCCAAATGCAATCAGCTCCTGAGATGAGGGCCTTGGGGCATTACTGAACATTTAGCCTCCTGGGTGATAACACCTAACGGGCAGGGTCCGAGGCAATGAGGACGCTACAGAGCAAGATCCCCAAACTCAGAAAGACCATGAACAGTGAGATCCAGAAACAGGGGGATAAAAGGCCTGTTAGTACATTTCTATCACACTGAAGCAACGTTAATTCACAAACATTTATTTGAAACTACAGGTGGGGGTAAAGAGAAGCAAAAACAAAAATTTCTAGCCATCAAGGGAAGAGGAATGTTCATTAATGGCAAAATAGCTATTATTTCTAATTTCAAATGTCTGACAGCTGTGCTTTTATTTGTTCTACACTGTTCTTTTAAAAAATTAAGTTTGGGTTGATAGGCATTTACATGAGTTAGTTAACACCTTCTAAGCCCCTCGCTACCCCAAGCATGGTACCCAGTAAACAGCAGCAGCATCTGTGTGACTTGTTAAAAAAAAAAGTAGAATCTTGGGCCCCACTACAGATTACTGAATCAGAACCTGCATCCTAACAAGAAGCCCAGGTGATTCGTTCACACACGGAAGTGGGAGAGGCACTGGCTTAGCCCTAGTTTTCCCATCAGGGCTTATGCTTCTTAACAGGTTATCTTCTATCTTGAGGGACCCATAGCAGTGGTTCACAACCTTGGCTGATCATTGGAATTACTGTCCAGGTCCAACCACAGACCAATTAAATTACTCTCTGGGGTTGGGGCCCAGGCAGAAGTATTTTTTAAGACTCCCTTAGGAGATACCAATGTGCTATGCGTGAGTCATTGGCCTATTCCAGTGGTTCTCAAAGTGTGGTCCTGGTCCAGCTGTACTACCAGGGAACTCGACAGAAATGCACATTTCTTTCTTCCTTCCCCTCTTCCCTCCTTCCAGCCTTCTCTCTCTCTCTCTCTCTCTCACACACACACACACCAGACTGGGACTACCTTTATAAAAAGAGAACTCAGTAAAACGTCAGGAAGTTCTCAGAAGGCAGGCAGGTATTCTGGTGTCTCCTTTACACAATTTACTTAGCACCTGAAATAAAAACATGTATGTTTTGTAAAGATGGCATAAAATTCATTTTAAAATGAGGATGAAGCCAGGTAGATACACGTCTAGGGGCTAAGTGGGTCATAGGGTCAAAGCATGCAATGGATGAGAAAACTGTGGCTCAGAGTAGTAGGTAAATTCTTCTGTCCCATGGTGATTTGCAGGGTTTACCTGATAGCAGTAGTATTTCCCGAAATCTGATAATGCAGCATCCCAAGACTTTCCCCAAAGATTCTGATTCAATGAGTCTGACATGGAGTTGAAATTTATATTTTTCATACACATCCCCAAGTGATTCTTGTTATCAGAAAAGTTTGGAAAACACGTTGCTTTATAGGACTTCTACTCCCTAAGTCACTCACTGTTTCTCAGAGTGTGGCCCTGGACCAGTCGTGCCAGCATCACCTGGAGACTAGAAATGCATATCCTTGGGCCCCACCCTGGACCACCGAATCAGAAACTCTTCAGGTGGGCCCAGGGGTCAGCGTGTTCACAAGTCCTCCAGCTGATCCGAAAACTATGGCACTAGGCTATTTTCAAAACTCGTATATATTGTAAGTGGAAACTACCTGCTCTTATTCAAACACCTAGTTTTTGGTGAGAAGTACAAAGAAATTCTGGCCTCATCTTGGGCCTTGCCTGTGTCTTTCTTATGGAGGGGACTGTCCTCTTCCAAAGAACAGCATGAAAGAACATATTGAAGACAGTCTTTGGGTGTAATCATAAATCATTCATGTGGATAGGAGCAGAGTGGAGTGCAATGCCGAAATGAAAGCCATTGTGCTACTATGGTAGGATTTTAAAAAAATATCGTAACATTTTACTTTAATTGGAAAGACAATCCAACAGCAACAGGAAACAAAGAAAACAAGTGGCTAATGTGGTGAGATGTCTGGATCTTCCTAGTTCCCGTCCTTTCTTTCTCTCTTCCCATACTATTGTTCTGTCAAGAAACATGTTTACCACAAAGGTTTGAAAACCAGTTCACAGTTTCATTATGTCCAAATGCAAGAGAACTACTTGAAAACTTAGGGAACACAAGACAAAGAATATTTACAACAGAGTGACAGGTCTCAGAGGGTTCTTGAAACCCCCAAACCAAATGCAAAGTTTTGTGGTTTCTAGCAAACCCACATTGTTCAAGGGAGAGGTTTTGCTGCTTTATGAATTATCCCAAAGAGGCCAGGACCCAAGGAAAGTCAGGAACCTCTGAATTTACACATATTTCACAGGACACAGATTTGGATGAAAAGTCTAACAATTTAATGTTCTAAGTTACAAGAGGAAATCCATTCCCTTACCTGGAAACCTCTTTCTCTCTGGCTTTTAAGGCTGCTTGTGAGAACTGGGGGCTCATCCACAACAGCAGAACTCGGGGTGAAGCAAAATAGCAGCCCAAGACCAGGAATCTGGGAACCACATTTTCACTTCAACTTGACCTGGAACTACCTCCTCCAGGGCTCTGGGCAAGTTATTTAAACGGGGCTTCCCATTCTTCGCAGCTGGACTAGCTCAGCCCTAATGACACTTCCAGGCCTGACAAACATTCAGTAATTCTGTTCGTCTAAATCCTGGGCCTAATGGGTACACACGGCTCCCTGAGGCTGATACTGCCAAATAAAGTCAGGCCGTAGGGAACCTTGTATATAGGTCAGCAGGACAGGGATCGTACCTCACAGGCCCCCACTGTCTCTGAAGCTCCTTCTGGCACAGCAATGACCAGTCAGAGAATTCCCACCAGTCAATATAAAAGGGATGCTGAAACAGCAGGGCTCTTGTTTCTTCTCCAACTCAGCTCCCAGGGTGGCTGTTTTTTTTCTGAACCTTCCAAATTATCTTTCCCCCTTTCACCGTACTAGTACGAAATTTTCAACGTAACTGACATGTACACACCACTATATTTAAAATGGATAACCAACAAGGACCTACTGCATAGCACAGGGAACTATGCTCTAGATTATGTAACAACCTAAATGGGAAAAGAATTTGAAAAAGAATAGATACATGTATACGTAAAACTGAATCACTTTGCTGTACACCTGAAACTAACACAACATTGTTAATCAACAACACTCCAATATAAAATTAAAAAGTTTAAGAAAATAATAAATTTTTAAGAGAGAAAGTGAAAAATCAGCTATAATTCCACTACTATAAACATCTTGCTATGTAGCTTCCCAATTCTTCCCTGGGCTTATATACACATGTGTATAAGTATATATTTTTCTCCAAATATGTTATTTTATTTCTTTTAACATTATAGCCATCTTTTAAAGATAATACCTGTATCTCTTCTTTTGATACCTGCATAGTGTCCCCTTTCATATTTGTGCTATATTTTATTTGACCTTTTTTTTAACACCTTTATTGGAGTATAATTGCTTTATAATGGTGTGTTAGTTTCTGCTTTATAACAGTGAATCAGTTATACGTATACATATATCCCTGTATCCCCTCCCTCTTGCATCTCCCTCCCCCCCACCCTCCCTATCCCACCCCTCTAGGTGGTCACAAACCACCTGGCTGATCTCCCTGTGTTATGCAGCTGCTTCCCACTAGCTATCTATTTTACGTTTGGTAGTGTATATATGTCCATGCCACTCTCTCACTTTGTCACAGCTTACCCTTCCCCCTCCCCATATCCTCAAGTCCATGCTCTAGTAGGTCTGTGTCTTTATTCCCATCTTACCCCTAGGTACTTCATTGACCTTTATTTTTGAGTATTTAGATTCTTTCCAATTTTTTCTTACTACAAACTCTTTGAGAAACATATTTTTACATACAGCTTTGTGTACTTATCCAATAATTTGCTGTGGATCAATTCCAAGAAGTGGATTTGTGAGAGGAAAAGACTGAGCCTGTACATTCTGACAGGTAATAACAGGTTGCCCTGCAGAAAGGTGCCAATTTAAACTCTCACCAAAACCACATGGGAGGGCCAATGAAACTAGACTCCATGCCTATGTACGTTTATTGTTTTTAATACAGCACACACACCCTCAAAACAATGTACTGAAAATCTCTCTGTAAACAATATGTTTTCGCTGTTTGTATTTAATACAGCAATTTTAGTTGCTCAACATGGGATTCTATGTTCATTCTTCATCCTTGGCTCAGAGTAATTTATATTTTATAAAACGCAACTCGTGTATGTAACATTGTCTCTGGGGGTAAATTTATAGAAAAAATTAATTCTCTCATCCAGAAGTCTGAGGATGAGAAATCCCTGACTGACTGAGAGTGCTTCTTGACCTACTACATGATAACGGGGCTTGATGTGTAACCAATTAGTCAGAACAGAGATGTGAATAAATCCCAGACTTCTGTCCTAAGACTGAAGAGGTCATGGTGTTGAGAGAACACACTTAGTTGAGTACTCACAGCTGGACCCAAAGTACCTTCTGAAACAAGTACTCCTTCATCTTCTCAGAACAGGTATCTAATGTACACACACCCCCAAAACAAGCAGATGCTTAGAGAGAATGCTGGTAAAACACAGAAGAAAGTTCTAGCCTTTGCTAGAACTGTGAGACCAGATTCCTTAAATTAATATTGTGGAGCAGAAATTAATACAGCCAATTAAACATAACATAAAAAAATTTTGTGAAGCTATGAAACAAAGATTTTTTTTTTAAAGAAAGAACCAGGAATATAGGGGAAAATACAAAATTTATATATACTAACTTATTTTGGAGGTGCCCTTACAGAAATAAAACCATACTGTTAAAGACATATGTATATATTATATACAGTATCATATGATCATAAAGCTCTTAGTTGCTATGCATTACAATCAAAAGGGCTCTGAAAACCACCTAAATCCAAATCCTTCTTTTGTAGATGAAGGACATTTTGTGAAATAACAGAGGTTAAATAGCCAGAATACAGTCACACAAACTAGTTAGCAGAGGTCTGTGTCTTTATAGAGAGGTATGAGGAGAGGAAGGCACATCACAATTTTTTCCTACTATGGAAGCAGGAGGGAATGGAACTTTCCTTTCTTGAATTTCCTATTTATTTTCTTAATCTTTTGCTCCCCACTCCTTTCCTCATAACCCTTAATAGATGTAAAAGGAGCCAGTTAATTTTTTAAAAAAAGGGGGGAGCCCATGACGGGAATTCCAAGCCCATGGAATGTATATTTCTTTACTCTTCTCATTAGCAGGAATGTTGGGCCTCTGCAGGGGATACCTTAAGATTTTTAAAGACAGGGAACTGTCTGGACAGTTCCTCTCGCTCACCTCCCACTTAAACACACAACACTCCTGACAGAGGAGGGACTCTAACGTCTGTGTCACTATAAATTGCCTGTGGTGCAAGAGTGACATCCATAGTCAGAACCCATCAGGGCACTCATTTTCCAACAACTCACTAGACAAGCAGTGGCCCGTGGTCCAGCAGCACCAGTATCTGCTGGAGCTGGTCACAAATGCAGAATCTTGGGCCCTCAGCCCAGACCTACTGCCTCAGAATCTGCATTTCAACAAGAGCCCCACATTAAAGTGTGAGAAGCACTGTTTCAAGGAAGATCTTTATACCACTTTTGCCTCTCTGGAAAGTAAAATGGGGATAGCAGTAAAAGGACCCATTCCATTGACTTTTCTTTATTTTCTAAATTTCCACCTTCACTTTGCAAGACTTAAGTCACACACATTTCTTCATGGCTCATGAGTGCAGAGACCCACCCCAAACTCTAATACAGCTGTCAACAGAGAACAGCAGAGTTCCGCATTTGCTTTTAAACAAGCAAACGTGCAGTGAACTTTCTCAAACTGCCATGTTTTGAAAATACTGGGATTGCATATACTAAAACAGTAAAGTAACCCCTTGACCTTTTTTTAAAAATTGAAGTATAGTTGACTTACAATGTTGTGTTAGTTTCAGGTGTACCTTTTCAGATTCTTTTCCATCATAGGTTATTACAAGATAGTGAATATAGTTCCCTGTGCTATACAGTAGGTCCTTGTTGTCTATCTCCCCTTGACCTTTATAAAAAATTTCATATTAATGCTTGCAGGAGGGGACAAGAAGATTTATTCCATTGTACTAGGGATTGTAAGCAGACACACAATGTGGCACCTTCCTCCTTGCAGAATTCTGTTTTTTGGACCTTTCACTCCAGTCTTCTCACTCTAAAAAGGGAGGAGGCTGTGGCAGAGATGCTGCAACGTAGGCCCATCCCTATAAACTGCATCTTACTCATCCACTTTAGTCACACCATGAGAGCCATACAGGTGGGGAAGAGGTGACAGACATGTTTTACAACTCCCTTGGTTGGCTGCCATGGGTGAATGATGGTCAAAAACAGGATCAATACCATCATAACGCATATGCTGACAATGAATGAAAACCTTGAGGGGCCTTTAGAAGGAACATCAGCCTTCAAGCTCCAACAAACCATGCTTGAGTGAGAATCTTTCAAGTGGCAAAGCTGCTCTTCTGAGCTGGGGTGAACGAACACATGCTCTAATCTTAACAGCTTGTTAGAACCCTGCTGTGATGTAAACTGATAATCAGACACAATACATGGACTTAAATCTCTGAGTTGAATTTCATGATATTACTGGACCAAATCCATACTCCATCAGTCAGTTCAGTGGCTAAGGTCAGTTACCACACATCTTTACAATTCCACTGATTTGCTGTCTCCTCATTTCCTTTTATGCCTTAAGCCTGGGTGGCCATATAACTTATGGTTCAGACTGGGACATTTTTTTTTGTTTTTTTTTTAAGATGTTGCGGGGGGGTGCTTCCCTGGTGGCGCAGTGGTTGAGAGTCCGCTTGCCGATGCAGGGGACGCAGGTTCGTGCCCCGGTCTGGGAAGATCCCACATGCCGCGGAGCGGCTAGGCCCGTGAGCCATGGCCGCTGGGCCTGTGCTTCCGGAGCCTGTGCTCCACAATGGGAGAGGCCACAGCAGTGAGAGGCCCGCATACCACAAAAAAAAAAAAAAAAAAAAAAAAAGATGTTGGGGGTAGTTTATTCGTTTACTTATTTATTTTTGCTGTGTTGGGTCTTTGTTTCTGTGCGAGGGCTTTCTCCAGTTGCGGCGAGCGGGGGCCACTCTTCATCGCAGTGCGCGGGCCTCTCACTATCGCGGCCTCTCTTGTCGCGGAGCACAGGCTGCAGATGCGCAGGCTCAGTAGTTGTGGCTCACGGGCCTAGTTGCTCCGTGGCATGTGGGATCCTCCCAGACCAGGGCTCAAACCCGCGTCCCCTGCATTAGTAGGCAGATTCTCAACCAGTGTGCCACTAGGGAAGCCCCAGACTGGGACGTTTTTGAGAACACTAAAATGCTAAATAGATGAGATGTTGGGAAAACAGATGTAAACTAGGACTGTCCCAGGCAAACTTGGATGTATAATATCCCTACCTTTAAAGAACTAATAGAAAAAAGGGGAGGGAAGGGAATAACAATAAATAGAAACACTGGGAGATTGCTATAAAGACACTCTAGAAACCAACTATAAAAAAAGACATCTTAACATATATCCCAATGCCACGAGGTTCATTCAGTACATTCTTATTAACAAGATACAGTAAAAATGCATTGTGAACGCTAACAAAGGCTAGCAGTAACATGTGATATCAAAAGAAGCTGTGCTATTCCCAATGTCATCACCACTTAGCATAAACACCAGTAAAATAATTTCTAGAATGCAAGGCTCCTAACAGTACAATCTCAAACATTCTCCTGGGAACTGCATTTGACACTGACACATGTTGTTTCTCTCACTTTACCCACAGTCTCATAACTGGGTTATCTAAATGGTTTCAGGATTAAAATTCTCCCAGCTTCTATTTTAAACCAAACATGGCAACAGACACGTCCACAGCTTAACAATTTTACAATGTTTTCACATGCATTATCTTAGCTAAGCTTCCAAACAGCTTCGGGAGATACCTTCCCCTGTAACAGATAAGGAGACTAACATTCAGAGAAGTAAGCTGCGTGAATGACTGCAACATCACTTACTGTGCTGTTCTTCCCCACTGGGCTTTCAGCTTTGCAAGTACAATGATTAGGTCACCCTAGTTTTCTAAGTATCTAGCACTCAGCGCCTAGGACAGCCAGTGTTCAAAATTATTTTTAATTAATTAACACTTTTTTGAATGAGTGAATGAAATCCATAAGAAAGGAATTGGTACATTTCTATTCCTGTGTCTATGGTCTCACTTTATGACCCAGGGAAGGCAAATCTTGTATATATACAGAATTTTTTAAAAAAATATTGAGAGGATCCTACTAAATAAAGGTGAAAGAAACAAGGAATTTACTACTAAGTAGCTAATACAGCTTAAAGGAGAAGGAACATGCAGAAATGGCAATCTCTAATAGGTAGTAGATGAGCTGAGTAAGGTGTGTATGAAAGCAGAAGGTTGAAAGACACCAGAGCAACTAGATCCTTTAGTTCTCCACCTGATTTCTTTGGACTTCAATATCAGCTGTGTGAATAACACTTTCCCCAAACTACCCACTGAAAGTCTTAGATTGGGTCTTGTGTTTCATGTCTCTGCTATATATAAGTATGGGCCAAAAGAAGTGAGGTCGTCCAGTGCCTTCTTTACTATTTGTTCTTCTGAGTCAACGAGGAAAAAATAGCTTGGAACACTTCATGAGACCCTGGCAAGAACTTCTGCTCCTAACACTTCCCTTTCAGGGCTTCTCCTCACTTGACACATGGGTGCACACAACTCTATTGAGTTTTCTCCTCAAAACCACTCCCTTAAAGCAAACTGGAACGATTAAAAAAAAAAAAAAAAGAGTGGGGAGTAAATACACATTTAACAGGGAAAGAGTATAGACATTAAAACACTATACTGTCTTTTTCTGTAGTTTTCACTAGTTTGAGACCTGGTCAGTGCTAAAGATAAACAATTATAATAAGAGTGAATAAATTTCATGGGAAGGCAGAGAAAAAAACAGAGGTATAAAATGATAGTCTTCTTAAATTTAAGCTTTTGTAATTGCTTATTTCTCATATTTCATCAATATAATATTAAAGTACAATACAGCATACTTAATATAATGCCAAGGAATATCATAAAATATCATTATTTGATAGTGACATATCTACCCAGAACTTAGTTGCCTAGCCACTCTGTTTGGAAAACGAATGAGAAAAGAAAATAACCAAATAAATAAACTACAAGAAAAATATTATCTATGAACTTAGCTTACACAGAAATCCCAAACCCATGATCAATTTATTCTTCTTTCACATATGGTTCTATTAAATTTGGTTGTTTGGGGTACACCCCTCTCCCCAATAGCCCTGGTCAGATTATAAAGTCATGGGGATTGCTTGAGAAGTCATAGTAACTCAAAGGCAAATTCCTATAGCACGGGAAGAGATTTTAAAATAATGTTAAAAAAAAATGAAATGTTGGGAGCAAACAGCCCTATAAGCTGCATGTTTCCTGAGGGACATTGCTGTTATTACAAGGATAGACCTAACTTTCTACAAGAAGCTTAAATTGTGTTCAATATATTGTTTAAGAAAGTCTGTAAGAAATGCTCTAAGTTCTATGGCTATGTTTTTCCATTTAAAAAAATTAAGGTATAATTCACACACAGTAAAATTCACTCTAAATTTTTGTATACAGCTTTGCAAGTTTGGACAAATGTGCAGTTATTTCATCTCTGCCACAATCAAGATATAGGATACTCCTATCACCCCAACAAACTCCTCTATACCCCTCTGCATTTAACCCTTCCTTCCACCCCCCCATCGTCTGACAACAACTGATCTGTTTTTCAGTTCCTATGGTTTTGGCTTTCCCAGAATGTCATATAAATGGAATTGTGCATTATTAAAAAAAAAAAAGTCTGTAAGGATATAATCAATTTCAGAAAGTTTTCAAACCAAAATGGTTCAAGTGAGAGGGACAGAGAAGACATAATTATAGGGACAAATTCTGTGCCATTGGGAAAGCTCAGCTATCCAGAATAGCATAGTCTCTGATGGAGAAATACAACCTACATTTTTACTACCATTTATTTTTAAATATTTAAAAAATATTTTAAAAGGATGCCTGGTGATATTTATATTTTCCAAAGGTGTGTATTACTGTCTAATTAGGTATCCTAAACAAACTCAGAAAAACAGAAAAGTAAAACAAAGGGTCAAGGGACAGTGTTAGATGCTGCTCTGCCCTGAACTGTTAGCTCCAGGGATCTGCCATCGTGCTTTGGTTCTCTTGTTATTCCTGCAAGTAGTCTAATCTACACTGAGCATGTGGTAAACATTCAGTAAATGCTTGCGGAGGGGGACTTCCCTCGTGGTCCAGTGGTTAAGACTCTGCGCTTCCACTGCAGGGGGCACAGGTTCGATAACCCGTCATGGAACTAAGATTCTGCATGCCACACTGCATGGCCAAAAAAATTAAAAATAAAAGAAAACCTTCTAAAAATAACTCCTGTTGAAAGAAATATTTAATTTTTTTCAACAAGCATTAAGTCAGAGCACTGAGGCCAAAAATGAATTTGTGATCAAATCACGAAATAATTTAATACTTTACCTTGTTTTTGTTACATAAACCAATGTGTATATTATTAGTTTTTAAACATTAGAGATTTCATTTTTAAAAAATCTGACCTCTCTTATTTCACTGATTATTAACTTAAGGCCTAATTCTTAAACTCCTAAAAATTTCAGAGTTGTCCTTTTAACCCAGGTTAATGGTAATACTTCTTCTCAAAGCAGCAGTACAAACACAAAAAACATAGGTACTTATCATCTTGACTGAAATCATAGTGAGTGCACATTGATTTAAAAATCTGTGCTACAAGGAGATCAGCTCGGTGCTTTGTGTCCCCATAGAGGGGTGGGATAGGGAATCTGGGATGGAGACACAAGAGGGAGGAGATATGGGGATATATGTATACATATAGCTGATTCACTTTGTCATACAGCAGAAACTAACACACCATTGTAAACCAATTATACTCCAATAAAGATATTTTTAAAAAAAATCTGTGCTATGTTTAAGTACTTGCTCGGTGCTTTGTGTCCCCATAGAGGGGTGGGATAGGGAATCTGGGATGGAGACACAAGAGGGAGGAGATATGGGGATATATGTATACATGTAGCTGATTCACTTTGTCGTACAGCAGAAACTAACACACCATTGTAAACCAATTATACTCCAATAAAGATATTTTAAAAAAAAATCTGTGCTATGTTTAAGTACTTTCCCAGAAGATAATATACACTTCAGTCTCCAGATCTAACAGGCTAGGATCCACTCCACTTCTGTTTCAGAGGTTAAAAAGACTGGCCTTACCACAGACATCAAATGGAGAAAAACCAATGCAATCATGGTAAAGAACGACACATGCCTTATGCAATGACACATCACAGACTGCACTAAAATATACATTTTCCCACATACAAACGAAAACTAAGCCTAGTTAATTTATGCTAAATCCTTTGCTTTTAAAGCAAATTCTCATGAGAGAAGTTCCCTAGAATTTGAACCAAAATTTTTAGTGGACAATAAACAAAAAAATGTATTACAGAAAGGATCTTATGCTGCAAAAAAAAGCATTTAAAGATTTAACCAATATTGAGAGTTGTTTTGAAAATAGCAAAGAGAAGATCTTAAAACAACTACAGTAAAAGTTAGTTATCAAGTAGATATTTAAAGGCAGTGGCTTTGAAAAGTCTGTGAAAGTTATGGATTTTTTTCATCAGAAAATGTAGATATGTACACACACAGACACACACAAATCTAAATGAGATTTCAAAAGGAGATGGAAATGTAGGACTGTCACCACACCCTCAACAGATCCATGGCTTAAAACTTTTGTTTTAAAGTATAAGATCTGGGCTTCCCTGGTGGCGCAGTGGTTGAGAGTCCGCCTGCCGATGCAGGGGACGCGGGTTCGTGCCCCGGTCCGGTAAGATCCCACATGCCGCGGAGCGACTGCGCCCATGAGCCATGGTCGCTGAGCCTGCGCGTCCGGAGCCTGCGCGTCCGGAGCCTGTGCTCCGCAACAGGAGAGGCCACAACAGTGAGAGGCCCGCATACCACAAAAAAAAAAAAAAAAAAATTAAAGTATAAGATCTTTCCAAATTGTGATCTAACCAGATACTTTATTGGAGTATAACTGTTTTACAATGGTGTGTTAGTTTCTGCTTTACAACAAAGTGAA